>NC_064431.1:11378333-11695416 GCF_023375975.1 Astyanax mexicanus | reverse complement strand
TAACCTCCCCAAAACATCCAGATAACCTCACCAAAACATTCAAGCAACCTCACCAAAACATCCATTTGAGCACTGACTGACTGACAGTTATTATTCATAACACTCTCTTCCTCATGGCCTGAAATCCACTTCACAATCCTATTCAGCTCATAATAATTGCATGTAATCTCCTTCTTTAAATCATTTATGAGAGCGAGCTGCATCTTATTTTTCTGTCCAAGTCACACAGCATGATTCCTTAATGGGTGAGTCGCTATTTAGTGGCATTAGCTTGGCTGGTTTACACTGTGTACCGTCCGTGAGACTGGAATGGATGGTACGTAGAACAGCAGATGGCTTAGGGGAGAAGGAATACATGCATTTGCAATGACGTGATATCTGTTTTTGTTGTACTATGAGAGTAGGAGCCTGTCCTTCAGCAGATGAGTGTTGGTGCTGGTAGAGATGTGCGATATGGATAAAAATGTTATGTACCTTACTCTACCTACCTTACTCTACCATCACTCTACCTTACTCTACCATCACTCTACCATCACTCTACCTTACTCTACCATCACTCTACCATTACTCTACCTTACTCTACCATCACTCTACCTTACTCTACCTTACTCTACCATTACTCTACCTTACTCTACCATCACTCTACCATCACTCTACCTTACTCTATCATTACTCTACCATCACTCTACCTTACTCTACCATTACTCTACCTACCTTACTCTACCATCACTCTACCTTACTCTACCATCACTCTACCATTACTCTACCTTACTCTACCATCACTCTACCTTACTCTACCATCACTCTACCATCACTCTACCTTACTCTACCATTACTCAACCTTACTCTACCTTACTCTATCATTACTCTACTATCACTCTACCTTACTCTACCATTACCCTATCTTACTCTACCATCACTCTACCTTACTCTACCATTACTCTACCTTACTCTACCATTACTCTACCATCACTCTACCATTACTCTACTTTACTCTACCATCACTCTACCTTACTCTACCATCACTCTACCTTACTCTACCATTACTCTACCTTACTCTACCATTACTCTACCTTACTCTACCATCACTCTGCCTTACTCTACCATTACTCTACCTTACTCTACCATCACTCTACCTTACTCTACCTTACTCTACCATCACTCTACCATCACTCTACCTTACTCTACCATTACTCTACCTTACTATACCTTACTCTACCATTACTCTACCATTACTCTACCTTACTCTACCATTACTCTACCTTACTCTACCTTACTCTCCCATCACTCTACCTTACTCTACCTTACTCTACCATTACTCTACCTTACTCTACCATTACTCTACCATCACTCTACCATTACTCTACTTTACTCTACCATCACTCTACCTTACTCTACCATCACTCTACCTTACTCTACCATCACTCTACCATCACTCTACCTTACTCTACCATTACTCAACCTTACTCTACCTTACTCTATCATTACTCTACTATCACTCTACCTTACTCTACCATTACCCTATCTTACTCTACCATCACTCTACCTTACTCTACCATTACTCTACCATCACTCTACCTTACTCTACCATCACTCTATCTTACTCTACCATCACTCTACCTTACTCTACTATCACTCTACCTTACTCTACCATTACCCTATCTTACTCTACCATCACTCTACCTTACTCTACCATTACTCTACCATCACTCTACCTTACTCTACCATCACTCTACCTTACTGTACCATCACTCTACCTTACTCTACCATTACTCTACCTACTCTAGCTAACTCTACCTTACTCTGCTTCACTCTACCTTACTCTGCTTCATTCTACCTTACTCTAGGTAACTCTGCTTCACTCTACCTTACTCTACTTCAATATACCTTACTCTAGCTAACTACCTTACTCTAGCTCCCTCTGCTTCACTCTACATTACTCTAGCTATCTCTACTTTAGTCTAGCTAACTCTACCTTACTCTAGCTCACTCTGCTTCACTCTACCATCACTATACCATCACTCTACCTTACTCTACCATCACTCTACCTTACTCTACCATCACTCTACCTTACTCTACCATCACTCCACCTTACTCTACCTTACTCTACCATCACTCTACCTTACTCTACCTTACTCTACCATCACTCTACCTTACTCTACCATCACTCCACCTTACTCTACCTTACTCTACCTTGACTCTACCTTTCTCTACCATCACTCTACCTTACTCTACCATCACTCTACCTTACTCTACCATCACTCTACCATCACTCTACCTTACTCTACCTACTCTAGCTAACTCTACCTTACTCTAGCTAAATCTACCTTACTCTACCTCACTCTGCTTCACTCTACCTTACTCTGCTTCAGTCTACCTTACTCTAGCTAACTCTGCTTCATTCTACTTTAATGTACCTTACTCTAGCTAACTACCTTACTCTAGCTCCCTCTGCTTCACTCTACCTTACTCTAGCTAACTCTACTTTACTCTAGCTAACTCTACCTTTATCTAGCTCACTCTGCTTCACTCTACCTTACTCTAGCTAACTGCATTACCTTCCTGCTACATCATTGACTTCATCATCAGAAGTATCTTCAATTCCCAGCATTCTATCTGTATACCTACTCTACCTTACTCTACCATTACTCTACCATCACTCTACCTTACTCTACCATTACCCTATCTTACTCTACCATCACTCTACCTTACTCTACCATCACTCTACCTTACTCTACCATTACTCTACCTTACTCTACCATTACTCTACCATCATTCTTCCTTACTCTACCTTACTCTACCATCACTCTACCTTACTCTACCATTACTCTACCTACTCTAGCTAACTCTACCTCACTCTGCTTCACTCTACTTTACTCTGCTTCATTCTACCTTACTCTAGGTAACTCTGCTTCACTCTACCTTACTCTACTTCAATATACCTTACTCTAGCTAACTACCTTACTCTAGCTCCCTCTGCTTCACTCTACATTACTCTAGCTATCTCTACTTTACTCTAGCTAACTCTACCTTACTCTAGCTCACTCTGCTTCACTCTACCATCACTATACCATCACTCTACCTTACTCTACCATCACTCTACCTTACTCTACCATCACTCTACCTTACTCTACAATCACTCTAGCTTACTCTACCATCACTCCACCTTACTCTACCTTACTCTACCATCACTCCACCTTACTCTACCATGACTCTACCTTTCTCTACCATCACTCTACCTTACTCTACCATCACTCTACCTTACTCTACCATCACTCTACCTTACTCTACCTTACTCTACCATCACTCTACCTTACTCTAGCTAACTCTACCTTACTCTAGCTAAATCTACCTTACTCTACCTCACTCTGCTTCACTCTACCTTACTCTGCTTCACTCTACCTTACTCTAGCTAACTCTGCTTCACTCTACTTTAATGTACCTTACTCTAGCTAACTATCTTACTCTAGCTCCCTCTGCTTCACTCTACCTTACTCTAGCTAACTCTACTTTACTGTAGCTAACTCTACCTTTATCTAGCTCACTCTGCTTCACTCTACCTTACTCTAGCTAACTGCATTACCTTCCTGCTACATCATTGACTTCATCATCAGAAGTATCTTCAATTCCCAGCATTCTATCTGTCAGCTGGGAGACCATCATCGATTTCTCTGGGAGCAAACGGTCGGCGGATGTGCAGGGGTCCCTTTGGGCCTCTTTGTGCCCACATCGATTCAGTCTGATCGGATCCAGCAGGCCAGTTCTAAAGAACACAGCAGCGCTGGTGGGATCTGGGCTCTGTCAGAGGCTGCTTTTGCACTGCAGGGCCGAAGGGTTTTAAAGGTCTCTCTGCATCATTCCGTGCTAGTGCAGATACATTAGTCTGGTTGCAATTTCTTTTTCCATTTGCTGTGTTGCTTAATTAGGACCAGAATGTATGTGGTATCTCACTAGGTGCTGTCATCAGATGTGTGTGATCATATTTCTGCATGCTAACTTTTAAAACACAGCACATTATCTACACAACTAAATGAAAAATACAGAGAACTGTGTTTCCATGTTAGCTATCAACCTTGTCTCATATTTATGTCTATATACTACTGGCTCGTTCCAACACTCGTCCAAAACTGGCTTGCCTACCCAACATGCCTAGCATATTGCTAACATGCAGATCCTTCAGCATCATCCAACATCGCTATCACTGCTTTAGGATATTGGCAATTAGGATCATCCAACACTGCTATTGAGATGTTTGTGTGTCATGAACCAGGCTTGTCCCACATTGCTACTGCAGTGTTAGCACGGTCCAACAACAGACAGATCCCTCAGTCCTGAATGATTCTTGGCCCATGCCTTCTGTGTCCAGAGTTGTTTTCACACTCTGAATAAATAAGTCTGTTTAAGCTTGTTTTGGGGCCGGGCTCAATCTGTTGCTTGATTGCACAATTTTGTGCATCACTTTTTTGTATGTGGGTTTGCAAAAGCTTAATCTTTTTTTGCTTATTTTTTATTATTTTGTTGCATACAAACACTCAGGGAACAGATTAGGGATTTTCTGCATTTTACCATGCAGAAGCATGAGCATCTCCAAATCAGCCGTCAGTGCGAGACAAACATTTATCACCATGCTGTCATTACCTGCACTTACACCACAAAGCTAAGCTTATTAGAGAATCCTCACTCCAGTCCTATAGCAATGTGTGTTATTAGGATATACTGATAGAGAAGGAAGTAATGTGAGAACCCTTTTCACTCTTTTCAGGAGCTTCTGCCGACAAACTTCAGTTTATACAGAGGATTTATTTAACAGTAAAGAAGTTGATGGAAACAGATGGCTTTATCAATCATGAGTCTGCCAGTGAGAATTGAACCCCCTTCAGAACCACCAGTAGCATCTGCTGTATTTTCACACCTCATTCTCAAAACAAAGATCCATTGCTATTTATGATGGGTTGTTTGATAGGTGCAATACTGCTGTGTAAGGTATATCCCGAAATGTTCTCACTGTGTTGTGCTACAAAATTACTCTCCATTTAAGAATGTTAGGGCTTATTCCAGAGGTGACTGCGATACATGGGCTGAAAAGGCAGAATGAACAAAGGCATTTACTTCATACATTACGGAAGCTGTTGCTTTTCCCTAGTTGAACTGGATCTTTGTTTTGAGATTGGGATTGTTCCGACCTTGTTGTTTCCCTTCATCAGACTACTGTCTTACATTCATGTTAACCTGAGGCAACAGGCCTAGTTTTATCTATTTTAAGACTTTTCGCTTTGTTTCTAATCCTCATTTTTCGGGATACGCTTGAAGAGATTGAAATTGTAATTCGAACCCATGGCTGATAATGCCTTTGAATGGAGGCCTGATTTTGTGTGAGGGAAGCTATTCTCCTATTAGCACACTTCCTGCCTTTTTGTTCTGGTCATTGCTTCTTTCTTGAGTAATTTTAAGGCATCAAAACATGAAACAGTTTAAAAGGGGTCACTTTTTATTTGCTCATCATATATTTGGTTGGATTCTTGGGTGCCTACCAATCCGCTAATTGTAAAATACGGCAATGTAGAGCTTATTCTTCACCAGCCAAGCAAAACATTATAAATGTAATGTCCATTTCTTCACCTTGTTCTTCAATGCTAAAGACTCTACAGGATCACCACAGATCAGCTTTAGTTTGGGTTGTGGGTCATTCTTACTGCAGGTAGTGTGTGTTGTGCTGGTTTGAGAGGATCAGACACAGCAGAGTTTGCAGAGGAACAGATGCAGGACTACAGCCTGTAATCATATAACATCATAGAACTATGAAGCGTCTTACATGATTAGCTGAAAAATGGATAATGGGTATAGAAACAAGGAGGTGTTCATAATGTTATGCTTGACTGATGGATTTTGATACTAAATCGTTGCCCAGCCTTCTGACTGGATTTGTTTCATACTTTCTAGGAGGGTAAACAGAATTTCAGAGCCTCTTTCACTGCACTTCCACCAATCTAGTCCGAAAAGCTCTACTGCATGTCTCAGCCAGCATTTACAATACAATCAGTCTGTGCTGCCCAAAGGTCAGTAGAACCCCGATGCCCATCTCCGCTCCTTCCTTTCTTAGCCAAACTCACTGCCACTGCAAGTCCGCCACTCGCATTCACAAACTATCTTACATTCCTTCTGCCCCCAGTCTGAGTAGTTCCACCTAAAGGTGTGTTTGAATTGTCACAATTTTTAATTTTACAGAAATAGTATGAAGTAGTTTGGCATATTTTTAAAAATAAAAATCACTGTATTTATTTGTGTATGTATTTAAGTGTATAACTTTGCAGTTTTAAGAATGTCGTTACTAATGCATTTTGTATTGTAATACAATATTTTTACCGTATCACCCAGCCCTAGTCTATGGTGTGTCTGTCATTTTGTAGGGTTGCTCCAAGTCTTAGCAGTACATTTCAATCCCTGCATAGTTCAATATCAAACATTTATAATACATCTCAAAATAGAGCGTACAGATGTACGCTTGAATTTTAGTAGCAGAAGGCAATGCGATGTTACTGCTGACAAATAAGTTTTTAAATAATATTTCTGTCATAGTTAGTTCCATGATTCAGCAAATTGGAGCCAGTTACACAACCATTTCAGGTGTGGACCTGTTTAAAGGGTTGTGTAAGGTTGTTATTTGTAGAAACTGAGATCTGCAGGGCCGTGAGTCTCTGTAGGCCATGCTCTTTACCTTCTACAAGTAGGAACACACTTCTGCTCTCAGGCCAACCATGTTTGGTTACATAATTTCTTTGATTCTTAAATGTTTTATGAACAGATGCTCTGAAAATGGTGGTGGTATATGTATTCCTTCTAAGATTAAATAAGTTGTAATTGTGGTTGTTTTTAATTGAAGCATTTCAGGTGAATCAGGTAACCCTTAAGGTGGTACGTAAAGATAGTGGTCCACCTAATAAGGTGGAAACTCTTTGCCATCTTAGTAATGTCCACCACACATCTGGGAGTGCAAACACACCAAAAAGTTATGGAAGAACAGTGCAGACTCATTTTGCAGATCTGCTTTTGGTTATGCATGTATACCAACTGTTTAGATTCATGGCAACTCGTGAGAATCTATAGTTGCAAAAAAAGTATGTGAACCCTTTGGGATTACATGGATTTCTGCTTAAATTGGTCATTAAATGTGTTCTGACAACAACAGACAAACACAGTCTGCCCAAACAAATACCACACAAAAAATTATGTTTGCTTGGTTTTATTGAACACAACATGTTAAAATTCACAGTGCAGGGTGGAAAAAATATGTGAACCCCTAGGATAATGACATTTCTAAGAGCTAATTGGAGCCAAGAGTCAGCCAACCTGGAGTCTAATCAATGTGATGAGATTGGATGTGTTGGTTAAAGCTGCCCTGCTCTATATAAAAAAAACACACACCAGTTTTGAGTTTCTGTTCTTAAGAAGCATTGCTTGATGTGAATCATGCCTTACACAAAAGAGCTCTCAGAAGTCCTACATTCAGGAATTGTTGACCTGCATAAAGCTGGAAAGGGTTACTGGCTGTTAAAGGCTGTCCAAAAAAACATTGCTTTACATTTGGTTTGCAAAAGAGCACCTGGATGTCCCACAGCAGTACTGGCAAAATATACTGTGGACAGATGAAACCAAAATTGAGTTGTTTGGAAATAACACATAGCGCTATGTGTGGAGAAAAAAGGCACAGCACACCATCATCAAAACCTCATCCCAACTGTGAAACATGGTGGGGGGGGGGGGCATCATGGTTTGGGGCTGCTTTGCTGCCTCAGGGCCTGGACAGATTGTCATCATCAATGGAAAAATGAATTCTCAAGTTAACCAAGACATTTTTCAGGAAAACTTAAGACCATCTGTCCGCCAACTGAAGCTCAACTGAGGATGAATGATGCAACAGGACAACGACCCAAAACATAGATATAAAACAACAGAAGAAAAAGGGCCTTCTGGAAAGTCCTGAACTCAACCCAATTGAGATGCTGTGGAATGACCTCAAGAGAGAGATTACACCAGTAATCCCAAGCATATTAATGAACTGAAACAGTTTAGTGAAGAGGAATTGTCCAAAATTCCTCCTGACTGTTGTGCAGGTCTGATCTGCAACTACAGGAAATGTTTGGTTGAGGTTTTTGCTGCCAAAGAAGGGTCAACCAGTTAATAAATCCATTCACATACTTTTTCCACCCTGCCCTGTGAATGTTAACATGTTGTATTATGCAAACATGATATTAGTTTAAGCAGATTGTGTTTGTTTGTTGTTGTGACACATTTAATGATTAATTTATGCAGAAATCCAAGCATTCCCAAAGGGTTCACATACTTTTTCTTGCAACTATATGTTATTTGTAAAACAAATTTACTAGTTTGGAGTGTAGAGTACTGAGAAAATGTTTGGCATTAGTTTAAAAATAATAACCATCAAGCGATAAAAATTAAACTAATTCATGCGTGATACATTACTGTTTATTGAAAATGTTTTCCTTCAACCTCTCGTTTTGGTCTTTTTTCATTCCACATGTCAGTGTAGGATGTTAGAAAATAGATTAGTTTGATTTGATTGAATCTGATTTACACGTTTTCCCAAAATCTGATACGAACATTTCTGATATCATACTGATACTGATAACATAAATAATGATGATTTTATTAAAGTCTTGTTTTAGCATTCTAAACATGAAAATGAGACCTTTTAAATTCTGTTTGATTTGTTGAGTCAGAGATCAGATGCCATTCAGAAACTTGATTTATGGTTTATTTTAGAGCATCTATGAAAAGATTTTACCTTATACAAAAAAAGGTTTGTCTACAATCTAAAAAATAGCTCTTATATTGGACTGTTTTTGTGATCTGATTCTTTCTTTTCTTGTGCTAAATATAATTCAGAAATTTGCTATTTGAAATTTGCTAGATATCAGCATGATACTGATACCAATACCATCACTACTGACGTGCCAGCTCTAAATGATAACTTTCTCTTATTAAAGTATCTTTCTGCAATTCCGAATATAAATGATTATATATTCTGAAAATGAGATCTTGAAACATACTAAATGGTAGTTGTTTGATTAGGTGGATCAAAGTTTAGCGATCCCATTTATTTCCAAGTAGAATATTAATTTATGCTTTATTTATATTATAAGAAAAGATTTTAACTGACATCAAACTAAGGTACTCCTCTACAAACGGACAGAACTAAGAATGCATCCACTCTGTGCATAATCACAGGATCTTATTCACTGCATGTCCACAGATCCACGTGAAGAAGATTCCCATTGAAAAAAGCTCTACTCTATATCTCAACCTGCATTTACAATGCAATCAGTCTCTGCAGCCCCAAGGTCACCAGAAGCCAGCCCCTATCTTCTTGCTCAGTTGAACCTGTTGCCACAGCAACTCAGCCCGCTTGCATTTACCCTGGGCTTAGCAACAGCCCACTCTCTGTTCAATGTGTCTCAGAGACAACAGTGTCTCCTGAAAACCAGCTAAGCTGTTCAGGATGATTCACTCAGGTGCTCCAGTCATTAGCGGTTTAGCATTGACGTTTACTTCCACCATGGGAAGATGATCTTAAGTGGTGGCCCTGAAAAAGAGAAACAGAAAGCATACTTATGCGTGATAGAGGAATCTTTTGTTGGAGGGTTGCAGTGGGATGATGTTGTGTTGTGAATGCCCTGCTAACAAAAGTGCTCTTTAAATGATTGTGAATGTCCTTGGGCAGAACTGTCTGTTTGTATCCATTCCTCACTTTTTGTAAGTTTCCCAGAGTTCTCTGTCACCAACATAGCCATTTCAAAATTTCACCAGCTGTATAAGTAAGTATCAGATGATGTCACCATCACTGGGAGGATAAAGTTGAACACAAGCTTTATCCAGGTCACGTAAAGTTCAAAAATTGTCAATTCTGCTAACATCAGCCAACAGACCCTGGTTGACTCTGGATCAACTCTGGCCATCCTACCCACCCAGAGAGAGCAAGGCCAGTTGTGGCCTCCTAGGGTGTTTTTATACCTGTACTTATTAGAATGGTTTAATTGGCTCATTTGCACCCTTGTTTTGCAAAACTGTGATCTGACTTTGATCTGGCCCAAGTGTCAGCTGTGCTCTGCAGGTTTGAGCACCGGCTGTTCAGGTGCAATTTATCCTGGTATTTTACCTAGGTAATAACTAAAACTTTAAACAAATATCTTCTCTGAAAACTAACTATATGTGTGAAAAACACTATAGGAGTCACATGTTGTCACCACTATTAGTGGGATGAAGGCTTCCTTTAGGTCAGGGAAAGCTCAACATGTTAGGAGGTAGAACACTTTGAGTGTATCATGCTTTTCTATTGTCCAGAGAAGACTTTCTGCTGGATTTAAGAGCCTTGCTGTTAGAATTTGATTGTAAGATATTGGATGATCACCACCCCACCTCATCCCAGAAGTTTTGGATGGAGCTCCATAATTCCAGAGTTCTACTGCTCTACAGCTCAGCGCTGGGGTGCTTCATACTCAAGTTGATGTCATAGATGCCAATGGGTTTATGTTCATTTACTTCGAAGGGTCCTATTGTGTGTACATTTGCACGTCTGTGTCAGCAATGGATTGAGTTATTCCACAACCATTTAGTAGTGTATAAATTGTTTGTACCTTGAGGGACTAGAATTGATCAGGAAAGTGACCTGATATTGTGATTAGGAAATGTACTGTGCCTCTGAGCACTTGTATAAATGAAGTTTATTCATTTGCATTATTTGAAGCAGATCATGTCTGGAACATTTTGTGCACTTTGTTAAAATGCTCCACACAATTAAATCATCCATTAGTATTTCACTGACCTTGTTGGATCTTTCTTGGTAGGTCAAGGTATTTATTTATGAGGGAATGTGGTGAATTTATTCTGTTTTGCCTTTTGTGTTAACCCTTTAGACACTGTAGAGAAACCTACAGTTTTTATCACCCTCAAAATGTCATTAATGCCTTAATTAACACAACTTTCATAGCACTTTTTGTAGGCTACAAAATAGAGCAATGTAGGAATTCACTAGATAAGTAAGATCCAAGAGTTACTGAGTAAGAAAACAACTTGCCATGGTTCAGTTTGTTTGTTACATTGTGTTCATTCAATTTAGAATGTCTTGTTGTTATCCATTGTGGGCTGCACACCCAATGTGGTACTCTGGTTTATTTGTAAAGGCTGTAAATTGGACATTATCTAGACAGTTTGAGAATGACTTTTCCAGGTGTTGTGCAGAATTTTGCCTCCCTGCCAAAAAGAGCAGCAGAATGAGAATAACATATTCCTGTTATTTTTGTTTATAAATATTGGTTAAACTACAGACACAGTAGATACAGTGATCACCAGTGTAATCTGATGTACCCATACTGCTGTGTGACACACCTCTTCTTTTTTGCCTTGTTTAATGGGTTATTTAATGATAATTGTGATAATGATAATAGAGTGAAACAAACTGATCTTAAAGTCTGTTAGTGCTGACAAAACAAGGTGTTATAGCCAAAATATAAGCATGAGGTTCATTGAGATAAAAGCAGGGTTCCTTTATTAAAAGTGGGACATTCATCACACTTTTAAGTGATACCTTGGGGTGGTCTTTGCTGTCTTAATGCCCGCTTAGCTTAGCAAAATCCTTGCTGTATCCTTGTCTCCTCTGAAGATCAGGATTAGGAAATAAAGTGGTGGGTTGATAGTGTTAAAGTGTTTTTATAAATGTAGCCGCATGATAATTATACCCTTAGGAGTACACACTATTATTACGCATCGCGTATTTAACTTAAAAAATGCAGCCAGATGGAAGATTTGCTTCATATCCTGACCATTCAGAAGGAACAGAAAGCCTCAGTAGGTGCGGCATCAGGTCTGATATGATCTGTCAGCACTGTGTGCGGTGCTTGCAGTTGGTTCTGGCTTAGTGCACATGCCTCCTGTTGCTCAGGCTGTGTTCGCACATTTGATCTCATTCAGCAGCTTCAATGTCCACCCGCCAGCACGCCCGCCCACCATCCGACAGGCATTTCTCCAGCTCATACTCCACTAACTCCTCCGTCACATTTAAAGCCTCTGAAGTCGTGTTTGGAGTGTCTGTTATCTTTCCCACAGAGAACCCTGTGGGATATGATAAACCCAACAGTCACAAATGTTTCTAAAAGGTGATCCAGAGTCTTAACCATAGTTCATCTGTTTGTTACATTGTAAACACTGAATACATTTAGTCCTGTTGGTTTTATTAGTTTCACTCTGCAGTTTAATCACTGAGAGCACTAAAGAACCTTACTACCTCCTGTAGTCATCACCTATGTGGGCAGTCTCCCTATATACTCCCACTGATTGGTTTGTAGAATAGCAGGTGTTGTGCCGCATTTGGCCTCCCTGTCGAAATCAGACTTCCGTTGAGTGCAGATGCGTCCCACAACAGAATAAGCATTAGAGATTCTCCTCATATTCATTTTTGTCTGTGTTTACTACAGTTACAGAAGGTACAGAAATCACCAGTGTAATCTGTTGTACCCATATTGCTGAGTGATGGACCTGCAGGCTAACTGGAGTCAGATTTTTGCACATCACCAGTACTTTTTCTTTGTCTATTGTTTAATGCGTGACGATATTATATTCTTCCTCAACTTTCTCAAACTGGATTACGTTTCAGTTAATCCAGACCAAAATCACCTCTTCTGCTGGGTCCAAACCATGGTGGTCTTTGGTCTTTGATTGTGGTTCATGACACCTTTATACCAGCTATTTAATTTTGGATCACACTGAAAGATATGATACTTCATGGGTTTAGCTTTCAAATTCCTCACCTTTACTTCGCATCAATTGGAGAAACCATGATATATGTGTAACAGGCCCCTTTGCATTTTTGCCTGGTTTCTGTTCAGCCTCAACATGGCTGCTTGGTCAGATCACGTCAATAAAATACAAAGCTCTGACCGATGGGGAATTATTTCTCCAAATGGCTATCATTCTTCTGCTTGATTTGACTTGAAGTACCTTGGCTTTTCATTGTATAATTAAGACCAGGCCATATCGGAGCTTTCAAATAACCCAACTTTGGAAAATTTAGCTTGGCAGGCTTGAGAGTAAACCTGGAGACTTGGCCGAACTGTGAAGTGAACATGCTTTCAGACCCTATCATAATTGTGTGGGAGCAGTTCTTATTATTCCTGACTCGGCGGAGTGTAAATTACCATGACTAAAGAGGAGATAACTTGAGCTTGACACAGTGGTATAAAAACGTAATTTGGCTGGAGAAGAAAAAGTGCTTAGTGCCATTTGAATTTCAATGAAAGTCAACAGGGAATCTTCGTTATCAAATCAAATCAAATCAAATTTATTTGTATATCGCTTTTTACAACTGGTGTTGGCACAAAGCAGCTTTACAGAAACATGATTACAGGACAAAGAATCAGGCAAAACATTAAACATAGAAAATACATAATACAGAACCCCCAGTGAGCGCGGAGGCAAGGAAAAACTCCCTCAGAGCTGCAAGAGGAGGAAGAAACCTTGGGAGGACCAAGACTCACATTAAAGGGGGGACCATCCTACCACTGGTCAAATGGCTTTTAAATTAATTTTAAAAAGTCTTTCATACATCCACAGGTTTTATATATTCAGGTGTATAGCAGCTCCACTAATGGCTTATAGAGTAAGATGGATGATGAGCAGCTGATCTGTGGTGGATGGAGAAGAGCTGACTTCAGAAACTTCCAGTCTGGCCAGACATAGGACATGAGAGCCTGAGGGTCCAACATCCCTCGGTATCGGGTCAGACAGGTGGGCAGTCAGTAACTCGGAGGAAGGCAGAGAGATGGAATTAGTTTTGACTGGATTTATGTAAAAGAGAGAATATAAAACATTATCAGAGTGTGGCAAATGACTCCGGCAGATCTAAATAAAACAGCCTAACTAAAGGCAGAGAGCCAGAAGGTAACATAGACATGGAGGCACCCTGAAACACCAGCATCCACCCACTCCACCGTCCACAAACCTGAGTGACCGTGTGCAGTGGGAGAACAGCAGCACCAGCATCTCAGTTTACCACAATTTCCTCTGTCCATGAACCCCTGAATCTGCAGCCTTATCTAAAGGGAAAAACATTAATTACCAAAAGCTAAACTAAACAAGTAAGTTTTCAGTCTAGACTTAAAGATTGAGACTGTGTCTGAGTCCCGAACATATTCGGGGAGATTATTCCAGAGTTGAGGCGCTTTATAAGAGAAAGCTCTTCCTCCTGCAGAGCTCCTCTGAATTTTAGGAACTACTAATAAACCAGCACCCTGTGATCGAAGTAATCGCGGTGGTTCATAACAGGAGATGAGGTCTTGTAAATACTCAGGAGCGAGCCCATGTAGGGCTTTATACATTTACAGGAGAATTTTATAGTCTATGCGGAATTTGACTGGAAGCCAATGCAGTGCTGATAGGACTAGCTGAAGTTTATTTAAGTTACTGCAGTAACATTCAGACAGTAGCGCATTACAATAATCTAGCCTTGAGGTAATAAAGGCATGTACTAATTTTTCTGCGTCATGCAGTGATAGGGCATTTCTTAGCTTGGCGATGTTACGGAGGTGTAGAAAAGCTGTTCTAGTAACATTAGATATGTGTTTATCGAATGCTAGAACTGAATCTATGATAACTCCAAGGTTTTTAGCTGCTGAACCAGGGGTGGCTGAGAAGTCAGCCAGATTTAGCATTAAGTCTGATAATTTATTTCTAGCAGCTTTGGGGCCTAATAGGAGAACTTCTGTTTTATCACTATTTAATAGGAGGAAGTTGTGCGACATCCATGATTTTACATCTTCTACACAATCCTCGATTTTCTTTAATCTCACTCTGTCATCAGGTTTGGCTGATATGAAGAGCTGCGTGTCATCCGCATAACAATGAAAATTCACATCATGTTTTCTAATAACTTTGCCCAGTGGGAGCATATATAATGTAAATAATAACGGTCCTAATATAGAGCCTTGTGGAATTCCATATCTTACCTTGGTATAACTGGAAGACATATCATTTAACCTCACAAACTGATAGCGATCGGTTAAGTACGATTTAAACCATGATAAGGCAGTTCCGGTTACACCGACCATGTTCTCTAGTCTTTCTAAAAGGATAGTATGATCTATTGTATCAAAGGCTGCGCTCAGATCGAGAAGTACGAGTGGGGAAACACAACCTTGGTCGGCGGCTATAAGTAGATCATTTGTTATTCTAACTAAAGCTGTCTCAGTGCTATGATAAGGCCTAAATCCAGATTGAAATTTTTCATAGATTTGGTTTCTTTGCAGGTAAGAGCAAAGTTGTTGGGCTACAGCTTTTTCTAAAATCTTAGAAATAAATGGTAAGTTTGAAATAGGTCTATAGTTAGACAGTACAGTAGGATCAAGATTTGGTTTCTTGATCAGAGGTTTAATTACAGCTGTTTTAAAGGCTTTGGGTACATGGCCTAGGGTGATGTGTTTACTATCATTAACAGAGGTTTAATTATATCTGGCAGTACCTGTTTTAGTAATTTTGTGGGAACAGCATCAAGTATGCAGGTTGTGCTGTTTGAAGAGGAGATAATTTTCTCTAGTTCTAGCTGTGGAAGTGGGTTAAAGACTTCCAACCTAACTTCAGTAACAGGGTTTTGTTCTAGATCAGCCAGACCAGATGACAGAGAGGATGTAATATTTATCTGTTTAATTTTATCCCGAATGTTTTCAATTTTACTATTGAAGAAGTCCATAAAATCGTGGCTGGAATCTGAGGTTCAGTACCTGCCTGGCTTTTAGTTAATTTGGAAATAACACTAAAGAGAACTCTAGGATTATTTTTATTTATCTCGATCTGTGAGGCCAGATACGCTGAGCCTATATTTTACAAGACTGTCTTTCCACGCAGAGTGAAACACTTCCAGTTTAGTTGATCGATATTTACGCTCAAAATTTCATACTAACTGCTTTAAGTTACGAGTTTGATCATTGTACCACGGTGCGGGCTTTTTCTGTCTCTCTATTTTATGTTTAAGGGGTGCTACAACATCTAAGGTAGAGCGAAAGGTATTTTCTAAACTTTCGGTTAGTTTGTCTAGTTCTACTGGGTCTATAGGAGAATATATTAGAGTTGATAAGTCTGGAAGCTTACCTGTAAATTGTTGGGCTGTAAAAGGCGTAATTGAACGTTTTACAGAGTAGCTAGGGGATGTACATATATTATGACTGAGATGTAATTTAAATGAAATAAGGTAATGATCTGAAATTGCGGAGGTTTGAGAACGAATATTCGGGTTATCTATGCTCACACCCAGGGTCAAAACTAAATCCAGAGTATGATTACAGTAATGAGTAGGTCCTGTTATATTTTGAATAATACCAACTGAGTCTAAAATCGATGTGAATGCCTTTTTTAATGGATCATCCAATTTTTCGAAATGAATGTTGAAGTCTCCAACTATAATCACTTTATCATTACTTACTGCTAAGTCTGTGCCAAAATCACTAAATTCTTTTAAAATTTCTAAATAGGGCCCTGGTGGTCTGTAGATGTTAATTAAAGAAAATGCATTCTTTTTTGTAACTGGATTAATTATACTGGTGTAAAGAAGCTCAAAAGAAGTAAAATTATCATAGTGTTTCTGATTGCTAACTAAGGTACTTTGGAAAAGTATGCAGACCCCACCTCCTCTACCGGACAATCTCGGATTGTGTATATAATTATAGCCTGCAGGGGTGGCTTCATTTAATGCTACATATTCATTTGGCCTAATCCAGGTTCCTGTCAGACACAGAACATCGAATTTCACTGCTTTGTTTGCAAACATGAGCCTGGTCTGGAGAGGTCTGGAGAGTTAGTCCTGAGAAAATATACAATACCACATAAAAATGAAAGTTTCTAGAATTATATTTTTATTGTATTTTTTTTTATATATTTATAATATTTATAAGTATTATCATTCAAACACAATATATCTAATATAGCGAGTATGTAAATATAGGTGTCACGACCTCGCTCTGTTCCCCTACGTTTCAGCGTTTCCTAGTGTGTTTCCCCAGTATTTTTCCGTCACGTGTCGGTAATTTGTAGCTCCGCCCTTTCCCCAGGTTTCATGTAAGTATAAATATTACCTGTTAGTCTATGTTTGCTGTCGGTCTTTGCACCTTCCACTGTCGTTTGTCTTGCCACGTTTTTTGCCAGTTTATTTCCACGTTCCTTAGTTCTGTGTTAAGTTTATATTCCCTGTTTATTCTCTTGTTTGTTCTAGTTCCTTGTTTATTTAAATATTTATCCCTTGTATATATCCCTAGCCCTGTTTGTTTTTTATCTGTTTAGTTTAGCTCCTTGTTGTTCTCCTAGTTTGTTTTATTAGCCTTCCTGTCTATTTTTGTTATTATTATATACGTTTATTTACGTATTAAAGTCTGTCTTACCCGTTTTTACATCCGCCTCCCGTCTGCTCCATCGTTAGGAAACTAAATGAAACAGTTCAGGAAAAGTAGGCAATAGGCACTTTGACATATAGAAATTCATTTAGAATATGATGTTTGTGACAGAAAGTGGATTCTAGTTTATTTTTAATAGGAAATCCAGTTGTTCCTGGAGTGATAGACAGTTCCAGATACAAGGTCCTCTGTGTAATTGTCTTAATCAAGACAAACAGTGATTTTTTTTAAGACAAAGAAAATAAAACAACTTATAAAGAAAAGAGCTGATTTCTGAAAAAGGAGAAAAAACTGTTGATATATACGGTTATTATTTGGAAGGGCTCAATGGTTGGTGTCATTAGTGTTGGTAGAGTATTTCTGGAAGTGCTGATTTCCTTTGAGTTTTTTTAGGGCTGATAAAAAAAGGATTTTTTTGCTATGTTAATAATCTAATGTTCTACATCCTGCATGCTGAGTTCTGTGAAGTTCCTGTTAGTTCTTTTAGTACCTGTAAAGTTATATAATTAAAATAAAGAATAAATGAAGTGCAGGCTTATTTATATGTAAGGTCTAAAGGGTTAAAGAACCTTTGGTAGGCTCTTTGTTATGACTCTTCTAAGAGTAATTGATTCCAAATGAATTAAAAATGAGATTTAATGCTTTAATGTATTGAGTGTTCTATTGTGGGTACTATGCAATGAAGCAGTGGTTGAACAATAAATGTAACAAAATGACATTCTTCTTCTTAAAGCATCTTTCAGTCCTCCAGCACAGTGGAGACATGTTTATATGTGCCGACCTCATCTCTCCCATTTCCTCCCAAAGCTGATCTGATTATATGTGCATTAGTTCAATTCCAGTCATCTGAAACACTGAAACCCAACTCTGCAGTTTATCTGTAATGGCTCCTCTGTGATTAATGAATGAGCCGCATCATACAGGCTTAAAAGAAATAACAACATAACATGCTATGCAGCCCCACAAGCTCTGTTTTGAGGTCTGGGAAGTCTCAGCAGTATTTCAGAAATGGCAATGTTGATTATGAAAGATGGATATTTTATGTTTAATTAAAAAAAACAGTACAAATATTGGGTAGCCATTTGGGTTAACATATGGTGGGATTTTCTTTGCAATCATTAATCCCATCACAAAAAAAAACTGTAAGAATTGGGGCCTCTGTTTTGAACTTCATAATCATTTCAGAAATGCTTATTCTGATTTTCATTTTATTGATTATTTTTGACAGTTTTACTATTCAATTACTAATCCCATCACAAAAAACAATAGAAATTATTGAATTGTTGTATAACGTTTGCATATAGTATGGAGTCCCACAAGGCTTTGTCTTTGGGCCTGTGAAAATACACTATATTACCAAATGTATTCACTAACCCATCCAAAGTTCAGAATTTTTTTCACTACTGAATATTCCACAGTCAGCTGGCAGTGCCATTAGACCAAAATAAAGGCAACTCGGAACTAAAAAAACTTAGACACAAAGTGACAGTACACTAAAAAAACGGGGTCAGTGAGCTTCGCAACTTAAAAGAAGCGTTTGGTGCAGAAAACTCTCTCCAGTTCACCATTTCACCCACTCTTTAATATGTATTATTGATTGTTCCTTTAAAACATACACTAATCATTAAAAATCAATGCTGTGTGTTTGAGAATAATACAGTATTGCTAAACTAAATATTATGATACTTGATACTTTGATATATCAATATTTTCTTACACCCCTTCTAGACAGACATGTACACACAGTCTCAAACTTTAGCATTATTTCAGAAATGCTAAAAATTCAGATTATGAACGATGTCTTTTGTATGGTGTATTTTCCTACTGGTAAAGTCAGCCTCCTGAGGTCAAATGAAAAAAGGCTGTGTTTTTTGGCTCTAGCATTTTTGCTTGGTGTTATTTTACATCTTTTTTGTTTTGTTTCTAAGCAACCTAATATCGTGGGGTGTTTTTCAATGTCTTTCTCATGTTTTTTTCAAGTTGTTTTGTTTCTTTATTTCAGGCAGTGGCGGACTTAGCAATTTGGGGGCTCAAGGCGAATTTAGCTAGGGGGCCCATCAACATTAATATGCCAGAAATAGGGTTGTGCCGATGGATGATATCATCGTCCATCCTCATTTATGACCCAACATCGTGATGGATGGTAACCATCACGATGCCACACCCACTGTTTTTTTTCCAGAAACTTTAGGTCTCCTTCACCTAAAACTTTAGCAGGGATTGTACAAAAAAAGATCAAATCAGGTATATAACTTAAATGAATTAGAGTCAGGGATGAAAATTAAAATACCCTACTGCTACAAATATGCCTAATTGGCATATTATTCTATTATTTATTATTATTCTATTATTGTTCTATTATTATTATCCTATTATTATTTATATCTAGGTTACAGCTTGTCTTCGTCTTCGTTTTTCTACATGTCTGTATTAATTTTGAACATTTCATGTCATTTATGCTGGTTGTGCCAGGAAACTCGCTCATTGTCAGCCAGTGTTGGGCACGGTACTTTGAAAATAAATTATGTAAATTCTATTATTATTAGAAAAATAACAAACGAAAATAAACCCAAAATGTTGACAAAAATATAATCTAACGAATTTCAAAACATAGAAACGAAAAACTTTAAAATAGTATTAATATAATATAATATAACAACTGGATCAAACAGTTTAGCGTCAGTCATAAGGAACGCGCGCCTCAGTCAAAAGGAAAGTGCGCGCGGCATTGCGATTAAAAAAAAAACGTTTTAATAAATAAGGTCCTATCAAGTGAATTAAAATATATGGTATTAAAAGTTATTTAATTCACATGTTTCTTGATATTTAATCAAGATAAATCAGGCAAAATGAGCCGCGCTGCGCTCTCTCTCTCCCCCTCCCTCCCTCCCTCCCTCCCGCAGCACGGAGCTAAATTCATCGCGAGGCTAAAAATAATATAACAACTAAAATTAAGATGAGTGAGGACCTATAAAGTAATAAAATATTGTCATATATAAAGGATAGGTAGAGGTTTTGGTGAGCTGTTTCAATTATTTGAAACTGAAACTAACTCAAACTGATATTATTCTGTGCACTAGGCTATTAGATAGCTTTTGATTGTGTGATTGTTTTTTATTCATTTTAAATATTTTAAGTATTTTATTGATAAAAAAAGTTTATCAGTTTTGGAAGAGCATCTGTTTTTAGTTTAGTCTTTTTCTCCTTTTTTCTTTTTGTAGCAAGTGCTTTATGTTTTGGCTCACAACCCACTTGTACACTTAATTTCACCTTAATTCCCCGCATTAGCGGTTCACGGCATGGCCACATGGCATGAATGGAATATTCCATTTTAACGCGAAAGAGAGGGGGTGTGGACTGAACTGTATTTCTTTGTAATTTATTGTGTTGTCTTTGTTTCCATTTTAAACATACAAGAATCACCATTTCTGAACGCACTGTGAATTACTGAAATCTGTGAATTACTGTCCAAAGGGCCCCAATTACCAGCTGTAGGCCTATGGGAAGTTTGCAGCTAGTCAGGGGGGCTTTGCTACTGTGTGCTAATGATAATAAGTCTGATATATATATTGCGCCTTTCACAAACCCAAGGTCACTTTACATTGAAAAATTTTAAATCCTAAATATAGAGGAATGTAAGAAGAATAGTAAGAAGTAAAGAGAAAAGTTTTTAGTTCAGATTTAAAGGAGCAGGGTTTGGGTGCTGTAGCACTAAATAATCTGCCGAACAGTAAGGATGAAGGAGCTTAGAGAGGTATGGAGGGGAGAGGCTTTGAAAGTTTGTATTTGATACAGGAGGTACTGGTAAGAGTGAAGCTGATGGAGGATGGGGGGGGGGGGGGGGTGATGTGTGCATAACACTTATTAAAAGTGAGGACTCTGGTAGGTGTTAAGCAGGGGGCGGAGGTGTGCAATGTCCCTATGAAGGAAGAAGGCATTCTTGTGATCGACTGATCTGGCTTGAATATAAGTGATGAATTAAGAATAAATAAGATTTTTAGCAACCTGCAGCAGTGGTGTGTTTAAAAAATCGATTATTCGATTTAAATCAATCTTCATTTGAATGATCTGATATTGATTCATATAAACATGAATCGGTCTTTAGAAATAGCCCATTTTAAACATCTCGCGTTTTATCTCGTGAGAGCATCCTAGTGAGCACCACCCTTTGGCTGGAGTAAGCTGGAGCCCGAGGATTCAGCAGGAGTCGCACTCCAGGGAGTTTCTGTAAAAATAAAAGTAATTTTCTTCTGTATTTCAACACACTGCTGCCTGTGTTTATCAAACTACTACATTACATTAACACTGTTTTAAGTTGTTTTCCAGTGTTGTTTTTGCCTGTACTTTATTTAAAGTAAGACCTGACTGGCTGAATTCACCGTTAGCTTAGCGGGTTAGCCAAATCACAGGTTAAGCTAATCCACCTTTAGCCAGTTTTCCGAGCACCAAATGCGCCTGGTGCGCTAAACTGCCCCCCGCCGATAAGCTAGCAGCTTCAGGTGGTCGTACAGTGTAACAGGTTTAACAGAAGACAGAATAACTGTAGATTAACCTGTAACTGAGAGTATTTTCGTGTTCTCTATAAAGCGCTGTTACTAATTCAGATTATTTTGTCCCCAGGGATGAACATGATTACCAGGGCAGGTTTTATAATGGGGAAAAGAGCTCCAGACTGGCTGTTTTTTTTCCTTTGAATTTAATAAAGTTTTCTCTCTTTACATTATTAATTTTGCTTGTTGTGTTTTTATTATCACTATGCGTATTATATTATCTCATCTGAACTAGTGGGTCTGGGTAAATTTTACACTTATTTGCAAATATATAAGAATTTATGAAGCATGTTATGTATTTGTTTAATGTAACTAAAATGTCAGTACTAAAGTTCATACAGCGTTGTTAAAAACAATGGCTTCAGAAGCCTCATTAATGTTCTGGAACCATGTTATGTTTTACCCACATGTAAACTGCTGCAGTAAAGTGGCCATTTCAAACCTGTATAATCACCACAGAGAGTAGTCTGCTCCGCCCACCCCTCCCCAGTCACAAAGGTTACTCGGGTTGCCAAATTCAGCAGGCTGAATCTACACAATCTACATAAAGTTAAGACTAGGAGAGGCAGAGAACTTAGATTACGAGCGAGAGGAGAAATGCAGCAATTCTAAACTCTTCTATCACCCGGGAGCCCCGCGCTCGGCGACTGAGCCCTGCGTTCGGGCGAGTGAGTCCCGCGCTTGGCGAGTGAGCCCCACGCCTGCCGAGTGAGCCCTGCGCTCGGCGAGGCTATTCCCTGTGCTCGGCGAGTGAGCCCCGCGCTTGGCGAGTGAGCCCCGCGCTCGGCGAGTGAGTCCCGCCAGTTAGCTTACCTGTTCAGGAGAAAAGTAGCAGCTCTGGGTCGGTCTTGTAGCCTTTTTGAGCTCTAAGTCTCCACCGTTCGAACTCACTGCCAATATTCACTCTTGTTATGTTCCTGCTTTTGTCACTGAGCATTTTGAGACATGCTGAGGCTTTTTATGGTGTGTAGCAGCTGAGGTTTAACTGAAGCAGCTCTGCTAGCTCCATTGCTGCAGCGCCAATCGCTGTAGTGTAGTGTTACGGCTGGCAACCTCAGTGGGTGGAGTTAGTGTTGTGGAACGAGCAGCAGGAGGAGTCAGAAGACAAAACAAACACAAAATCCGGGATGGAGTGAAAACTTAAAATAGGAACGTACTGCTGAATCCCTGCTGACAAGAGCTGCCAGTGCTTTCACTCAACATGTTTCCTTAATATCTGATAATACATCCTGATCATTTTGTCATTTACCACTGACAATTAGTTACATAGTGGTCCTTTAAGTCTATATAATATAAACACTAATATTTTAATAATGGAAGTATAAGTGTTACTTGTATAATTACATACATTTCATATTCAAACTACAGTTTGTATTGTAACTGAAATTTCCCTAAATGAATCAATTTTGAATCGAATCGTGACCTTGTGAATCCGAATCGAATCGAACTGGGAAATCAGTGACAATCAGGGGTGATAGCGTTCCGGCGCCGCACTGGAAATCCGGCGTAGCGTGTCTCTGTAAAAAAAAAAAAAAAAGCTCAGCGCGACAGTAGGTGAACTCCGCGCTACAGGTAAAAAGCTACGCATGTTACAAGATTGGGGTTCATGTCCCTTTAAAAAATGTATGTAAAGCGCACTATATTTTGTTTAGATCACTTTGGCGGAGGCAGCGGCAGTGTGTGATTAGGAGCAAATTAGGGTTAGGTGGCTGCTGCTTCGTCTCTCTCTCTCTCTCCACCTCGAGGCTAGTTAACATCCATGGCTCTCCCCTCTGTTCTCTGAATGCTAGCTACGTTTATGTTTGAGTGCTTAGAACTGCTAATAAATGAAAGAAGTGCTTGGGAACTCACCCTGGACTCCTGTGACTCGCTTTGAAAGAAAACCAAGTGAAGTATCACCCTAGAGCAGTTATCTCTAGCCCAAAGAACTACCACTGGAAGTTCCACTGGTTCCTGTCCACATCCGGGAGCGACAGTAGGTGAACTCCGCGGTACAGTTAAAAAGCTCCGCATTACAGTTAAAAAGCTCAGAGCGACAGGAGGTAAACTCTGCGGTACAGTTAAAAAGCTCCGAGCAAAAGTAGGTGAACTCTGCGGAACAGTTAAAAAGCTTAAATTTTTGTACATAATTACAGTCATATGAAAAAGTTTGGGCACCCCTATTAATCTTAAACATTTTTAGTTCTAAATATTTGGGTGTTTGCAACAGCCATTTCAGTTTGATATATCTAATAATGGACACAGTAATATTTCAGGATTGAAATGAGGTTTATTGTACATTTTGTAACAGAAAATGTGCAATATGCATTAAACCAAATTTGACCGGTGCAAAAGTATGGGCACCCTTATCATTTTATTGATTTGAATACTCCTAACTACTTTTTACTGACTTACTGAAGCACAAAATTGGTTTGGTAAACTCATTGAGCTTTGAACTTCATAGCCAGGTGTATCCAATCATGAGAAAAGGTATTTAAGGTGGCCAATTGCAAGTTGTTCTCCTATTTGAATCTCCTCTGAAGAGTGGCATCATGGGCTCATCAAAACAACTCTCACATGATCTAAAAACAAAGATTGCTCAACATAGTTGTTCAGGGGAAGGATACAAAAAGTTGTCTCAGAGATTGAACCTGTCAGTTTCCACTGTGAGGAACAAAGTAAGGAAATGGAAGACCACAGGGACAGTTCTTGTTAAGTCCAGAAGTGGCAGGCCAAGAAAAATATCAGAAAGGCAGACAAGAAGAATGGTGAGAACAGTCAAGTACAATCCACAGACCACCTCCAAAGAGCTGCAGCAAGGAGAAGCTGGATGGGAGAGTGATGCGAAAGAAGCCATTTCTGCAAGCACGCCACAGGCGACTCTGTTTGTGGCGTGCTTACAGAAATGGCTTCTTTCGCATCACTCTCCCATACAGCTTCTCCTATTGCAAAGTGAGCTGTATTGTTGACCGATGCACAGTGACACCATCTGCAGCAAGATGATGCTGAAGCTCTTTGGAGGTGGTCTGTGGATTGTATATCTAACTTTCCACTCTTGACCTTGTGGCTGTGTTACAATGATGAGTGTTTTCCAGTTTTAACAATGTCTTCCTTTTAGAAATGAATTCAGGATTAGTTAACCATGCTAAAAAAAAAAAGTCATTCATTATTGTGGCACTGTCACTATGTTGCAAAAAGATTTAATACAGTAAGGAACCTAAGTTTATTGTTTTAAATAAATGTTCTATTTGTTTAAATTTTCCTTTCATCTTTTTATCTTATTATTGTGGCACTTTCACTAAACTGCTCTTTCACGATGTGAGAGAGAATGAGTGAGAATAAGCATTAGGTGTATCTGTCTAATCCTCAAACGGCAAAACATCTCCTATGTTAATCTAGGAGTAAGTCCGTGTAGTAAGCATAAATATATATCCTTATAAATGTCGGAAAAAATATAGCTAGTAACTAATTGTTACTGTGCACATTTTAAGTATAGGCTATTTTATTTTATAGTTACGGCTGATAAACAGAGGCATCTCCGCTTTCCGATGCCGGTCAGCAGGCAGTAGGCTTTCTATTCGCGATGTCTTCAGGATTTGCAAACATAAAAATCAATGATTTTCAGCGCATCATTAAAGCTTAAACAGCAGTAGTGTTTAGATTATCAGCCCGAGCCTGACCCGATTCCCGACCCGAACTCACACATGTGCTTCTCCACTCCGCACTTGTCTTGCAGAGCTGTGTGTAGCTAAATAGCCAACAAAATGGAGCCCTCTGAAGTGAGGAGAAACATTCATAATGTGAGCTAAATTTGGTCCAATGCGAAGGACAGTGAGAGGTATGGAGCTAATTCAAGTTATTGTTGATAGAAACAACACGGGTGTCGGCTTCGTAGAGTGTGTTAAGCGCAGAGTGCTATACGCTTAAAATAAAGGCTATAAAATAAGACTATATGCTTAAAAAAATAGTTTGTTCAGAAAGTATTTTATATTCTTAAACATTGTTAATTATATATTTATAAATTATAATAATTATTAATTACTTATAAATTAATTCATTATTAATTATAAATTATTGTTTTTTGTTATTTTGGTTTAATGTGTGTGCAGGGCATACCCATTTTTTGTGTTTTTGGACAGGCTATATGCTAAATATTAAAATGTTCGTTTGTTAAAGTATTTTATATTTTTAAACCATGTTAAATTATATTAGATTAGAGGAAGGTCATTCAGACATCATTTTTGTGGATCATATTTCCCATTGTTGGTGTTTTAATCTTTTGGAAATCTGTTCTTAATACAGTTTTTTTTTTACATAATAGGTCTTCTTCAACATTATTCTGAACAGATTTTGCTAATTTAAACAGCCCCCCCCCCCCTAAAAAAAACCCTCAGTTTTAATGCTCTACTTAATAAAAAAAAAAGTCGGGTTTTAATTGAGTCTTCGGGTCGGGCTCGGGGCAGAACGTGCATATTCATTCCTCATGTTTACAAAAAACACTGCATTTTAAAATTATTTTTATGGAGTTCCAGTTCTTGTATTCTTCCTATTAGTGCTTCCTTCTCATTTGCATTTCTAACTGCATACGCTGGTATTCGTTTTTACAGCTAGAATCGAACATGGCCAGTTTCCATACCAAGATGGAAATGATCTGTGTTTTCGTGAATAACACTGTAGACATACGGCAAAAATGAAAACATTGTTTAAAATATGACAATAAGGTCATACACAGACTACTAAATGTTTGAATAATGTGTCAACATTTATGCCTACGTGCAGTATGTTGTTGCTATTTTTGACAAAGGGTGTATCTGAAGCTCTAAACTTCATCAGTTTTAACTCTTTGTTTTTCATCTGTCCTGTCCTCAGATCTTCACTCGGTATGGAAAATGCTACACCTTTAACTCGGGTCAGGATGGGCGCCCTCTGCTAGTTACCATGAAGGGAGGCATGGGCAACGGTCTGGAGCTGATGCTGGATATCCAACAAGATGAGTACCTACCAGTGTGGGGAGAGACAGGTAACACACACATATATACAACAGCCAACACAGGGCTTATTTAGCTCTATTAGCTCATTGGGTAATCATGAGCAAATTATGCAATTGTTGATGCAATTAAAGCCCAATAACAGATGCAGCAGTGCAGGAGGTGAGAAACCCGGGATAAGGAGATAATAATTGCTGCTTTGTGAAGTTACTGACTTGAATTATTCAATATTTAATATTAGACCAAATATTTTAGGTAACACTCCTTTTAATAAATGCTGTATTTAGCTACACAAGTAAGTCACATTTATTGTAGCTGACACAAAGACACACGTAGCTTGTCTATTCCCTGTAGAAAAAAGAAGTATTGGCAATAAATATAGCAGACACCCAAAAATTAACCTGTACATACTGTCAGGTATTCAGGTTTGTGAAGCGGACACCATAGACAGAGAAAGTTTGGACGAAGCATCTTTAATATAACATTACAAATAATTATTATTAGCTAGCTAGCTGTTGACTACTCTATCTACATTAGGTAACTAAATCTACTAGAGTAAGCAAACTATAACTAAAATAACTTTTAGTTATAATTACTTAGCTAAGTACATTGGTGTCTATTTAGATTAGCTTAAAATTCCATATTGTGATACAGCGGTACTCTTTTTTTTCTTTAGAGCTTTTTATCTTGTTTTTTTTCTACCTTCTGTGAAGCTTTTATTTTTATTTTTGTTGTTGTTGTTGTTGTTGTTATTATTTAAAAAATCCAAAAGATTTACAGATTCTTCTGTTTGAATGTTCCATATAAAACGTTTATAAAAATGATCCTATACAAAACTGTACTATTTATCTTAAAGGTTTATTCTTTAAATTAATAAAAATATGTCAGTTATTGTCACCAATAATACAGTTATTACAAACACACCCTGTAGCTAAATGGCCCACCAATGTACTACAGTACTAAAGTAAATTTAGCTAACTAAAATAGAAAATGTCAACAGCTAATAATAATTACTTGTAACTTTCTGACAGGTAATATTTTCACTTTCAAGATAACCTACACCTAATCAAATATTATGTACAGTTATCTTTTACTACTGGCATCAGATATTTTCTAAGGTAATTTTATTGTAAAACTATGGAAGCATGTTGCTGCCATTTATGATAAAAAAAATTCCTCAACATGTCCTTATAACAGAAACTCTCGTTTTTATGAGTTGTTAAAAGCTGTTGTTAAAACGACATATGTAGTTATGAAATACATATCTCGTAATTATAAGAAGTTTTATGTGTGTCTATCACCGCATTACAGCATTTCTCCAACTTAATATTGCAGTTAATTGAAAATTCTACTTTACACTTGGCTTAATTCACAAGGAAATCTTAGGGCCCTATCGCACACCCCGCGCAAGGCGTGTAGCGTGACGTGTTGCCATCGTACACCCCGTCAACAGTCTATTTTTACGCCTTGCGCACACATCCTTAAAATAGCGTTGGACTTTTGGAATATATTAAGGCCGATGGGCGTGGTGGTCTGGAAATGACGCGTGTTCAGGCAAATTTCTGCCGTGTTTCTATCTTGGCGGTGGAAAAAAGCATTGCGTGATTGATCCCCCGAAAGGACGTCGAAATTCAGCTGTCACTGGCGCGCACCTAAAACTGAATCATGATCACCCTGCGCCCTGCGCTACAAATTACCCCATACAATCACTTCCTTACCACAGAAAAGTAAATCTCACCCACAGCTTTCAGCAATCAACTATAAAAATAAAATATACTTAAAAATCTGCACAGTAACTATAAATTATTATTAGTTATATTTATTTCTGTCAGTTATAAGGATTTATATTTATGTTTAGTACACAGACTAAATAACTGTAGCTTAATATAGCAGACAGGCATTCTGCTGTTTTAGAATTCACTTCGAATTAGAATTCAATTATATAAAACTTAAAACATTTGAAATAAACAGAAATATAAAGCTATATGTTAGCATTCGTTTCTTATCACCAGGGCAAATTTATAAAAATATTAAATATATAAATTTAT
Source organism: Astyanax mexicanus (assembly GCF_023375975.1). Classification (NCBI taxonomy): domain Eukaryota; kingdom Metazoa; phylum Chordata; class Actinopteri; order Characiformes; family Acestrorhamphidae; genus Astyanax; species Astyanax mexicanus. Next base: position 11,666,404 of record NC_064431.1, on the reverse strand, counting down.
AAATTAAAATCTCATCCAGCGCTCTAAAATGCTGCAGGCACGCAGAGCGGAGTTTGGCGCAGCGCGCGCATTGCGTGCAGAATAACCTCTGTCTTCTAAAAAAAAAAAAAACATTTTAATAAATAAGGTTGGACAAATATAGCAAAATCCATGGTATAAACTCACTATAGCCACATATTACTGTTAATTAATCAAGAGAAATCAGCCAAAATGTGCTGCGCCACCCCCTCTCTTTCCCTCTCTCTTTCCCTCTCTCTTTCTCTTTCTCTTTCTCCCTCTCTCTTTTTCTCTCTCTCCCTCTCCTGTAAGTTAATCAAATATTACAGCTCATACTGTAATGACACGCTGCAACATAGGAGCTCACACTGGAATGACAAGCTGTGACATAGGAGCTCACATTGTACTGACACGCTGCAACATAGGAGCTCACACTGCACTGACACGCTGCAACATAGGAGCTCATACTGTACTTACACGCTGCAACATAGGAGCTTAAACTGCACTGACACGCTGCTACATAGGAGCTCATACTGTACTGACACACTGCAACATAGGAGCTCATACTGTACTGACACACTGCAACATAGGTGCTCATACTGTACTTACACGCTGCAACATAGGAGCTCACACTGTACTGACACGCTGCAACATAGGAGCTTAAACTGCACTGACACGCTGCAACATAGGAGCTCATACTGTACTGACACACTGCAACATAGGAGCTTAAACTGCACTGACACGCTGCAACATAGGAGCTCATACTGTACTGACACACTGCAACATAGGTGCTCATACTGTACTGACACGCTGCAACATAGGAGCTCACACTGTACTGACACACTGCAACATAGGAGCTCATACTGTACTGACACGCTGCGACATAGGAGCTTAAACTGCACTGACACGCTGCAACATAGGAGCTCATACTGTACTGACACGCTGCAACATAGGAGCTCATACTGTACTGACACGCTGCAACATAGGAGCTCATACTGTACTGACACACTGCAACATAGGAGCTTAAACTGCACTGACACGCTGCAACATAGGAGCTCATACTGTACTGACACGCTGCAACATAGGAGCTCATACTGTACTGACACGCTGCAACATAGGAGCTCACACTGTACTGACACACTGCAACATAGGAGCTCACACTGTACTGACACGCTGCGACATAGGAGCTCACACTGCACTGCAACGCTGCGACATAGGAGCTCACACTGCACTGACACGCTGCAACATTGGAGCTCACACTGTACTGACACACTGCAACATAGGAGCTTAAACTGCACTGACACGCTGCAACATAGGAGCTCACACTGTACTGACACACTGCAACATAGGAGCTCACACTGTACTGACACACTGCAACATAGGAGCTCATACTGTACTGACACGCTGCGACATAGGAGCTTAAACTGCACTAACACGCTGCAACATAGGAGCTCACACTGTACTGACACGCTGCAACATAGGAGCTCACACTGTACTGACACACTGCAACATAGGAGCTCATACTGTACTGACACGCTGCGACATAGGAGCTTAAACTGCACTGACACGCTGCAACATAGGAGCTCACACTGTACTGACACGCTGCAACATAGGAGCTTAAACTGCACTGACACGCTGCAACATAGGAGCTCACACTGTACTGACACGCTGCAACATAGGAGCTCATACTGTACTGACACACTGCAACATAGGAGCTCATACTGTACTGACACGCTGCAACATAGGAGCTTAAACTGCACTGACACGCTGCAACATAAGAGCTCACACTGTACTGACACACTGCAACATAGGAGCTCATACTGTACTGACACGCTGCGACATAGGAGCTTAAACTGCACTAACACGCTGCAACATAGGAGCTCACACTGTACTGACACGCTGCAACATAGGAGCTCATACTGCACTGACACGCTGCGACATAGGAGCTCACACTGCACTGACACTCTGCAACATAGGAGCTTACACTGCACTGACACGCTGCGACATAGGAGCTCACACTGTGCTGACACGCTGCAACATAGGAGCTTAAATTGCACTGACACGCTGCAACATAGGAGCTCATACTGTACTGACACACTGCAACATAGGAGCTCATACTGTACTGACACGCTGCAACATAGGAGCTTACACTGTACTGACACACTGCAACATAGGAGCTCATACTGTACTGACACGCTGCGACATAGGAGCTTAAACTGCACTGACACGCTGCAACATAGGAGCTCACACTGTACTGACACGCTGCAACATAGGAGCTTAAACTGCACTGACACGCTGCAACATAGGAGCTCACACTGTACTGACACACTGCAACATAGGAGCTTAAACTGCACTGACACGCTGCGACATAGGAGCTTAAACTGCACTGACACGCTGCAACATAGGAGCTCACATTGTACTGACACGCTGCAACATAGGAGCTCATACTGTACTGACACGCTGCGACATAGGAGCTTTTACTGTACTGACACGCAGCGACATAGGAGCTCACACTGTACTGACACGCTGCGACATAGGAGCTCACACTGCACTGACACTCTGCAACATAGGAGCTTACACTGCACTGACACGCTGCGACATAGGAGCTCACACTGCACTGACACGCTGCGACATAGGAGCTCACACTGCACTGACACGCTGCAACATAGGAGCTTACACTGCACTGACACTCTGCAACATAGGAGCTTACACTGCACTGACACGCTGCGACATAGGAGCTCACACTGCACTGACACGCTGCGACATAGGAGCTCACACTGCACTGACACGCTGCAACATAGGAGCTTACACTGCACTGACACGCTGCGACATAGGAGCTCACACTGCACTGACACGCTGCGACATAGGAGCTCACACCGCACTGACACGCTGCAACATAGGAGCTTACACTGCACTGACACGCTGCGACATAGGAGCTCACACTGCACTGAGACGCTGCGACATAGGAGCTCACACTCCACTGACACGCTGCAACATAGGAGCTCACACTGTACTGACATGCTGCAACATAGGAGCTTAAACTGCACTGACACGCTGCAACATAGGAGCTCACACTGTACTGACACGCTGCAACATAGGAGCTCATACTGTACTGACACGCTGCGGCATAGGAGCTTTTACTGTACTGACACACTGCAACATAGGAGCTCATACTGTACTGACACGCAGTGACATAGAAGCTCACACTGTACTGATACGCTGCGACATAGGAGCTCACACTGTACTGACACGCTGCGACATAGGAGCTCACACTGCACTGACACGCTGCGAGATAGGAGCTTAAACTGTACTGACACGCTGCAACATAGGAGCTCATACTGTACTGACATGCTGCGACATAGGAGCTTTTACTGTACTGACACGCTGCAACATAGGAGCTCATACTGTACTGACACGCAGAGACATAGGAGCTCACACTGTACTGACACGCTGCGACATAGGAGCTCACACTGTACTGACACTCTGCGACATAGGAGCTCATACTGTACTGAGACACTGCGACATAGGAGCTCATACTGTACTGACACGCTGCAACATAGGAGCTCATACTGTACTGACACGCTGCGACATAGGAGCTCATACTGTACTGACACGCTGCAACATAGGAGCTTAAACTGCACTGACACGCTGCAACATAGGAGCTCATACTGTACTGACATGCTGCGACATAGGAGCTCATACTGTACTGACACGCTGCGACATAGGAGCTCATACTGTACTTACACGCTGCAACATAGGAGCTCATACTATTCTGACAAGCTGCCACATAGGAGCTCACACTGCACTGACATGCTGCGACATAGGAGCTCATACTGTACTGACACGCTGCGACATAGGAGCTCACACTGCACTGACACGCTGCAACATTGGAGCTCATACTGTACTCACATGCTGCGACATAGGAGCTCATACTGTACTGACATGCTGCGACATAGGAACTCACACTGCACTGACACGCTGCGACATAGGAGCTCACACTGTAATTACAAGCTGCATCATAGGACCTCATACTGTACTGACACTCTGCAACATAGGAGCTCATACTGCACTGACACGCTGCAACATAGGAGCTCATACTGTACTCACACGCTGCAACATAGTAGCTCATACTGTACTGACACGCTGCGACATAGGAGCTCATACTGTACTGACACGCTGAAACATAGGAGCTCATACTGTACTGACACGCTGCGGTATAGGAGCTCACACTGCACTGACACACTGCGACATAGGAGCTCACACTGCACTGACACGCTGCGACATAGGAGCTCACACTGCACTGACACGCTGCGACATAGGAGCTCACACTGCACTGACACGCTGCGACATAGGAGCTCACACTGCACTGACACGCTGCGACATAGGAGCTCAAACTGCACTGACACGCTGCGACATAGGAGCTCACACTGCACTGACACGCTGCGACATAGGAGCTCACACCGCACTGACACGCTGCAACATAGGAGCTTACACTGCACTAACACGCTGCGACATAGGAGCTCACACTGCACTGAGACGCTGCGACATAGGAGCTCACACTCCACTGAAACGCTGCAACATAGGAGCTCACACTGTACTGACACGCTGCAACATAGGAGCTTAAACTGCACTGACACGCTGCGACATAGGAGCTCACACTCCACTGACACGCTGCAACATAGGAGCTCACACTGTACTGACACGCTGCAACATAGGAGCTTAAACTGCACTGACACGCTGCAACATAGGAGCTCCCACTGTACTGACACGCTGCAACATAGGAGCTCATACTGTACTGACACGCAGCGACATAGAAGCTCATACTGTACTGACACGCTGCGGCAAAGGAGCTTTTACTGTACTGACACGCTGCAACATATGAGCTCATACTGTACTGACACGCAGCGACATAGAAGCTCACACTGTACTGACACGCTGCGACATAGGAGCTCACACTGTACTGACACGCTGCGACATAGGAGCTCACACTGCACTGACACGCTGCGAGATAGGAGCTTAAACTGTACTGACACGCTGCAACATAGGAGCTCATACTGTACTGACACGCTGCGACATAGGAGCTTTTACTGTACTGACACGCTGCAACATAGGAGCTCATACTGTACTGACATGCAGAGACATAGGAGCTCACACTGCACTGACACGCTGCGAGATAGGAGCTCACACTGTACTGACACGCTGCGACATAGGAGCTCACACTGTACTGACATGCTGCGACATAGGAGCTCATACTGCACTGACACGCTGCGACATAGGAGCTCACACTGTACTGACACTCTGCGACATAGGAGCTCATACTGTACTGAGACGCTGCGACATAGGAGCTCATACTGTACTGACACGCTGCAACATAGGAGCTCATACTGTACTGACACGCTGCGACATAGGAGCTCATACTTTACTGACACGCTGCAACATAGGAGCTCATACTGTACTGACATGCTGCGACATAGGAGCTCATACTGTACTGACACGCTGCGACATAGGAGCTCATACTGTACTTACACGCTGCAACATAGGAGCTCATACTATTCTGACAAGCTGCCACATAGGAGCTCACACTGCACTGACATGCTGCGACATAGGAGCTCATACTGTACTGACACGCTGCGACATAGGAGCTCACACTGCACTGACACGCTGCAACATTGGAGCTCATACTGTACTCACATGCTGCGACATAGGAGCTCATACTGTACTGACATGCTGCGACATAGGAACTCACACTGCACTGACACGCTGCGACATAGGAGCTCACACTGTAATTACAAGCTGCATCATAGGACCTCATACTGTACTGACACTCTGCAACATAGGAGCTCATACTGCACTGACACGCTGCAACATAGGAGCTCATACTGTACTGACACACTGCGACATAGGAGCTCATACTGTACTGACACGCTGAAACATAGGAGCTCATACTGTACTGACACGCTGCGGTATAGGAGCTCACACTGCACTGACACGCTGCGACATAGGAGCTCACACCGCACTGACACGCTGCGACATAGGAGCTTTTACTGTACTGACACTCTGCAACATAGGAGCTCATACTGTACTGACACGCAGCGACATAGAAGCTCACACTGTACTGACACGCTGCGACATAGGAGCTCACACTGTACTGACACGCTGCGACATAGGAGCTCATACTGTACTGACACGCTGCGGCATAGGAGCTTTTACTGTACTGACACGCTGCAACATAGGAGCTTTTTCTGTACTGACACGCTGCAACACAGGAGCTCATACTGTATTGACACGCAGCGACATAGAAGCTCACACTGTACTGACACGCTGCGACATAGGAGCTCACACTGTACTGACACGCTGCGACATAGGAGCTCACACTGCACTGACACGCTGCGAGATAGGAGCTTAAACTGTACTGACACGCTGCAACATAGGAGCTCATACTGTACTGACACGCTGCGACATAGGAGCTTTTACTGTACTGACATGCTGCAACATAGGAGCTCATACTGTACTGACATGCAGAGACATAGGAGCTCACACTGTACTGACACGCTGCGACATAGGAGCTCACACTGTACTGACATGCTGCGACATAGGAGCTCATACTGCACTGACACGCTGCGACATAGGAGCTCACACTGTACTGACACTCTGCGACATAGGAGCTCATACTGTACTGAGACGCTGCGACATAGGAGCTCATACTGTACTGACACGCTGCAACATAGGAGCTCATACTGTACTGACACGCTGCGACATAGGAGCTCATACTGTACTGACACGCTGCAACATAGGAGCTCATACTGTACTGACATGCTGCGACATAGGAGCTCATACTGTACTGACACGCTGCGACATAGGAGCTCATACTGTACTTACACGCTGCAACATAGGAGCTCATACTATTCTGACAAGCTGCCACATAGGAGCTCACACTGCACTGACATGCTGCGACATAGGAGCTCACACTGCACTGACACGCTGCAACATTGGAGCTCATACTGTACTCACATGCTGCGACATAGGAGCTCATACTGTACTGACACGCTGCGACATAGGAGCTCACACTGTAATTACAAGCTGCATCATAGGACCTCATACTGTACTGACACTCTGCAACATAGGAGCTCATACTGCACTGACATGCTGCGACATAGGAGCTCATACTGTACTGACACGCTGCGACATAGGAGCTCATACTGTACTTACACGCTGCAACATAGGAGCTCATACTATTCTGACAAGCTGCCACATAGGAGCTCACACTGCACTGACATGCTGCGACATAGGAGCTCATACTGTACTGACACGCTGCGACATAGGAGCTCACACTGCACTGACACGCTGCAACATTGGAGCTCATACTGTACTCACATGCTGCGACATAGGAGCTCATACTGTACTGACATGCTGCGACATAGGAACTCACACTGCACTGACACGCTGCGACATAGGAGCTCACACTGTAATTACAAGCTGCATCATAGGACCTCATACTGTACTGACACTCTGCAACATAGGAGCTCATACTGCACTGACACGCTGCAACATAGGAGCTCATACTGTACTGACACGCTGCGGTATAGGAGCTCACACTGCACTGACACGCTGCGACATAGGAGCTCACACTGCACTGACACGCTGCGACATAGGAGCTCACACTGCACTGACACGCTGCGACATAGGAGCTCACACTGCACTGACACGCTGCGACATAGGAGCTCACACTGCACTGACACGCTGCGACATAGGAGCTCACACTGCACTGACATGCTGCGACATAGGAGCTCATACTGTACTGACACGCTGCGACATAGGAGCTCACACTGTAATGACAAGCTGCGTCATAGGACCTCATACTGTACTCACACTCTGCAACATAGGAGCTCATACTGTACTGACACGCTGCGACATATGAGCTCATACTTTACTGACACTCTGCAACATAGGAGCTCATACTGCACTGACACGCTGCAATATAGGAGCTCACACTGTACTGACACGCTGCGACATAGGAGCTCACACTGTAATGACAAGCTGCGTCATAGGACCTCATACTGTACTGACACTCTGCAACATAGGAGCTCATACTGCACTGACACGCTGCAACATAGGAGCTCATACTGTACTGACACGCTGCGACATAGGAGCTCATACTGTACTGACACGCTGCAACATAGGAGCTCATACTGTACTGACACGCTGCGGCATAGGAGCTCACACTGCACTGACACGTTGCGACATAGGAGCTCACACTGCACTGACACGCTGTGACATAGGAGCTCACACTGCACTGACATGCTGCGACATAGGAGCTCACACTGCACTGACACGCTGCGACATAGGAGCTTACACTGCACTGACACGCTGCGACATAGGAGCTCATACTGTATTGACATAGGAGCTCATACTGCACTGACACGCTGCGTCATAGGACCTCATACTGTACTCACACTCTGCAACATATGAGCTCATACTTTACTGACACTCTGCAACATAGGAGCTCATACTGCACTGACACGCTGCAACATAGGAGCTCACACTGCACTTACACGCTGCGACATAGGAGCTCATACTGCACTGACACGCTGCGACATAGGAGCTCATACTGCACTGACACGCTGCGACATAGGAGCTCATACTGCACTGACACGCTGCGACATAGGAGCTCACACTGCACTGACACCCTGCGACATAGGAGCTCATACTGTACTGACACGCTGCCACATAGGAGCTCATACTGTACTGACACGCTGCGGCATAGGAGCTCACACTGCACTGACACGCTGCAACATAGTAGCTCATACTGTACTGACACGCTGCAACATATGAGCTCACACTGTACTGACACTCTGCAACATAGGAGCTCACACTGCACTGACACGCTGCGAGATAGGAGCTTAAACTGTACTGACACGCTGCAACATAGGAGCTCATACTGTACTCACATGCTGCGACATAGGAGCTCATACTGTACTGACATGCTGCGACATAGGAACTCACACTGCACTGACACGCTGCGACATAGGAGCTCACACTGTAATTACAAGCTGCATCATAGGACCTCATACTGTACTGACACTCTGCAACATAGGAGCTCATACTGCACTGACACGCTGCAACATAGGAGCTCATACTGTACTCACACGCTGCAACATAGTAGCTCATACTGTACTGACACGCTGCGACATAGGAGCTCATACTGTACTGACACGCTGAAACATAGGAGCTCATACTGTACTGACACGCTGCGGTATAGGAGCTCACACTGCACTGACACACTGCGACATAGGAGCTCACACTGCACTGACACGCTGCGACATAGGAGCTCACACTGCACTGACACGCTGCGACATAGGAGCTCACACTGCACTGACACGCTGCGACATAGGAGCTCACAGCGCACTGACACGCTGCAACATAGGAGCTTACACTGCACTGACACGCTGCGACATAGGAGCTCACACTGCACTGAGACGCTGCGACATAGGAGCTCACACTCCACTGAAACGCTGCAACATAGGAGCTCACACTGTACTGACACGCTGCAACATAGGAGCTTAAACTGCACTGACACGCTGCGACATAGGAGCTCACACTCCACTGACACGCTGCAACATAGGAGCTCACACTGTACTGACACGCTGCAACATAGGAGCTTAAACTGCACTGACACGCTGCAACATAGGAGCTCCCACTGTACTGACACGCTGCAACATAGGAGCTCATACTGTACTGACACGCTGCGGCATAGGAGCTTTTACTGTACTGACACGCTGCAACATAGGAGCTCATACTGTACTGACACGCAGCGACATAGAAGCTCATACTGTACTGACACGCTGCGGCATAGGAGCTTTTACTGTACTGACACGCTGCAACATATGAGCTCATACTGTACTGACACGCAGCGACATAGAAGCTCACACTGTACTGACACGCTGCGACATAGGAGCTCACACTGTACTGACACGCTGCGACATAGGAGCTCACACTGCACTGACACGCTGCGAGATAGGAGCTTAAACTGTACTGACACGCTGCAACATAGGAGCTCATACTGTACTGACACGCTGCGACATAGGAGCTTTTACTGTACTGACACGCTGCAACATAGGAGCTCATACTGTACTGACATGCAGAGACATAGGAGCTCACACTGTACTGACACGCTGCGACATAGGAGCTCACACTGTACTGACATGCTGCGACATAGGAGCTCATACTGCACTGACACGCTGCGACATAGGAGCTCACACTGTACTGACACTCTGCGACATAGGAGCTCATACTGTACTGAGACGCTGCGACATAGGAGCTCATACTGTACTGACACGCTGCAACATAGGAGCTCATACTGTACTGACACGCTGCGACATAGGAGCTCATACTTTACTGACACGCTGCAACATAGGAGCTCATACTGTACTGACATGCTGCGACATAGGAGCTCATACTGTACTGGCACGCTGCGACATAGGAGCTCATACTGTACTTACACGCTGCAACATAGGAGCTCATACTATTCTGACAAGCTGCCACATAGGAGCTCACACTGCACTGACATGCTGCGACATAGGAGCTCATACTGTACTGACACGCTGCGACATAGGAGCTCACACTGCACTGACACGCTGCAACATTGGAGCTCATACTGTACTCACATGCTGCGACATAGGAGCTCATACTGTACTGACATGCTGCGACATAGGAACTCACACTGCACTGACACGCTGTGACATAGGAGCTCACACTGTAATTACAAGCTGCATCATAGGACCTCATACTGTACTGACACTCTGCAACATAGGAGCTCATACTGCACTGACACGCTGCAACATAGGAGCTCATACTGTACTGACACACTGCGACATAGGAGCTCATACTGTACTGACACGCTGAAACATAGGAGCTCATACTGTACTGACACGCTGCGGTATAGGAGCTCACACTGCACTGACACGCTGCGACATAGGAGCTCACACCGCACTGACACGCTGCGACATAGGAGCTTTTACTGTACTGACACTCTGCAACATAGGAGCTCATACTGTACTGACACGCAGCGACATAGAAGCTCACACTGTACTGACACGCTGCGACATAGGAGCTCACACTGTACTGACACGCTGCGACATAGGAGCTCATACTGTACTGACACGCTGCGGCATAGGAGCTTTTACTGTACTGACACGCTGCAACATAGGAGCTTTTACTGTACTGACACGCTGCAACACAGGAGCTCATACTGTACTGACACGCAGCGACATAGAAGCTCACACTGTACTGACACGCTGCGACATAGGAGCTCACACTGTACTGACACGCTGCGACATAGGAGCTCACACTGCACTGACACGCTGCGAGATAGGAGCTTAAACTGTACTGACACGCTGCAACATAGGAGCTCATACTGTACTGACACGCTGCGACATAGGAGCTTTTACTGTACTGACATGCTGCAACATAGGAGCTCATACTGTACTGACATGCAGAGACATAGGAGCTCACACTGTACTGACACGCTGCGACATAGGAGCTCACACTGTACTGACATGCTGCGACATAGGAGCTCATACTGCACTGACACGCTGCGACATAGGAGCTCACACTGTACTGACACTCTGCGACATAGGAGCTCATACTGTACTGAGACGCTGCGACATAGGAGCTCATACTGTACTGACACGCTGCAACATAGGAGCTCATACTGTACTGACACGCTGCGACATAGGAGCTCATACTGTACTGACACGCTGCAACATAGGAGCTCATACTGTACTGACATGCTGCGACATAGGAGCTCATACTGTACTGACACGCTGCGACATAGGAGCTCATACTGTACTTACACGCTGCAACATAGGAGCTCATACTATTCTGACAAGCTGCCACATAGGAGCTCACACTGCACTGACATGCTGCGACATAGGAGCTCACACTGCACTGACACGCTGCAACATTGGAGCTCATACTGTACTCACATGCTGCGACATAGGAGCTCATACTGTACTGACATGCTGCGACATAGGAACTCACACTGCACTGACACGCTGCGACATAGGAGCTCACACTGTAATTACAAGCTGCATCATAGGACCTCATACTGTACTGACACTCTGCAACATAGGAGCTCATACTGCACTGACATGCTGCGACATAGGAGCTCATACTGTACTGACACGCTGCGACATAGGAGCTCATACTGTACTTACACGCTGCAACATAGGAGCTCATACTATTCTGACAAGCTGCCACATAGGAGCTCACACTGCACTGACATGCTGCGACATAGGAGCTCATACTGTACTGACACGCTGCGACATAGGAGCTCACACTGCACTGACACGCTGCAACATTGGAGCTCATACTGTACTCACATGCTGCGACATAGGAGCTCATACTGTACTGACATGCTGCGACATAGGAACTCACACTGCACTGACACGCTGCGACATAGGAGCTCACACTGTAATTACAAGCTGCATCATAGGACCTCATACTGTACTGACACTCTGCAACATAGGAGCTCATACTGCACTGACACGCTGCAACATAGGAGCTCATACTGTACTGACACACTTCGACATAGGAGCTCATACTGTACTGACACGCTGAAACATAGGAGCTCATACTGTACTGACACGCTGCGGTATAGGAGCTCACACTGCACTGACACGCTGCGACATAGGAGCTCACACTGCACTGACACGCTGCGACATAGGAGCTCACACTGCACTGACACGCTGCGACATAGGAGCTCACACTGCACTGACACGCTGTGACATAGGAGCTCACACTGCACTGACACGCTGCGACATAGGAGCTCACACTGCACTGACATGCTGTGACATAGGAGCTCATACTGTACTGACACGCTGCGACATAGGAGCTCACACTGTAATGACAAGCTGCGTCATAGGACCTCATACTGTACTCACACTCTGCAACATAGGAGCTCATACTGTACTGACACGCTGCGACATATGAGCTCATACTTTACTGACACTCTGCAACATAGGAGCTCATACTGCACTGACACGCTGCAATATAGGAGCTCACACTGTACTGACACGCTGCGACATAGGAGCTCACACTGTAATGACAAGCTGCGTCATAGGACCTCATACTGTACTGACACTCTGCAACATAGGAGCTCATACTGCACTGACACGCTGCAACATAGGAGCTCATACTGTACTGACACGCTGCGACATAGGAGCTCATACTGTACTGACACGCTGCAACATAGGAGCTCATACTGTACTGACACGCTGCGGCATAGGAGCTCACACTGCACTGACACGTTGCGACATAGGAGCTCACACTGCACTGACACGCTGTGACATAGGAGCTCACACTGCACTGACATGCTGCGACATAGGAGCTCACACTGCACTGACACGCTGCGACATAGGAGCTTACACTGCACTGACACGCTGCGACATAGGAGCTCATACTGTATTGACATAGGAGCTCATACTGCACTGACACGCTGCGTCATAGGACCTCATACTGTACTCACACTCTGCAACATATGAGCTCATACTTTATTGACACTCTGCAACATAGGAGCTCATACTGCACTGACACGCTGCAACATAGGAGCTCACACTGCACTTACACGCTGCGACATAGGAGCTCATACTGCACTGACACGCTGCGACATAGGAGCTCATACTGCACTGACACGCTGCGACATAGGAGCTCATACTGCACTGACACGCTGCGACATAGGAGCTCACACTGCACTGACACCCTGCGACATAGGAGCTCATACTGTACTGACACGCTGCCACATAGGAGCTCATACTGTACTGACACGCTGCGGCATAGGAGCTCACACTGCACTGACACGCTGCAACATAGTAGCTCATACTGTACTGACACGCTGCAACATAGGAGCTCACACTGTACTGACACTCTGCAACATAGGAGCTCATACTGTACTTACACGCTGCAACATAAAAGCTCATACTGCACTGACACGCTGCAACATTGGAGCTCATACTGTACTGACACGCTGCAACATAGGAGCTCATACTGTACTGACACGCTGCAACATAGGAGCTCACACTGTACTGACACTCTGCAACATAGGAGCTCATACTGTACTGACACGCTGCGACATAGGAGCTCATACTGTACTGACACGCTGCAACATAGGAGCTCATACTGTACTGACACTCTGCAACATAGGAGCTCATACTGTACTTACACGCTGCAACATAAACGCTCATACTGTACTTACACTCTGCAACATAGGAGCTCATACTGTACTTACACGCTGCGACATAGGAGCTTAAACTGCACTGACACGCTGCGACATAGGAGCTCACACTGCACTGACACTCTGCGACATAGGAGCTCATACTGTAATGACAAGCTGCGACATAGGAGCTTACACTGCACTGACACGCTGCGACATAGGAGCTCAGGACAAACGCAGCACGTAGCCAGAGCTCTTGCAGCGTATAAGCTCTCGGTTCAGCAGAACCAGGGCCATTTTAAGGCATTTTGGGTCCCGAAGCAAACTGACAGATTATTAACTGTAACATTAAAGCATTACTAAACAGCAGTACAGCTTAGATCCAGCCCAAAAAATCCAGCCCGACCTGCAGATTGTAATCACAGCAGCCCTATTATTTAGAGCGTTTCACAGCGTTTAAATGCGGATTTTCACTGTTAAAAGCCACCTTTAACTGCAGTATGCATTGAAATTAAAACCACAAAATACAAGAGCTGTTTTTTTATATTATATTCAAAAAAGGAATAATATTTTTTTTCCGATTTTGATTCTCAATTAAATATCAAATGAACAAATATATGTTAGCCTTCATTTCTCATCACCATGGTCACATATATTAAAATATAAAATATATGTAATAATGTAATAATGTTTTTACTAAAATGTTTTATTGTTTGGGCAAAATGCGCTGCGCCTTGTCTCTTGCAGCTCGGAACTGAGTAAAAAAAAAAAAACGCTTTTTAGAAAGTGTTTATTATATCATATTGTTTTTTATATTAGAGAGTAGTCAGAGTCATTGTTAATTATGTTATTGCTTCTGGTCTATTGCGGTTTAATGAGTGTGCAGTACAAAGCCTGATTTGTTGTTTTTGTGTGTTGCTTTAGGCTTTATGTTTAAAATAAAAAAAATTGTTTGTCCAGAAAATGTTTTATGTTTTTAGACATTGTTAATTATATTAGAGTAGACAGGAAGGTCGGTTCTTAATAAAGATTTTTATTAAATAACAGATCTATAGCAGGTTCTTTAGTGTTGCAGTGTTCCTCATTCAAACAGTCCGCCTGACTTTAGGATTTATACAGAGAGGTCTGGTTTATATTTTACGGCTGTATCAATGCAGAAACTCAGAATCCTTCACAGTGTTCGAATGCTTATGAAAATGCCATCAATGCCGCTCAGTGACACTAAGATTTCCTTGTGAATTAAGCCAAGTGTAAAGTAGAATTTTATTAATTCAATTAACTGCGACATTAAGTGGGAGAAACGCTGTAGTGTGGTGGTAGACACACATAAAACTTCTCATAATTACGAGATTGTCATGGAGAGCACAGAATGCAGACACGTGCAGATACTGATAAAATTGTGTTTATTATAAAATAAACAGATGTAAGACGTAGTCGATACAGAAAAATGGGTAATCATCAATAACCAGAGCAATGAAGACAAAACCATACCATAAACGAGAGACAGTCCAGAGTTCATACACGAGATATCCAATGTCAGAGGTAATCCAAGAGGCAGTAGTGAAAACACAGTCCAGGTAATACACAAGCAATCCAATATCAGAGGCAAAGGCAATAATCGGCATCGAGAAAACAAAGGCAAGGTCATACACAAGATAAACTGAAGACAAGAGATATAGAACGCTTTGTAAAGAAGAGAACCTACAATACGCGGCGTGGGTGTTTGTGTGGAGTGCTCTTTTATAGTGCCAGTAATCAGTATTCGGGACTTCGGGTGTCACGTGACCAGGTGAGTGCGTGATGTCAGCGGGTGGTGCATTCTGGGTAATGTAGTTGTTGACCTGAGAACCTCTGTTAGAGCTGGGTGTGGAAGGGACAGAGGAGCTAACAGCACCAGACGTGATAGTATGGGGCAAGTTGAGCTGGGGAAACAAATAACACCTGGGAAAAATAATGAGGGGACGGGGTAAAAAAATAGACACAGTGATGACGGTGAGGGACTAGGGCAGAGACAAGACAGGAGCAAACAAGGCAAGGTGCTAAAGAGCACATGGGAGGAAACAACAGGCTAGGAAAGACATTGAAACAGACAAGGCAAGATGCACTGGCATGATTTTTCCATTGAATAAATTAAATATCCTAAATGTTTTTAAAGATGAAGCAGTTACAAAGCTACAATTCCACACATTGTTTTATTTTTTTAAGCCACCACTGCTGAAAAAAATGCTAACATTAAAAGAAAGACTGTTTACAGTTCTTTTAACTCACATTATAACTTTTAGATTTCAATTAAATCAACAATTCATATTGCGCTATGTCTTAAAAACATTTGTAAAGGATTTGCTACCCAAAAACTGTATCAAAACATGCAAAAGGCAGGCAAAAGACTTTTGACGTCTGTCTAGGGTGTTTTCAGTCAGTGGCGCACCTGTGTTTTCTGTTGCCAAGATAGCAATATGCCAGAAATTTACCTGAACACACCTCATTTCAAGACCACGTTCATCGGTATTAAGGTGGAAGGTGTGAAAATAGGTTAATAGCAGGGTGTAAGGTGGTAATGAGCTTTGCAACGTGCCTTGCAGAGTGTAAGATAGGGCCCCCAGGCATAAAGACTGCTCGTACAAACATTAGTGAAAGAATGGCTTTTACCTAGAAATTCCAGTGTGGTAGTGGATGCTGAGGAGCATAGTGTGCAGAGGTCGCCAATCACTACAGACCTCCAAACAGCAGAACTGAGAGCTTCATGGAATGCGTTTCCATGGCCGAGCAGCTCCACCCATGCCTTACATCACAAAACGCAATGCAAAGTTTCAGATGCAATGGTGTAAAGCACGGCGCCACTAGGTACTTGTCTGAGTGCAGTGTGCCCAGTGTACAGTTCGGTTGAGGGGGTACTAAATACAGTATTAAATATTGTGCTTAGTATGTTAATAGTTCTAAATGCAGACATGTGCTGTCCAAGACACTAAAGAAGTTACTAAATGTAACACTGAATATGGTACTGAATGTTATATAGTACTGAATGGAATTTTGTCCTGAATATACAACTGAATGAAAATGCCTAAGCACTAACTGCATAGCAACTTCTTATCATTTGAAATTTGTATTCAAGTATCATGAAACTGGATTTCACTCATTTCAGCAGGTCTTAGCACAGTTAATGCCGCTGTACTATAATTAATTCATAAGACATAATGCATACATTTGATTCAAGAGAATATTCAGGGCTTTACATTTATCATAACACACATACATACACGCTGCGAGTTAATTACACTGGAGGTGATCTGTCTCGGTTTGGACTCAGGGAGTGTCTTAACGTCCGTCTGTTCTGTTTCTGCTTGACAGCATTAGCGTAGCTAAGCTGGAACTCTCTCCATCGCTGTAATTGAACAGAGAGGGGAGATGGCTGTGGGAGGAAGGGGGTGACAGGTTATACAGATAAGGCTGAAACTGCTTGTCTCACAGTCCGACATTTCAACTATACACTTTCTGTACAACTGCCAGTGATTTGCTGCAGTGCACCATCCATAGTGTTGAACATCACCACTGCCTCTGCTACTGAATCTACAGTATATCACTGACTATAACTAAATATATCTCTGAATATAAAACCAAAACTAATTTTGAACATAACACTGAATAGAGAAAATGCTGCACGGTACTAAATAGCTATATAGAGTACCAGTAAATTCAGTGGATTTATTTTATTTTAAAATGTTCTGCATTGAAGATTAATACTAAAGTCACCCAAGCTGCCCATATGGAATTATTTAATAAACAAAATGTGTTAAACAAACCAGAATATGTTTTATATTTTAGATTATTTAAAGTAGTATTTCTTGCTTAGTTGACCATCTTGGCTGGATTTTCTCAGTCAGCTTCATGAGGTAGAGTCACCTGGAATGGCTTTCGGTTAACAGCTGTGCTGAACTTATCAAGAGTAAATGACTTGAATTTCTTGTCTCCTACTGTGTTTGAGAGCATCAGTTGTAAATTTGTGAAGAGGTAGAGTTGTTATATATTAAATAGCACTATTTGAATAATGTTCTAATCCATATTATGGCAAGAACTACTCAACTAAATAAAAAAAATGGCACTAAGAAACAAAGTCAGTCAATCTGAAAAAAATCAAGAACTTTGAAAGTATCCTCAAATGCAGTCACCGCAAAGACCATCAAACGTAATGATGAAACTGGCTCTCATCACAACCTCCCCAGGGAAGAAAGACCAAGATCAACCTCAGAGTTCATCAAGAGTTACCTGCCTCAGACACGGCAAGTTAACAACACCCCAGATAAGATCTCATGTACTAAATATGGTAATGAAGAATACTGAATATATTAATTTTAACAGTGAGAGATAGAATATTAAAAATAAAGTCACATTGTATAAATGTATTAAAATATAAAATAAAATATATATACATTTATTTACCTTTTGCAGAGAAAAGTAAGCATTTAATCCCTCTGGCAACACCCAAAACATAATGTTCCCATTTCCACGCTTGACAGTGGGGATGGTGTTCTTTGGGTCATAGTCAGCATTTCTCTTCCTCCAAACACAGCGAGTTGAGTTAATGTAAAAGTTCTCTATTTTTTGTCTCATTTGACCACAGCACCTTCCCCCAATCACTCGCAGAGTCATTCTGGTGTTTATTGACAAACTTTAGATGGATCTGCACATGTGCCTTCTTGAGCAGGGGTACCTCGCGGGCACTGCAGGATTTTAATCCATTATGACGTAATGTGTTACCAATGATCTTCTTGGTGACTGTGGTCCCAGCTGCCTTGAGATCATTAACAAGTCCCCCCGTGTAGTTTTAGGCTGATCTCTCACCTTCCTTATGGTCAAGGATAACCTTTGAGGTGAGAATTTTCATGGAGCCCCAGATCGATGTCGATTGATAGTTATTTTGTATTTTTTCCATTGTCTTACTATTTTACCAACAGTTGTCTCCTTCTGACACAGAGTCTTACTTATGGTTTTGTAGCCCATTTGTAGCCCCGTCCCAGCTTTGTGCAGGTCTATGATCTTGTTCCTGACATCCTTAGAAAGCTCTTTGGTCTTGCCCATATTGTAGAGGTTAAAGTCTGACTGATTAATTGAGACTGTGGACAGGAGTCTTTTTATACAGGTGATTTTATACAACTGTCTTTAATGCAGGTAACGAGTTTATTAGGAGTGTCTAACTGGCCTGTAGGAGCCAAAACTCTTAATGGTTCGTAGGGGATCAAATACTTATTTTTCTCTGCAAAATGAAAATAAATGTATATGATTTATGCAAATATGATTTTCTGGGTTAGAGTTCAGCGAGGTTACCAACTGATGCTAATGCTGCTCCTGCAGTGCTAGCCGGGGTTAGCAGCAGGTTACAGGCCGATAATACTCACTTTGAATGGTAATCTAGCATGGTTTGCGGGTAATGCTAATAATGCTCCAGCAGCGCTAGCCAGGGTTAGCAGCAGGCTACAGGCCGATAATACTCACCTCTTAACTGCAAAAAAGCTAGCGGTTAGCACGGTTAGCGGCTAAGGCTCATACTGTTCCAAGTGAAATCAACTTATGAACCTTTTCAGTGAACTAAGTACTGCACTGAATATACATAAATACAGTTTTTTACAGACGCTAACATGCTTTTGTTCAATCTGTAGTCACATCAGTTTCATCACACAGTTCAAAACTCTAAATGCCCTTTAACACAACATCTGTCTGTTGGGCGGGACGTGTGCAGGTGTGATGGATCACAGTATAAACCAATAGGGAGTCAGAATGGTATATGTTTATACTTCTCTACATCCAATCACAATCAGATTCACTCTATCTGGATGGAGAGATTTATCTGGATAGGGGTTTTATTTAATGATGAGAAGCCGGAATGAAAACGAGCTAAAATTAAATAGAAGTAACGAGACTATTGTTAAAATGTAAGGAGTAGAAAGTTTAGATAATTGTGTGAAAATGTAAAAATAATTGCTCCAGTAAAATATAGATAACCTACATTTATATTTAAGTAACATAACAAAGCATTTGTTCTTTGTTATTTGACACCTCTGGATAGTTGTTCCATGATAAGAGAGAGGAAGAGGAATAAGATTTTGTGGTGGTGTTCAAATAAGTGTAAGGACTATTTTTGTATTTGTGTATTTTAATTGTGCACAACTGGAACTAAGGCTAATTATGTTTATAATACCATTTTTGTTTGACAACAATTTCATGTCCCTAACGTTTTTTTTTACTAAACAACTGCCAAAGACTATTGTCTGTCTACACTGTTGTTCTATATGATGAATATCACTCAATTACTTGTAGACAACATGTTGCACACATTTGAAACATGTTGCACAGTGAATGACTATACAAAGCTCTGGAACAAAGAACTTGCATTAGTGTTTTGAAATAATTAGTTAATGTGGATCCAGGTTATTGTGTTGTGAAAATCATCTATTCGGTTCATTGTATGAGGTGGGTGTGTTGCTGTATTTAGAGTTGTCTAAAGTTGTTTAAAGTGTCTAAAGAACTTAGCAGTTGTAAAAAACTGTAAAGCCAGCACTACTCAAAAACTCAGATGCTATGCCATGGTCAGCCACATCATCAGACCTGTCCCTGATTGAAAATGTGTGGGATGCTATTGGATGCGCTATCAACACTTAACCACTACCACAGTATTTAAGCTGCATGAGACGGATAATCACATGACAATTATTTTTTTTTTACTTTTATCTTTCTTCCAAATAACATTGCAGTCTTACATTTAACTATATTTGCAGCTGTTACACAGCACAATATAGTGTTATAATATAGAGGTAATTACAGGTAGACACTGTCATTGACCACTGGCTTTGGGTTTATTGTAATGTTATCCAGTTTCCCAGGTAGACACATGCACTGATTACTCATATTGTGTAATGTCTTTGATCTTCTCCTGCAGATGAGACCTCGTTCGAGGCAGGCATCAAAGTGCAGATCCACACTCAGGATGAGCCTCCTTTCATCGATCAGCTGGGATTTGGGGTGGCCCCAGGCTTTCAGACCTTTGTATCCTGCCAGGAGCAGCGGGTAAGTTTGATCCTTTATGTGGCTGGCACTGTCCGCAGTGCTGAATCACAATTTGACTTTAGAAAAAACTTCCACAGGACTCCGTGTAAAATGAACAAAAACATTTGGTAACACTTTATAATACCTTTCATTAATATACCATTAACTAATGATTAATAACTGCTATTTGTCACATTTTAAGAAACTAAAAAGTTGCTATCACATTTGT
The DNA here is from genome assembly GCF_023375975.1 of Astyanax mexicanus. Classification (NCBI taxonomy): domain Eukaryota; kingdom Metazoa; phylum Chordata; class Actinopteri; order Characiformes; family Acestrorhamphidae; genus Astyanax; species Astyanax mexicanus. The sequence continues at coordinate 11,644,931 of NC_064431.1, read as the reverse complement.
AAATACTAATGAACGCATTGGCAACATGAATTGCAATTGATAAACATTTGCCTGGTTTAAAATTCATATTAAATAGCTATTTATTAATGTTCAAATTCTGATAAGCTAATGATTTGATTATGATAATGAATTTAATATGAAACTCCATGCTGATAAATAAGTGTCATGTGTGAGCATTTGTTAATATTCAAATTCTAATGAACTACTGCTTTGTTCACATCTACTGCACAATGTTTCTTCTTGTCCATTTCTGAATAAAGATAATTTAAAACCAATGTTGTAGCAGAGATAGTGCTGTGTCCTTCTCTAAAACCAGGCAAAAAAAATTGGAGTCGGGGTACACGGAAAAAAGGTAATACACAGAGTAACAAAATAGAGATCAGAGAAACGTGTTGTAAAGCAGGATGAACCAAGCAATACTCAGCGAGGAGTGAGAGTTCTGAGCAGGCTTAAGTACCCGGCCAAATTAATAATTTGGAGAATTAGTTCCTGGAAGCATCACATGATTGCCAGAGTCTCTGTGTGGTGTGTTCTGGGTATTGTATTCTTGAGGTGCAGAATCTGAAAAGCTGACAGCGCCAGGCGTGACATTTTGAGATTGATCTATAATTATTTTGTCTCACCACTTTTATGCAGAGGGATTACATGGGCTGTTTTCCAGACCCTGGGAATTCTGCAAGATAAAACTGAGAGATTAAAAATGTATAAAATGTATTCTAAAATAATTGGGGCTGCAAGATGCAATAAAAAGGGGTCCAGCCCATCTTCTACAGTGGCTTTTCGTGGAATAATTTGTGAGGTGTTATCTTGTGAGTGAGGCTGATCACTGAACTATAAAATATTTGATTAATCAGTCTACCCTGTTATCTTCAAACCATTCAAATTCAAAATCATTCGAACCATGCAAGACTACAAGGAATGTCGACTGCAAGGAACGCCCACTTCAAGGAACACCCACTATAAGGAACACCCACTGTGAGGAACGCCCACTTCAAGGAACACCCACTATAAGGAACGCCCACTGCACGCATACCCATTTCAAGGAACACCCACTATAAGGAATGCCCACTTCAAGGAACACCCACTATAAGGAACACCCACTGCAAGGATACCCACTTCAAGGAACACCCACTATAAGGAATGCCCACTTCAAGGAACACCCACTACAAGGAACCCCCACTTCAAGGAACACTCACTATAAGGAACATCCACTTCAAGGAACACCCACTATGAGGAACGCCCACTTCGAGGAACACCCACTATAAAGAACGCCTACTGCAAGGAACACCCACTTCAAGGAACGCCCACTGCAAGGATACCCACTGCAAGGAACACCCACTATAAGGAACACCTACTATAAGGAATGCCCACTGCAAGGAAAGCCCACTGCAAAAACAGCTTGTTTCAACACACTTTCCTGACTAACCCAAACTTAATATATTCCATTAAATACTAATTTAATTAAGTTAATTAAATAAGCATTCTTATTAATATTTTCACATTTTTATTGGATTTTGTATATTTTACAGCAATCATCGGTTGGCAAGTTCAGCAGTCATAAGTTTTTTGTAGTTGATGATGAGGTTTGTGCACATGTCAGGAGGAATTTTGGTCCGCTCTTTTTTTCAGATCATCTTTAAATCATTACGATTTTAAAGCTGTCGCTTGGCAACTCGGAGCTTCAGCTCCCTTTATAAGAATTCTATTGCTCAACCACTCCTTTGTTGCCTTGGTTTTGGGTCATTGTCGTGCTGGAAGGCCCAGCCATGATCCATTTTTTATGTCCTGGTGAAAGTTTGTCACTCTTTTTATAATTTTACGGTAAATGGCTCCATCCATTCTCCTATTGATGTGGTGAAGTAGTCCTGTGCCCTTATCAGAGACACCACCAATGCTTGACAGTGGGGACGGTGTTCTTTGGGACATAGTCAGCATTTCTCTTCCTCCATACACTGCAAGTTGAGGTAATGCCAAAAAGCAAATTTGACCACAACACCTTCTCCCAATCATCCTCAAAATCTCAGAATGCCAGAATCTAGGTGTTCGTTGGCAAACTTCAGACGTGCCTACACATGTGCCTTCTTGAGCAGGGGGACCTTGCGGGCACTGCAGAATTTTTCCCAGCTACCTTGAGACCATTAACACCTGCCATTTTCTTACTAGTTCACCAACAGTTGTCTCTTTCTCACAGAGCCTCTTATTTATGGTTTTGTAGCCCATCCCAGGTTGTGCAGGTCTATTATCTTGTCCCTGACATCCTTAGAAAGCTCTTTGGTCTCACCCATGTTATAGAGTTTAGAGTCTGACTGATTACTTGAGTCCGTGGACAGGAGTCTTTTATACAGGTGACAATTTTTAGACAACTGTCTTTAATGCAGGTAACGAGTTGATTAGGAGCGTCTAACTCGTCTGTAAGAGCCAGAACTCTTTATGGTTGGTAGGGGATCAAATACTTATTTCTCTCTGCAAAATGAAAATAAATGTATATAATTTATACAATGTGATTTTCTGGATTTTATTTTTGATATTGTATTTCTCTGTTAAAATTATTCTACCCATAAAATTATTGACTGTCTTTGTCAGTGGGCAAACTTACAAAATCTCAGTGTCTTGTTAGGGCAGAACTCAGACAAGCGCACTTGTAAAATCAAGACTTTAATAACAAAAAGAGTAATACAGAGAGTAATCAGAATAAACAGGGTCAATACTGGTGAACAGGAAAAAAAATACCAGGGTCACAATACACAGTACAGAGTTTGGTACACAGAGTTGGGGTAGTGGGCAGTCTTATATACCTGGCGCACCAGGTGTTAGTACTCAGGCAAATTATTTCCTAAGGGCATGACATGATCGTGAGAGTCACTGATTGGTGCATTTTGGGTAGTGTAGTCCTGTGACTGGAGAAGATAGGTGCATTTTCAGCACCAGGCATGACAATCAGCAAGGGATTAAATCATTATTTCCTTTACTGTATGTTTATATAGCTTTTTCCTACATAGTTGTTTTAAAAATAAAGAATATATTCACTTTACTGATGTACAGGTGTTTACACCGATAGGATTGCATTCACTTTTTTTGTACATATACATTGACATATTTTCTAATCTAAAGTACTATGAAATTTGGGAGGCGCCAAGGAGATGTTTTACTCAGATATTGTAAAGCATGTATAAAATAACAGTTAGGTATGTCCAGTTATTAACAGAGAAGATTTTTTATGAATATTTGTAGCTTAAGTGGAGCACCTAGCTCTAATATTTAACACAGAGTACAGTATTTTTCGCACTATAAAGTGCACTGGATTACAAGGTGCATTATAAGATACTAATAAGGAACAGAGGTGTCTCCATGTTTTCCTTTAATTCAGCAGGTCAAGCCTGTAAAGCTAAGCTAAGTAAAGTAAACAAAACTGTCATTCTTAAAAAATATACTTATTTGGGTTAGTAAAGCGCTTCTGTTTATTTACAGTAAGCTCAGATTTACAGATTTCCACTAAGCCATTAGCAGCTTATCACTAGCACTAGCCTCATGAGCTACTGCTAATTAGCTAGTACTAATGCAAACATTGTTTCAGCAGTGCTATGCAGAGTTAGCAGCAGGCTACAAGCTGATAATACTTACCTCTGAACGGAGAAACAGCCAGAGCTTAGCACAGTTAGCGGCTAATGCTAAACTGAAACTCCTGTATAACGCTGTACTTCAGCGGAGTGGACTGGTAGAATTCATACATAAGGCACAACGTATTATAAGGTGCACTGACGTGTACTAATAGTGTAAAAAATACAGTATATAGTACCTGATATCTTCAAGCTGTATACCTAAAATATCTATCTATCTACAGTAAGTGCAAACAGCAAAACTCAATGAAATACCTGCAAAAGCACGTACCTTACTCAAAATTCTTTGATTTTGCCTTAAAAGTAAATATTTATGTCAATCAACTTGTCAGTGCCATCAGAAGGTCTAGTCTGTGTGTCATTGCCTATGGCACTCAACAAGGCACTCAAAATACTTAATCATGTTGTCAACAGTGCAACAGTGTACCCTGTCCTGCAGTCCTATACATAAGATAAAAAATCTGTGCTCACGGATGTTTTCATGTGGGAGCCTGATTGCAAGAAATTGGACACAATTCAAATTTATCTATTCACTGTTTGTGCAGAAATTTATTGACAGACCACATAATTGTAACAAAACCAAACAAAAGAAAAAAATACATTTCTGTCAAAAGATTATATAGCACAAAGGAAAGACATTTTTCAGAAATGTAAACCTAGGAAACAGGCAGCAATGTACAGTGAAAATCACAGTGCAGTCTTTCTATACCTCCTCACATTCCTGTCTGTTGGACCACATATTCTCATCCACATCACAACAAATAGCTTTCCTTTACCCTCCTTCCATGCACCCTTTAGTTCTCCTGCAGCATCAAATGATAAAGGAGCAGGTGGTGGGGTAGAGAAAGGAAATGGTGGAGGCCATTAATAGAATTGATAAGTCTTTTCATTCCAGGTAAATTAAAATTGTGGTGTCTGCAGTTTGGTTTGTTGCCTCGTCTAAGGCGGCCACTAGCAGTTTATGATATTCCGATTTCTGAGGTTGAGAGGTTAGAAAGGGTTATGAATAAGGCTATAAGGACATGGCTGGGGGTGCCGCGTTGCCTCAGTAGTGTGGCGTGGTGTGGGAGAGGAATGCTGGAACAGCTGTTGACAAGCTTGGTTGAGGAGTTTATCTGTGAACAGGAGGAGGAAGCAAGGAGAGCAAAAGCAGCAGGGCAGAGTAAACAGGGGCAGTGGATGAGATGGGAAAGTGTAGAGAAGCGGAGAATCACCTGGCGAGAGTTATGGAAGAGCTGAGGTTAAGTGAGGAAGGGAATGAGTTTGAAGGTGCTTCAACAGCAGGCTTGGAGGGGGGTGGGTCTGAGACGCCAGACTTCACTGTTGAGCCTTCTGGAGGTGTCGTGGGCTTAATTCAGCGAAACACTGACGATGGAAGGTGCCTACCTGATGACCCCTGAGAAGAGCTTGCACTGAAGTTGGTGTTTAGAGTTCGGATGAAAGGGATTGGTGTGGTCCTGCTGTTCTTGTAGTAATTTGTCACATGTATTTTTGCAAACGTCTGAGTACTTGGCAGTTGAGGCACGGACCATGAACATAGTTAGCTATGCTTCTGGATTCTTGTCGAGCCTGTATCAGATGATAGTGGTTGCTGTGTTCTGCTCGCGCAACTTAAAGTGTCAATTAGTGTGTGATTGTGCTTAGGTAGGTTGCTGTGGTTAGTGTGTTGTTGCCATAGAAAAAGGAAGTGAGCACAGATCAAGGAGCGATTCTGTTTGTTCATTGGTTCATTTTTTCAGTAGGTCTGGATACTTGGCAGTTGAGGCAATGGACCATGAACAAAGTGTTATTCTGTGCTTCTGGATCCTTGTCGAGCCAGTATCAGATTGTGGTGGTTTTGGCTATTGTTGTTAATTGAGTGAGTAGTAGATCCTGGCTGAGCCCTATGCATAACCCCAGCTGTTAGGTGCAGGATTTGTCAATTTCCTGTATTATATTACTAAAAAGTCCAATAGAAATATATATAATATAAAGTCTGCTTCAAAGGTCCTGACAACTGGCTAAACTATTTTGATTATGGCGACTTTTACAATGAACTAATATCTAGGTGTTTAGGTTGTTAGAGCAGTTCAGCAGAGTAATGTGTAATGCACTGTGATCTACATGACAAAAGCTATTGATTATTTTGGAAACAGCAGACAGTTGTACAGAATCATGTGCTGTTTGTATAAAATAAATGAGAAATGGCTTCTGTGATGTGCACAAGTGACTCGATGATGTTCAGATTGAGCAACTGGTTTTAAGAAAGTCAGTTCTGATGTGCAAAAATGCTCCAAAGCGACCGAAAAAAACTGTAAAAAATGGTCCACAATTGTTGCCTTTATTTCATCTGGGACAAACCTCTGGACATGAACTCTCCTACCTCTTCCTCTGCTTTGTCCCCTCAAACTTCCACCACACAGTCTTACCCCTCTTCTTGGCCTTGTGTTTCTATTGTGAAATCTTGTGACACTTCAATGTTTTTTTTTTTTGTTTTGTTTTTTTTTATAATTTTATTTCTAATTTTTCCCATTTTTCTCCCCAATTTACACGGCTAATTACCCAACCCACTCATTAGGACTCCCCCTATCACTAGTAATGCCACAACACACCAGGAGGGCGAAGACTAGCACATGCTTCCTCCGATACATGTGAAGCCAGCCACCGCTTCTTTTCGAGCTGCTGCTGATGCAGCATTACCGAGCAGCCAGTGCGCTTGGAGGAAAGCACAGCGGCTCGGCTCTGGTACATCAGCTCACAGACGCCCTGTGCTGCAGACATTACCCTGGGAGTGATGTGGGGAGAGAGCGCCATCTACCCACCCAGAGGGAGCAGGGCCAATTTTGCTCCCTCTGACGCCGGCAGCTTGATGGCAAAGCTGCATGAGCTGGGGTTCGAACCTGCGACCTCCTGCTCATAGTGGCAGCGCCTTAGACCGCTGGACCACTCGGCGCCCTGTAATGTTCTTTGTTTATCAAATTAAATTAGACAATTAAAGGTTCATGAGATGCACCTCTGACCTGTGACTGCGAGCTGTTTGACTATTGGTTGATCTAAACCTGACGATGACCTAAAGCCAAAATGTTTTTAAGGGTAAGACAATTCAACAGATAATCAGCACAACACATTTTGATGAGCACGACATAAGCAATGGATAATGCAAAAAACAGCTAAAAATTGTACATGAGAGATGCTGGAGAATAAACACCTCAGTGTCACTGCTGGACTGAGAAAACTCCACCAACCAGCATCCTGTGGGAAGCATCCTGTGGGAAGCATCCTGTGGGTAGCATCCTGTGGGTAGCATCCTGTGGGTAGCATCCTGTGGTCAATGTCCTGTTTCTAACATCTTGTGAGAAGTGTGCTGTGGAAAGTATCCTGTGTTTAGCACCCTGTGGTCAGTGTTCTGAGGTCAGTGTCCTGTGGTCAGTGCCCTAAAGTCATCAGGTCATTCTGTCGAATTGTGTTTCCAATGATATGTGCTTTTAACCAACAGGTTTTTCTCATTCCAAGTATCCTATTATCTGAGGTCAGTGTCCTGTGGTCAGTGCCCTAAAGTCATCAAGTCATCAGTATCTCTCTTGCTGCAGATGGTGTCACTGTGCATCGGTCAACAATACAGCGCACTTTGCACAAGGAGAAGCTGTATGGGAGAGTGATGCAAAAGCACACCTCAGGCGACTCTGTTTGTGGCGTGCTTGCAGAAATGGCTTCTTTCGCATCACTCTCCCATACAGCTTCTCCTTGTGCAAAGTGCGCTGTATTGTTGACCGATGCACAGTGACACCATCTGCAGCAAGATGATGCTGAAGCTCTTTGGAGGTGGTCTGTGGATTGTACTTGACTGTTCTCACCATTCTTCTTCTCTGCCTTTCTGATATTTTTCTTGGCCTGCCACTTCTGGGCTTAACAAGAACTGTCCCTGTGGTCTTCCATTTCCTTACTATGTTCCTCACAGTGGAAACTGACAGGTTAAATCTCTGAGACAACTTTTTGTATCCTTCCCCTGAACAACTATGTTGAACAATCTTTGTTTTTAGATCATTTGAGAGTTGTTGAGCCCATGATGAGCCCATGATGCCACTCTTCAGAGGAGATACAAATAGGAGAACAACTTGCAATTGGCCACCATTAAGACCTTTTCTCTGGTTATGAAGTTCAAAGCTCAATGAGGTTAACAAACTAATTTTGTGCTTCAGTTTACTGAAAAAGTAGTTAGGAGTATTCAAATCAATAAAATGCACCGGTCAAATTTTGGTTTAATGCATATTGCACATTTTCTGTTAGTACAATAAACCTCATTTCAATCCTGAAATATTACTGTGTCCATCAGTTATTAGACATATCAAACTGAAATGGCTGTTGCAAACACCCAAATATTTAGAACTAAAAATTATTAAGATTAATAGGGGTGCCCACCTTTTTCATATGACTGTAGCTAAAGTATAGTGTTACACTGAGTTTTTAAAGCAGTATGCTAGGTGCTACTAACAAAAATCACTGTAAAGTAGATTTACACATTGTTTTTGCTCACAATTTCAGTAAACATATAGACATAAACAAAATGAAGCTGAGCAGAACAAACATAAAAAATCTTGTGTTCTTACCTCATGCAATAAAATAAAAATTAATGTAAATATAAGAAATCTTGTTTTTTATTTTTTGCATTTTCTATCTTTTTCTGATTTAGGGTTGTATGATATGTTTTTTTTTATATGTAGAAACTTTGTGGTTGTTGTTGCCTGGCGGAATAAATCCACATGCAGTCCCACGCCATGCCAGCTGCCTCCACTGAAGTGTGAATTGTGTTTATTCCTCTTTGGGCTCTGAAAGCTGTGAATCGGAACAGAGCGAGATTGCGGGATGGGGGTAATTAGGTTCGGGCATAAGCAGTCATGAATTGAGAGCTGATGAATGAACTGCCAGAACTGATCCCCTCTGCATGGTAATGCTGCTTACTGTGCCTATCGCATTTTTAATATATGTGTGTGTGTGTGTGTGTGTATGTGTGTGTGTATGTGTGTATATATAGCTGACTTACCTGCCTCCCCCGTGGGGTGACTGTCGAGATGCTCCGATGGACTCGGATTTCTTCACCACGTACAGCATCACGGCCTGCCGCATCGACTGTGAGACGCGCTACCTGGTGGAGAACTGCAACTGCCGCATGGTCCACATGCCCGGTACGAGCTGACTCAACACCCGTCCATACACTATCACTAACAAACACTGTGGAAAACTGATGTAGTTTGACAGGGAAATTCAGTGAAGTAATTCAGTGGTAATTGCCCTTTGCGCAGCTAGATTTAGGGGCATGTCCTGTGTCTTTGGTATCTTGAGAGCGTGAAAAACACGCCTTGCGCAGCTCCAACGGCGCAAAAGGCGTGTTTTAATTCCCTTGATTATTCATGGGTGTGTTTTGGGCGTAACGTGAAATAAACCAATCAGTGTGTCAGTATCCATCCCCTTTAGGACAGAGGTTCGCGCTGACTTCTGTTCATTCCTATTTTAAGAGCGCATAGGAAACTGACTGCGCCACGCTGTGAAGATAAACCAGCAGCTTAGAGAAGAGTACATTTATTTTGTTCTTTATTCTGTTTATTGTTTATGGTAAAACTGGGTTTGCAACACTGAATATTAATCAAGCAATCGATTATTTACACTGGAGGGGGACGCTCATTTACAATGCCACTGAGCATTTACAGTTTAAAAGGGATTAAAAATATAAAAAATATATAAATAAAAACTGACATTTACTATAGACGAATAAAATATATAAGTAAAAAAGGAAAAATAGGACATTATAAAAAGATCATAAAAATTGACATAAAAAGTAAAGAATTTATATCTTATGAAGAAAATAATAATAGCAGTGAAAGTAAAGTTAAATGATAAGAATGATAAGAAATTATCAAATTTATATCAATAAACTAAGAACATTGGAATCATGGGGAATATATATATATATATATATATATATATATATATATATATATATATATATATAAATATAAAATTTGATTAATAAAATAATATATAATAAATAATTAAAATAATTAAAATGAATACAAAAAATAATATAAAATATAAACTCATTAAAAAACTCATTTAAAACAATCACAGGCTTTCTGCGCAGAATAATAAAAGTTTCAGTTTCAGTTAGTTTCAGTTTCAAATCATGAAAACAGCTCACCAAAACCTCAACCTATCCTTTATATTTCCTAAATTTCCTTCGGGATAAATAAAGTATCTATCTATCTATCTATCTATCTATCTATCTATTTGATGAACTTACAGGTCCTTACTTATTATAAACTGAGTTTATATTGTTTGAAGCCTCACGCTGAATTCAGTTCCGCGCTGCAGAGAGAGAGAGAGAGAGAGAGAGAGAGGCGCAGCGCATTTTGTCTGATTTCTCTTGATTAATTATCAGTACATTTGTTGGCTTTAGTGAGTTTATTAACATGAATTTTATTACACTTCTCCGACCTTATTTATTAAAACGTTAAAGACAAAGGTTATTCTGCGCACAATGCTGTGTGCTGCGCCAAGCTCCACTTTGCCTGCCTGTGACATTTTAGAGAGCTGGACGAGATTTTAATTAATGAATTACTATAATTAATATTTTAATAAATTTGCCCTGATGATAAGAAACGAATGCTATCGTATAGCTTTATATTTCTGTGTATTTCAAATGTTTTAAGTTTTATATAATTGACGGGCAGCACCAGACGCCAAGGTGACAATGTGCTTTATTTTTCAGATATAAAAGTGAATTTTAGTTAAATAATAGCAAAGTTAAATAAAATACATTTATGTTAAGTTCTTTTCTCTTTTAATTTTCCATTTAAAAAACTACAGCATTTGAGTGAAAATAAGCATCTGTTGAAATTCTTAAACAGCAGAATGCCTGTGTGCTATATTTTAAGCTACAGTTATTTAGTCTGTGTACTAAACATAAATATAAATCCTTATAACTGGCAGAAATAAATATAACTAATAATAATTTATAGTTTCTGTGCAGATTTGTAAGTATATTTTATTTTTATAGTTGATTGCTGAAGGTTCTGGGTGAGGTTTATTTTTCTGTGGTAAGGAAGTGATTGTATGGGGTATTTTGGAGCGCAGGGTGATCTGATTCAGTTTTGGGTGCGTGACAGTGACAGTTGAATTTCGATGTCCTTTCTGGGGATCAATTGCGCAATTAATTTTTCCGCTGCCAAGATAGAAACAGATAGAAATTTACCTGAAAACACGTCATTTCCAGACCACCACACCCATCAGCGTTAATATATTCCAAAAGTCCAACGCTATTTTAAGGATACGTGCGCAAGGAGTAAAAATAGACTGTTGACCGGGTGTACGATGGCAACGCGCCATGCTACACACCTTGCGCGGGGTGTACGATAGGGCCCTATGAGTTAAGTACAATTTGTTTGATTATAAACACTCCACAAGTTAAAATAGTTCCATTGCTGCTCTGTTTGTAGCTGCGCTGTGTGGTTGGTAAGCGCTGCATCGTTGCTAGGTTGTATATGGTGAAGTAATACATGGAGAGCTTCGGTTAAAATGCATTACTGGCTGATAATGGCACTCACAGAAAGTCTCTCAGCCAATCACATTGCAGGGTCTGAACTAACTATGGTATGATTACTCACAACATGGTGTGAACACAAATAAAGTAAGTGCTTCTTGTAAATTGTCACCTAAAAAAGGAACAGATTAGATTATATAGATAAGATATATTAAACTATTGCCATTTAATAATAATAATTAATAATTAGTGTATCTTATTTTGGACCAAATTAAATAATTAAACACTGCTGACATACAACTGAAATTACTTAGCATCCCTGGATAAATCAATATTGAATTAAAATTTAGAGCCTGCACACATTCCAGCACCACTCACACCAACCCGCTACCAACTGACCATACACTGCCTCATTCATTATCATTTTATTATCACACATATCACGTCTTCTGGTCTCCGTTGACCTGTCTGTGCCCTACCCACTGATTCATTCTTTCGGAGCTAATTCACCAGATTGGAACGCTGGTAAAAATCCCATTCAGTGTAATGAGGGTAAAATATGTAGCGGTTAAAATATGTGCATTTAGAGTGTGGTATTAATTTTAAATCTGAATTTTTTGGAGTGTGAAAGTAGCACTGTTAAAACAGGTGGTGTGTAGTGTATCACGGTGTGTATTTGTCGTAACAGGGTGGCATGTGTGTTGCTGTCATGTTTGATTAGCTACAACAAGCCTGAAACAGTTGCATTCAATTCACAGTCAAAATGAAGTTGCACCTCAGCTGCTGCTGGATACACTAGGACTGCTTCCGTGATATGCATATTAAATTGTTTGATGTGGGATCAACAGGTGTATAACCCATAGCCTGTTTGGGAGGTCTAGTGTAAATCTCATAATCTATGTAACATGAAGTCACATGTTAATCCTCAGAACTATTTAATGTGAAGTCATACGTGAAGCCTGTTGTCAGAGTGAGAACGTGTAAAACTAGAGCCTGGAGAACATAGGGTCATGCGTAAATCCTGAGATTAGCCTGTGTAATGTGAGGTCATGTTTGAAACCTATAGCCTATATGATAGAAGGTCACATTTAAATTTTATAGCCTATTTTAGGTGAGGTCACATCTAAAAGCCATAGCTTATATGATTTGAGGTCTTATTGTGAAACCTCTAGCCTGTGTAACTTGCAAAATCTGTGACTTGTTTGATAAGGATTTATATTTCTAAGGATTTATATTTAGTTCAGTACACAGATTAAATAATTTTAGCTTAATATAGCAGATATAGACATTCTGCTGTTTGAGAATTTGACAGATGCTCATTCTCAATCTTTCTTTCCAAACCTCCAGTTTAGGAAATAAAAAATGAAAAGAGAAAAGCACTTTGACTGAACATACATTTATATTATTTTACCTCGCATTTATTTCATTTTATCACCAGGGCACATGTCTTAAAATATAAAATATATTAATTAATTAATTAAAATCTCATCCAGCCTTTAAAATGCAGCAGGCACACATAGCAGAGCTTGCTCAGGATTGCCTCTATTTTCTTAGAAAAAAAATTGTTTAAAAAAATAAAGTCAGATCAAGTGTAGTTCGCACAGCAAAGCTATGGTATAAAACTCACTATAACCACCGTATTTACTGTTATTTAAGCAAGAGAAAATTATTTAACCAAGGCTAAATGCACTGCGTTGAGTTTAGAACCAGACTACAAATATAATATAAAACTTGGTTCAGTTATATGAATTTAAGATATAATAAGGTCTGTAAAGTATATTGTCAATTATACCACAGTTAATTCCAACCCTGCAATTTGATTGGCTGAGAGGCATTTTATGATTGGCAATATTAGCCGATAATGCACTGCAACCGAAGCTCTCCATGTATTGCTCCGCCACATACAGGTAACCTAGCAACGATGCAGCACTTTCAAACCAAATGCAATATCCCACAAATAAGCCCAGTGATTCGAAAATACACATTATTACAAACATTATTAGCCACTAATTTCAGTTTAGGAGTTAAAAAAGCTTTTAAAATAAAAGCTTAAGTGTATATATTTCCAGTTACAGTTTTTTACAACTGTTTACACACATTTTCCAAGCTCTGTGTCTATTTTTCAAAACTCTACACACAAAACCCACAATTGCTCACACAAAATGCAAAATGCCTCAAATCTCCAGCAAAATGACACACAACATTTAAAATGTTACCAACACATCTCAAAAGCAAGCACTGACCTCACACTGCCAACACCTTTGTCATAATATGACATTTTGGATTCATGGTGTACACACTGTTGATCAAAACCTAAAGCTCTTCTTTCATTCATGGGATTCTATGTTTATTTTCATACAGAAGTGCAGAGAGAAGGTGAAATACTCACAACACACATAAACAGTTTTCAAACCCAAAATATTTATTTTTTCCAAATCAATGTTCGGATTATGGCTGTCACCGTGAATCAACTCAAGTTTGGCTGGACCCGCAGTCCAGCCTCTCTCATGGTCAACCCATGATTGATCACATGATCAACCAATGTAGCCCTAATCTCATCTGAGACAGCTCTCCTTGCTTCCCTTCTTTGCCCTTGTCCTCTTCCCTGTCCAACTCGTCCTCTTCCTTCCCTTCCAACTCCTCCTCCTCAAACCTGAACTCTTCATGGACGTCCTCTGCCTCTACCAACTCTCCCGGCCCTCTCTTCGTTGTCATTCATGGTTCAAACAGACATCTTGACATTTGACCTATTTATAGGCCTATACTTAGCTAATGATTCGTTGGTGTTCAATAAAGTAATGAGTGCTTATACGTGTGAGGGGTGGGAGTGAAGCACTGGTGATTTAGGGTGGAATTTTGATAGGTTGTGTTTGAAAGTTGAAATCAAGTAACTTCCTGTTACAGCTCTTTGGAGGTGTTCTGTGGATTGTCCTTGACTGTTCTCACCATTCTTCTTCTCTGCCTTTCTGATATCTTTCTTGGCCTGCCACTTCTGGGCTTAACAAGAACTGTCCCTGTGGTCTTCCATTTCCTTACTATGTTCCTCACAGTGGAAACTGACAGGTTCAATCTCTGAGACAACTTTTTGTATCCTTCCCCTGAACAACTATGTTGAACAATCTTTGTTTTTAGATCATTTGAGAGTAGTTTTGATGAGCTCATGATGCCACTCTTCAGAGGAGATTCAAACAGGACAACAACTTGCAATTGGCCACCTTAAATACCTTTTCTCATGATTGGATACACCTGGCTATGAAGTTGAAAGCTCAATGAGGTTACCAAACCAATTTTGTTTTGTCAGTAAACAGTCAGTAAAAAGTAGTTAGGAGTATTCAAATCAATAAAATGATAAGGGTGCCCATACTTTTGCACCTGTCAAATTTTGGTTTAATGCATATTGCACATTATCTGTTAGTACAATAAACCTCATTTCAATCCTGAAATATTACTGTGTCCATTATTAGATTATTATACATTATTTAGAACTAAAAATGATTAAGATTAATAGGGGTGCCCAAACTTTTTCATATGACTGTATACAGCTTGGCCTGGTGCTAGTACTTTTATGCTAGTCCTGTGATGATATAACGATGATATAGTCCTGTGGCGATCAGTGTAGAGGATGGCTCAGGCATTCACAGCGCTTCTTCCCACGGTGCATTGCTAAGGAACACATCAGATGTAATGTTGATGAGAATTTATGTCCAAACAGACTGCAGCGGATGGATGGCCAGGAAGATGAGCAGGAGTGAGAGGGGAGTGACACAGAGTAGTCAGAATGTTACTGTATTGCATTTGTGATGGTTGACTGTTTTTTTTTACATACTGTAATGTATTTTGTTTTGTTTTTGCAGGTTTTTGTATTTTGTATACATAGTATATTTGATACATTTTCCTTTGTATTTTTTTTCTACCTACAGTAATGTGTAAAGATGTACTTGTAAATAAAAATAGTTACAGTTTCCTCAGCAGAAGGAGTGCAGTGTGTGTGGTGTGAAAAGTGTATTCCTTTAGCTAGACCTCTGCCATAAAGACAAAACATCTAAGCATTTTGACTTGCAGTACTTACACAATACCAAAGGGACAATGCATTTTGGGGGCACTGATGATTTGTGTGAGAAAGGACATTAGATTTGACACATAGGTAAACTGTTTTTGGAGCGATATGAGCATTTGATGAGGATCCATGTAGTTGTGCTGCACCGTGCAGTTTATTTTGACAGGAGGACGAAATGAATGAAAATGTGCCAAAGCAATCGAGAAGGATCTATGCCATTTTTATGGTACTGACTATTTATATGGGAGAGGGACTTCATTTTGAAGCTAGAATAAACGTTTTGGGAGACATATGACATTTTGCTGGTTGTCTGAAGTGTTGCGAAGAGTCTGTTTGGCCAATTTACCTTATAGTTATAGGAATGTCATCTCAGTTTCAAGAAATGAGCCAAACCAATTGAGAAAAACTGTAAAATAGCAATGGACTTTTGGAATATATTAACGCAGATGGGCGTGGTGGTCTGGAAATGAGGTGTTTTCAGGTAAATTTCTGGCGTGTTTCTATCTTGGTGGCGGAAAAACAGATTGAGCGATTGATCCTCAGAATGGATGTCGAAATTCACCTGTCACTGGCGCGCACCCAGTGCTGAATCACATCACCCTGCGCCCTGCGCTCCGCGCTCCAAATACCCCATACCATCACTTCCTCACCACAGAGCAATACACCTTACCCACAGCCTTCAGCAATCAACTATAAAAATAAAATATACTTTAAAATCTGCACAGTAACTATAAATTATTATTAGTTATATTTATTTCTGTCAGTTATAAGGATTTATATTTATGTTCATACACAGACTTAATAACTGTAGCTTAAAATAGCAGATATATGTATTCTGCTGTTAAAGAATTTCAACAGATGCTTATTCACTCAAATGCTGGAGTTTTTTTAAATGGGAAATTAAATCATATTCAATCAAATCAAACTAAAAAGCACTTTGACTGAACATGAATTTATTTTATTTCACTTTGCTATTATTTAACTGAAATTGACTTTTATATCTGAAAAATAAAGCACATTGTCATCCTGGCGTGTGGTGCTGCCTGCAATTATATAAAACTTAAAACATTTGAAATACACAGAAATATAAAGCTATATGTTAGATTTTTTTTCTTTTCACCAGGGCAAATGTATTAAATTATTAAATATATTAATTTAGCTAGTTAAAATCTGTCCACTCTAAAATGTCAGGCACGCAAAGCAAAGCTTGCAGCACGCGCGGCATTGCGCACAGAATAACCTCTCTGTCTTCTAAGAAAACGTTGTAATAAATAAGGAAAATGCTTATAACATGTTATAAACTCACTATTGAAGCCACATATTTACTGATAATTAATTAAGAGAAATCAGGCAAAACTCTCTCTCTCTCTCTCTCTCTCTTTCTCTCTTTCGCAGCGTGGAGCTGAATTCAGCGCGAAATAATATAAAACTCAATTCAGTTAAATAAAAATAAGTAAGAACCTGTAAGTTAATCAAATATTGTCAAATATAAAGGATAGGTTGTGGTTTTGATGAGCTGTTTCAATGATTTAAAACTAAAACTAACTGAAACTGAAAATTTTATTATTCTGCCCACTATCAGAAAGCCTGTGATTTAATTTTTTTTGTTTTTTTAAGAGTTTATATTTTATATTATTAATTTTTTTATTCATTTTAATTATTTGTATTATTTTATTAATCAAATTATTAAATATATATATATATATATATATATATATATATATATATATATATATATATATATATATATATATATATATTCCCATGATTCCCATGTTCTTAGTTTATTGGTATAAATTTGATCATTTCTTATCATTTTTATCATTTTACTTTAATTTCAATATAAATTCTTTACCCTTCATGTCAATTTTTATGATCTTTTTAAAATGTCCTATTTGTCCTTTTTTATGTATATATTTTATTCATCTATAGTAAATGTCAGTTTTTATATCTATTTTTTTTCATATTTTTAATCCCTTTTAAACTGTAAATGAGGGTCCCCCTCCAGTGTAAATAATCGATAGCTTGATTAATATTTATTGTTGCAAACCCAGTTTTTACATAAACAATAAACAGAATAAAGAATAAAATAAATTTACTCTTCCCTAAGCTGCTGGTTTATTTTCACCGCCTGATGTGCAGTCAGTTTATGCGCTCTTAAAATAGGAATGAACAGAAGTCAGCGCACTCCTGTCTCTTAAAGGTAATGACTACAGACACACTGATTGGCTTATTTCACGTTACGCCCAAAACACACCCATGAATAATTAAGGGAATTAAAACACACCCTTTGCGCCGTTGGAGCTGCGCAAGGCATATTTTTCGCACCCTCAAGATACCAAAGACACAGGACACGCCCCTAAATCCAGCTGCGCAAAGCGCAATTAACTAGTGCGCTATAGATCGTTAACATAGGGCCCCCAAACATCCACAATGAAAAAAAAAGGTTAAAAGTATCATTTATATGAGAATTGTTAATGCAGCTGTAGTAAGGAATACTGAAATAAATAAAATATATAAAAATATTTTATTTGAGTCCACTGTCAATATTATTCTTTATACAAAGTATACCTGTCTCACAGCATTGGCGTCATTTTCACCGAAATGTCTACTTTCACTTTAAAAAGGTTCTGGTGAAAGATTGTTCAGGTTGTTTCCATGGAAATGTAAAGAGACATCAGAGCACATGTTGGCCATAGAAGCCACTTAATTTTCCACTCACAACTGTTGAAGAAAAAACAAGGTAAATATTGATTGATCAGCAAATATATTTATTGTATGTCACAAACATGCTGTAGTTCCATTGTTGTTTTGAAAAAGATCACAAATTTAACATGAAAAGCTTTGTTTTGCATGCATGAAATGCTAACTATCAATTCAAAGCTAATCAGTGAAGCCATCATCAATTTTTTATTGAAAACAGTAGAAATGTCATTTCCACCACAGTCATTTACACCACAGATTATAGATATGAGTGATATAGATTGTTTTAAGTAATAAATAAATTTAATAGGCCCTATACTTTTACTATATACTATATATACTTTATGCATTTACAATGTACTTTAATAATTTAATTTTATCTGTTTTTAAGATGGCACACACACACACACACAGATACAAAATAGTTCATAACTATAAAAAATTATTTTTTGCATTTTCAAGAATGAAGGTTAATAGTTCATTGATTTTGTCAGTATTGAATCACAAATACAATTCTTATTATATGGCGCACGCACACACACACACACACACACACACACCCACACACACACACACAGTTATCTATGACAATACAGTTACTATATAGTTCTTTGCATTTTCAAGTTTAGTGTTCATTGAAGAGAGACTCTCTATTGACTCTCCCACATGTACTGTTACAGTTCTGAGAGTTTGAAGATTTTGCCAAAAAGCCAGAATTTAAATGTTGGCTTTCACTAAAGTAAACAGGTGTGGTTGGTTTTCACATGGTGTTGTAAATGAAGATGAATAATTTATGTTTTTTTCTAATATATATATCTATATCTATTTGTTTATTCATTGTCATTTCCATCACAGCTTGTCATTTCCATCACCGCACATATTTTTCACAAAATTTCCAAAAATTAGTCAGCTCATATTAAAATCATATTTACATTTATTGATGACTTGCATTACTTTATGTAACAAAACAAATTATTTATTATTTAAAAGGACCTACCCAAAGTAATACTGCATTTCACACTGTGAAAAATGTACAGTTCAGCATTTTGATCTTTAGGACAGTTAATTTAGGTCATTCAGAAATGAATTATTGTTGTAAATAGCAGTAACTGGTACAAATAGTTAAGCTGCAAGTCAAAATGCTTAGATGTTTTGTCTTTATGGCAGAGGTCAGCTAAAGGAATACAATTTTCACACCACACACACTGCACTCATTCTGCTGAGGAAACTGTAACTATTTTTATTTACAAGTACATAGCTGTATATGAAGAGTATGATTCCAAAACGCGATAAACGCCATTTTAAAATAAAATGAGGTAGAGCCAGAATCAGAATGTTATGTGGCCACTCTTGAAAAGCCAGTATTCAATTTTCATCAAAACGCCACATCCGCCGTGTAATACTGCCCTGCTTTCTCTCTGTCTTTCCAAAACGTGACAAACGCCAGTCTTGTTTTCCTGCAGAACGCCACATATCCACTCATCCAATCACAGGGCAGCATTCCACGAGCTATCTAATGTAAACATTATAACACGCGCCCTGTTGAGCGTGCCGGTATTTCGTGTAGCCTACTTTCACTTTTGTTTTTCACTCTTAAAGTCCGCGAAAATGAACGGTTTTGATGGTATAGAGGAGCCTGTTCGTGAAGCAGTTATTGAAAAAAAAGAGAAAGCCATCAAAAAGTCTCATGGACGTGAAAAGGTAAAGAAAATGAGGCATTCAGGAGGGGGCAAATGCCGGCTGTCATCTGCAGTTCACACAACACACACACACACACACACACACACACACACACACTATACACACTATACTACACCACACTACACTACATTACACTACAGCACATTAATGTAACGTGATTTTGGGGATTTTATAGTGTTAATGTCTTGTTCGTTAATGAAATTTTGCACTTTTTCGAAAATAAATGTTTTGAAATTTGTGTTTTTAGGCCCAATGGTCAAACTATTATATTCAGATGTACAATTTACTGTTATTTATTACTGCATTTTGCACATTATTAGTAAAAAAAAATTATATTGATGCCAAAGGATATATAAGACATTTTGAAAAAAAAAAACTTGGAATGGATTTATTGCGTTTTGCGAAAAAACGAATTATTTTTAAAAATGAATCTTTAAATATTACAGTTTTTCTCAATTGGTTTGGCTCATTTCTTGAAACTGAGATGACATTCCTATAACTATAAGGTAAATTGGCCAAACAGACTCTTCGCAACACTTCAGACAACCAGCAAAATGTCATATGTCTCCCAAAACGTTTATTCTAGCTTCAAAATGAAGTCCCTCTCCCATATAAATAGTCAGTACCATAAAAATGGCATAGATCCTTCTCAATTGCTTTGGCACATTTTCATTAATTTTGTCCATCTGTCAAAATAAACTGGACGGTGCAGCACAACTACATGGATCCTCATCACTGCTCATATCGCTCCAAAAACAGTTTACCTATGTGTCAAAACTAATTTCCTTTCTCACACAAATCATCAGTGCTCCCAAAATGCATTGTCCCTTTAGCATTGTGTAAGTACTGCAAGTCAAAATGCTTAGATGTTTTGTCTTTATGGCAGAGGTCTAGCTAAAGGAATACAATTTTCACACCACACACACTGCACTCATTCTGCTGAGGAAACTGTAACTATTTTTATTTACAAGTACATCTTTACACATTACTGTAGGTAGAAAAAAAATACAAAGGAAAATGTATCAAATATACTATGTATACAAAATACAAAAACCTGCAAAAACAAAACAAAATACATTACAGTATGTAAAAAAACAGTCAACCATCAATATGTATATCAATATATATCAATAATGCAATACAGTAACATTCTGACTACGCTGTGTCACTCCCCTCTCACTCCTGCTCATCTTCCTGGCCATCCATCCGCTGCAGTCTGTTTAAATTCTCATCAACATCGCATCTGATGTGTTCTTTAGCAATGCACCGTGATCTGATCGCCACAGGACTATATAATCATTATATCATCACAGGACTATATCATCGTTATATAATCACAGGACTAGCATCAAAGGACTAGCACCAGGCCAAGGTGTATACAGTGGATAGAAAAAGTGGTAACACTTTATTTTAAGGAACACAAATTAGGCGCTTATTAATGTCTTATTATTTGCTTAACAAAGCCAAAATTAGACATTTATAAATGATTTATTCACTACTTATTTGGCTTCATTCTGTGTAAGTGTTATTGGTGCTTAATTAGTGGTCTGTTATGTAGAAATGATTAATAATGGCTGTATTAGTTCTTAATTAGTTCAGAATAAACGGCTTGTACTCTTGGGAATAATTTGATATATCTTAATAATTCTATATATTTAGGAATAATTTAGAATATTTGGGAATAATTTGATATATTTGGAACAATTTAGTATATTTAGGAATTATTTGGTATATTTGTTTACATTCTGGTGCTATGTAACTAATATCCCTTATGAAACATAATAAATGGCAATATATTGGAAAATATAGTGCAATATATTAAATAATAAGTTTTCATATATGGAAAAAAGGACATCTATTGTTTAATATATGACAATTTATGCATGGACCATTTATGTCTATATATTGGTACATATAAAAATATACCACAATAAAGACAAAATCTCTAAACTGCTAAACTGCAATATTTTTTTAGACCAAATGCTTTTTTTGTATTTATTAGTGTCTTTCTTAGTGTCTTTCTTAGTGTCTTTTGTCTTAGAGACAAAAGCGTACCATGGTTTAAAATTGTCATACCTGACTGGGATCAGGCAGAGCAAGAAAAGGGAGACACTGCTGGGATGGGATACGAAGCAGTTGTGTTTATTCAGAAAGACAGGAAAAATTATAAAACTCAAAAATGGAAAACAAATGAAAACAAGGAATATGCAACAATAGCTATACGGGAAAACTAGAAACAAACTCAGAAACTGACAAATAAGATTGGACTGGGCAAAGTAAAGAAAATGCTGAAAAAACGGGAAAAACGAAAAACAGCCAAAACAATAAAACCAGGAAGTGGCCAAAACAATAAGACCAGCGCGTAGCGCGGTACAGCGGGGAAAACGGGACAACTAGGCTAACAAACGAGAACAAAAAACTACTAAGCAGAGCTTAGGGAAAACGGCTAGACTGAGAAAAATAAAACTGGGCAAATAAACAAAATAAGAAAATATAACAGAAAATACTTATGCAACGGGGAATCCGGGGAAACGGGAAGACAGGACCGTCAGGGAGAACGCTTTGTACAGACAGCTAACAGGCTGGAACCGCAGGGAAACACAGACCATGATAGTGACCAATACTCGGCGAAGAGTGGAGGAGAGCAGCGTGCTTTTAAGCTGGTCTCCACAGCTGAAGCCAGTCTGTGATCAGGGCTGAGCAGCCGTGTGTGTGTGTGCTCAGAAGGAGCGGATGTCCTTATATGGGCATAGTGCTCTCAGAGAGTCAGGCCTGACAAAAATACATCCTGAATGTGCCAATAAAGGTCCACAGTTACAAACCCAATAAACAAAATACATTTACATTTACATCATCTACAATTACTTAAACAAAGCAGTCATATTCATGTTTGCATATTAAAAAATTTAATGTAACAAAGATTGACAAGTTATTACATTTTTTTTTTGCCCAAATGCTACATACATTACAAAGACCTAGCCCAAAATCTTATATTTAGGTGTATTACACTTAAACAGTGTATTAATTTTACTTTGTGATTTATCATTAATTTTGTGTGTAAGGGCATACGAATATTATTATATTATATTATATTATATTATATTATATTATATTTGTTTTTATTATATTGCTAATAATGTATTACATTTTTAAAATCATTTTAAATAATTGCAAGAAAAAAAAAGCATTAGCTATGGTCAGTATGAGTGAATCACCACATACAACAGTTCCTGTAAATGTGCTGTGTCTCAGTTGTAACCTGCTGAAAATACCCTCCCTCTCCTTAAATCATAATTGTTACATTTTCAGTTTGAAGATTGAGCAAAAATGTACCAGTGGTTTTCAGACAAGCCAAATTTGGCAGGATAACCGCGAACCTGGCAACTCTGGGGAAAAGCGTTCTGTGATTGGACTGCAAGAGCAGAAGATTTAGTCAAACAAGTATCAGCAGTTACAGCGCGATAGGGCGGGACTATGCTTTAGATGATGTTCGGAGAAAAGACGCTAAAATTGGCTCTCAGATTGAATGAACTGAATGAAATATACAGGTTATGGTTTGCCCTCGTTTCTTGGACGGAGGGACCAATGCAGTGAGCACTGTGTCAACCAGCTGGATACCTGACTCTGACCCAACAGAAACCTCCCTGCAGTCCTTCTAAAGTTATCTGGCAAGGTGAGTCCTTAATTTAAACAGTAGCTCATCATAACACAGTTTAAAGAATCCACATGCTGATAATAAGGCTAAGTTTTTTTAAGCAGTTTAAAATTATAGTGAGGTGTACATTCTTGCTAAACTGCTTAGTCAACACAATTTAAATTATGAGTTTTAACTAGCTACCTTAGCTATAGTTTAACTAGCTAACCTAGCTTTAAGTTAACTAGCTACTTTATCTTTAATGTAACTAGCCAGCCTAGCTTTAATGTAACTAGCTAGCTTAGCTTTAAGTTAACTAGCTACCTATGCTTTAATTTAACTAGCCAGCCTAGCTTTAATGTAACTAGCTAGCTTAGCTTTATTTTAACTAGCTAAACTAACTTTAACTTAACTAGCTAACCTAGCTTTAATTTAACTAGCTAAGCAAGCTTTAATTTAACTAGCTAGCTTAGCTTTATTTTAACTAACCAGCCTAGCTTTAATTTAACTAGCTAGCTTAGCTTTATTTTAACTAGCCAGACTAGTTTTAATGCAACTAGCTAGCTTAGCTTTATTTTAACTAACCAGCCTAGCTTTAATTTAACTAGCTAGCTTAGCTTTATTTTAACTAGCCAGACTAGTTTTAATGCAACTAGCTAGCTTAGCTTTATTTTAACTAACCAGCCTAGCTTTAATTTAACTAGCTAGCTTAGCTTTATTTTAACTAGCCATACTAGTTTTAATGTAACTAGCTAGCTTAGCTTTATTTTAACTAGCTAAACTAACTTTAACTTAACTAGCTAACCTAGCTTTAATTTAACTAGCTAAGCAAGCTTTAATTAAACTAGCTAACCAATCTTTAATTTAACTAGATAACCTAACTTTAATTTAACTAGCTAACCTAGCCTTAAGTTAACTAGTTACCTTTGCTTTAATTTAACTAGCCAGCCTAGCTTTAATGTAACTAGCTAGCTTAGCTTTAAGTTAACTAGCTACCTTTGCTATAATTTAACTAGCCAGCCTAGCTTTAATGTAACTAGCTAGCTTAGCTTTATTTTAACCGACCAGCCTAGCTTTAATTTAACTAGCTAGCTTAGGTTTATTTTAACTAACCAGCCTAGCATTAATTTAACTAGCTAGCTTAGCTTTATTTTAACTAGCCAGCCTAGCTTTAATGTAACTAGCTAGCTTAGCTTTATTTTAACTAACCAGCCTAGCTTTAATTTAACTAGCTAGCTTAGCTTTATTTTAACTAACCAGCATAGCTTTAATTTAACTAGCTAGCTTGGCTTTATTTTAACTAACCAGCCTAGCTTTAATTTAACTAGCTAGCTTAGCTTTATTTTAACTAGCCATACTAGTTTTAATGCAACTAGCTAGCTTAGCTTTATTTTAACTAACCAGCCTAGCTTTAATTTAACTAGCTAGCTTAGCTTTATTTTAACTAACCAGCCTAACTTTAATTGAACTAGCTAGCTTAGCTTTATTTTAACTAGCTAATCTAACTTTAACTTAACTAGCTAACCTAGCTTTAATTTAACTAGCTAACCAATATTTAATTTAACTAGCTAACCTAGCTTTAATTTAACTATCTAGTCTAGCTTTAATTTAACTAACTAACCAAGCTTTATTTTAACTAACTAACCAAGCTTTAATTTAACTAGCTAACCTAGCTTTAATTTAACTAGCTAACCTAACTTTAATTTAACTAGCTACCTTTGCTTTATTTGAACTAGCTAACCTAGTTTTAAGTTATAATTTATAGCTAGCTAACCTAGCATTCATTTATAAGTTATAATTAGCTAACCTATCTTTAATTTATGTTATAACTAGTTAACCTATCTTTAATTTTGGATTTATTACTAGCTAACCTAGCTTTAATTTATACGTTATAACTAGCTAACTTAGCTTTAAGTTAACTAGTTAGCTAGCTAAATTAGCTTTGAGATATGTTTTAATTAGCTAATCTAGCTATCTCACTTTATCCCATGAAATAGCTATGCTAATTTATTTTGTATTAAGGATTTAGCTGTACATTATTAAACTATCACAGTTTACCTTTAAATTAGGCTTGTTAGCAGTGGGTTCCAAATACTGAAACTTGTTTTTATCTAAGAGTATTCGGACCCACTTGTAACTAAGTAGCATTGTGTTGCTGGTGGTCATTGTTTGTTTATTTCTCATTTTCTTCCTTTGTTATAAGGTGAAACTGGGGAAGGAAGGCACCATCACTGTCTTAGCCCATTGTTGGAAGACTGCAAAAGCACAAGCTACAGCCAGTGGGACGGCACGAGTGCTACTGATGGATCTCTTTAATGTTGATGTTTTTCTGAACTTTAAGCATACCTTTATCTGTTTTTGTATTATACATATAGTAGTGTATGGTAGTATATATTCTTGAATTTATAGTGAAGTGTATTGTTAAATATATAATAAAATAAATTGTGATGTGTGGTAATAGATGGTATGTGTATTATTGATAGTAATATATTAAAATATATTCTTGAATACATAGTGAAGTGTATTGTTCAAAATATAAAGTACAATATATAGTACACTGCAAAATATGTGGTAATAAATGGTACATAATAATTGATAAGTCATGTTCATATGTTGCCATTGCTGTTACAGTTACCATTTTAGCTATATTGGTATCTGCACATTCGACCAGTCAGTCAGTCAATCTACATTTTAAATTTAACAGTTGAGAGTCTTAAACCAATAGAAAATAAAACTGCTTTAATTCAAAATAGGATAAATGTGCTAAAATGTGTTTTCTGTTGTTTCATTAGGACAACTGCATTTTTGACATTCAAATTATGTAAATGGGAAGTCAAACACACAGTTCTTTTTAGTGTCTAATTAGTGATGAACAGAACCTCACTTTAGAATATGGTACACTTCTTGGTGTATAAGTGACTTATTAAGCACTTATTATCTAAATTGTGATGGAGATTGACTTATTAAATGTTTATTTTGCGCTTTTTAGTGTGTAATTAGTGATGAACAGAACCTTACTTTAGAATATGGTACACTTCTTGGTCTATTAGTGACTTATTAAACCCTTATTAAGTACATCGTGAGGGGGATTGATTGATAAAATATTTATTCAGTTCTTTTTAGTGTCTAATTAGTGATGAACAAAACCTCACTTTAGAATATGGTACACTTCTTGCTCTTTTACTGACTAATTAAACCCTTATTAAGTACATCGTGAGGGGGATTGGTTGATGAAATATTTAGTCAGTTCTTTTTAGGGTGTAATTAGTGATGAACAAAACCTCACTTTAGAATATGGTACACTTCTTGGTCTATTAGTGACTTATTAAACCCTGATTAACTCAGTAAACTCCAGCACAGCTATAACCGTACCAAACTCACATAGATCAGATTGCGACCAATTATACACTAATAACGTGTATGATTTGGCTAATAGTTAATGCTTAATAACCTGCTTAACTGGGTGCTAACATAACTGTTTATAGTGCACTATAAGAAGTAATACAGCCATTATTAATCATTTCCACATAACAGACCACTAATTAAGCACCAATAACCCTTACACAGAATAAAGACTAAAAAGTAGTGAATGAATCATTTATAAATGTCTAATTAAGGCTTTATTAAGCAAATAATAAGACATTAATAAGTGGCTAATTTGTGTTCCTTAAAATAAAGTGTTACAGAAAAAGTATACACACCGCTGTTCAAATGGCAGGTTTTTGTGATGTAAAAAAAATTACAGTAAGACAAATAATTTCACATTTTTTTCTACCTATAATGTGACCTATAACCTGTATAATGCAATTGAAAAACAAACAGATATCTTTCAGGGAGGTGAAGTAAAAATAAACAACTGAGATATTGAGGTTGCATATGTGTGCACACCCTTTTATAACTAGGGGTGTTGCTGTGTTCAAATTTAACCAATTACCTTCAAACTCACTTTAAATTGGAGTCAGCACACACCTGTCAACAATTAAAGTGCCTCTGATCAACTCCAAATAAAGTTTAACTGTTCTAGTAGGCTTGTCCTGATATTTTTGTAGCCACATCTTTCAGCAGTAGTCATGGTCCACAAAGAGATGCCAGAGCATCAGAGGTATCTCATTATTCATAGATATCAGTCAGGTGAAGGCTACAAAAGTCATTAAATATACCAGGGAACACTTTGAAGACTGTCATCATCAAGTGGAGAAAACATGACACATCAGTGACATTACCAAGAACAAGACATTTAACAAAAATTGATGATAAGACAAGAAGAAAACTGGTCAAGGAGGCTGCCAAGAAGCCGACAGCAGGAGGAGCTGCAAGAATGTCTGGCAAGTACTGGCTGTGCAGTAAATGTGACAACAATCTGCCGACTTCTTCATATGTCTGTGCAAAACAAACATCCAGAAAAACATCTAAGCTCTACTTAATTTTCCAAAAATTCATCTGATATCTACCAAACGCATGTGGGAAAATATGTTATGGTTTAATGAAACCAAGGTTGAACTTTTTGGACATAATTCCAAAAGGTATATTAGGCGCAAAAACAACACTGCTCGTCACCAAAAGGACAGCATACCTACAGTGAAGCATGGTGGTGGCAGCATCATACTTTGGGGCTGTTTTTCTTCAGCTGGAACTGGGGCTTTATTCAGGGTGGACGGAATTTTGAACAGTTCCAAATACCAGTCAGTATTGGCAAAAACCTTCGGCCTTCTGGTAGAAAACTGAAGATGAAGAGGAACTTCATCTTTCAGCACAACAATGACGCAAAGGACACGTCTACATAAAAAAAAAATAATGGCTTCAGCGGGATAAGATTAAGACTTTGGAATGGCCCAGCCTAAATCCAGACCTGAATCCCATTGAACATCTGTGAGGTAATCTGAAGAGGGCTGGGCACAGGAGATGCCCTCACATTTTGTCAGATTTTGAGCGGTTATGCAAAGAAGAGTGGGCAAATTTTGCCACATCAAGATGTGTCACACTGATAAGTTCCTACCCAAAAAGACTGAGTGCTGTAATAAATGCAAAAGATGTTGCAACAAAGTATTAGTTTAAGAGTATGTATATTTATGCAACCAGGTGATTTTTTTTTGTTTTGTTTTTTATTTTTTCGCTGTAAAGATTTATGTTTGTTTTTCAATTGCATTGTACAGGTTATAGGTCACATTAAATGTGAAAAAAGTTATGAAATTATTTGTCTTGCTTTATTTTTTTTACATCACAAAAACCTGGCATTTGAACAGGGGTGTGTAGACTTTTTATATCCACTGTATATACAGCAATGCCAGCATTCAAAATAATAGACAACAAATTGATGGATTGGTCACCAGTAATGTGGGACACTCATTTTCGTCAAAACCTGCTTTCATCTGTTACCTACTCACCTGATTGTAATGAATTTATGAAATGTTCCAAAATATGTGTTCTGTATTGTATTACAATTTCTTAACTCATTTTGAGAATTGAGCAGACTATTCTGCAGATGATGACTTATACAATGAAATTGTGCTGACATGTTTTGGAGAGAACAACCATTACACTGAGAACCAACCAATTGGGATAGACCAACAAGATGCATTCTTTTGGAAAATGTACTAAATGTAGGATGATTGTGTTAAGTGTAGGCTACTTGTACATAACCATTTGCAAAGATGTACTAAGTGCTTGAGACGTGTACAAAG
This sequence comes from Astyanax mexicanus, assembly GCF_023375975.1. Lineage (NCBI taxonomy): Eukaryota > Metazoa > Chordata > Actinopteri > Characiformes > Acestrorhamphidae > Astyanax > Astyanax mexicanus. The sequence continues at coordinate 11,616,025 of NC_064431.1, read as the reverse complement.
CATTTGAAATGTGATGAAAGCAATGAGAAATGCCATTCTGTTGTGAGGAACCGCAAGTTAGTTTGGGGATTTGTCCATGTTATTTTGAGAATGTCATCTCAGTTTCAAGAAATGAGCCAAACCAATTGAGAAAAACTGTAATATAGCAGACACAGACATTCTGCTGTTTAAGAATTTCAACAGATGCTTATTCTCACTCAAATGCTGCAGTTTTAGAAATAAAAAAAGAGAAAAGCACTTTGACTAAACATAAATTATTTTTTTTTCTTCGCTATTATTTAAATAAAAATTCACTTTTATTGTTTTTTTATATATCTGAAAAATAAAGCACGTTGTCACCCTGGCATCTGGTGCTGCCTGTCAATTATCTAAAACTTAATATATAAAAATATAAATATAAAATATATATTTATATTTTATAGAAATAGAAATATAAAGCTATATGTTAGCGTTTGTTTCTTATCCAATGGGCAAATTTATTAAAATATTAAATATATTAATTAATTAACTAAAATCTGGTCCAGCGCTCTAAAATGCTGCAGGCACGCGTAGCGGGTTTGGCAGCGCGTGCGGCGCAGGATTACCTCTGTTTTCTTTAAAAAATCGTTTAAATCGTTTAAATCTTTAAATAAGGTTGTATCAAGTGTAGTAAAATTCATGGTATAAACTCACTATATTTACACCACCATAAGAGAAATCAGGCAAAATGTGCTGCACCTCTCTCTCTCTCTCTCTCTCTCTGTCTCTCTGTATATATATATATATATATATATATATATATATATATATATATATATATATATATATATTTTCCATGATTACTATGTTCTTAGTTTATTCATATAAATTTTATAATTTCTTATCATTTTACTTTTCTTTCAGTACTATTTTGTTTTTCTTGATAAGATATCAATTCTTTATTTTTTTGTGTATCAATTTTTATTATCTTTTTAAAATGTCCTATTTTTTATGTATATATTTTATTCGTCTATAGTAAATGTCAGTTTTTATTTCTATTTTAATTTTTATATATGTATATATATTTTTTGACGTTTTAAACTGTAAATGCTCAGCAGCATTGTAAAGCAGGGTCCCCCTCCAGTGTAAATAATTGATTGCTTGATATTACAGTTTTTTTCAACCGTTACACACTAAATCTTTGCTTGTCACACAATTTTCTAAACATGCCCTTCAAACACTATAACCCCACACCAACTCTGCAAAACCATACACTAATTCTCAGTGTCTGACTCAGTTTTCAATTTCCAAACACACATTTTGCAAAACTCTACACACAAGTTTCTACCTAACACACAAAATGAAACAGGAAGTTACTTGATTTCATCTTTCAAACACATCCTATCAAAATGCCACACTAACTGGATTAGAAAAAAAAATGTCATGTTGGTACGCCAACATGACGGCGTAACGCACACCATCCTGAGACAGCGTGCAGCCAACAAGAGATTGGCCTACACCCGTCAAGAAGAAAGCTAACAAACGAACAAAACAACAACTCCTACTCACATTCTTCCTTGGAAAAAAAAAAAAAACACTCTACCTGCTTTCAACGACCTGGAAGAACTCGAGGAATTCATCGACCAGTACTACCACCAGATAACAGCTATGAACCAGGACAAAGAAGACGGCAAAAACAAACCGAAGATGAAACCAACACTTACCGGCAAACGACCCCGTCCGCCCAGCTCATCTGAAGATCCGGAGCTACACGCAAGATCAGCGCTTCACACGGAGATCAGTGACATTTTACAATCCATCGAATGCAGACTGACCAGCCTCGACGGGAGAATTTCCCTTGTGGAAGTTCTCCATAAGGAATTTCAAGCGCTCCGAGACAGCCTGGAGTACAGCCAGGAACAAATCATGGAGCTAGCGAAGGAAAACAAAACGCTACACCATGCCGTCAACAACCTTACAGTCCAAATAACAACCATAACAAAAGAAAACAAACAAATAAAAGAAACAATCCTGGACCTACAGGTGCGGGAGAGACAACATCGTCTTTTCTGGCATTCCTGAAAATCCATCCGACGACCCCGAAGAAACAATCCATAAATTCCTAATTAACAATCTAAAACTTTCACTTGATACAGCCAATAACATCACATTTCACCGGGTCCACCGCATTGGAGGGAAAACCTTTCAAAATAAAAGCCCAAGACCCATAGTTGCAAAAGTCGAACAAACATAAACAGCTCATTATGAGCAAACGAAAAGAGCTCAAAGGAACCAACTATGGCATCAATGATCAATTCCCCCGAGAAATACTGGAAAGACGTAAAAACCTCTTCACCATCAGGAAGCAGCTAATCAAAGAAGGAAAAAGGGCAGTGGTGTCTGTGGATAAATTATACGTAGATGGCCATTTATACCGAGATAAAGACAAGACACCCTGGCTATACCAAACATAAAAAACTACAAAGAACAATAAAAAAATAATAATAAAAAAATAAATAATAAATAATAATAATAATAATAATAAAATAAATAACCTTACCTTAACCTATCTATCTATATATCTGACTAACCTATATAATGCTTATGTATAATGCTTAGTATAATATAAGCTTATACTATCCATCCATCTACCTAATGTATATAACTTCATACAATATCTATCTATCTATCTATCTATCTATCTATCTATCTATCTATCTATCTATCTATCTATCTATCTATCTTATATGACTTCATACAATATCTATTTATCTATCTATCTATCTATATATATATCGTATATAACTTCAAACAATATCTATCTATCTATCGATCGATCTATCTATCTATCTGATGTACATAACTTCATACAATCTATCTATCTATCTATCTATCTATCTATCTATCTATCTATCTATCTATCTATCTATCTATCTATCTATCTAATATAACTTCATACAATATCTTTCTATCTAACTATCTCATGGATTCCCTCTCTCTCCCACATACACACACCCACCTTCACAAAATCCACTTCTCTGTATTACTCACATGAAGTAGGCCACCATATAATTGCTTTAAAAAAAAAAAAGGTTCTGCACTTTGTCTCAAATAGGCTTGCTAAACACCCCAGCCAATGTGTTTCCATTCTTTTCCTCTTCTTTCTTTGATCTTCCATTCTCTCCTTTTCTTACCCCCTCTGCCTTTCTTTATGTTTTTCTCTTTCCCTTTAATTTTTGACACAGTGTATTATCCTGCTTATAATATACTTTGTTTTGACCAACATCCACAAATCAGATCAACATACAAACACAAATCCTGCGACATATTAAGCATACACACACACACACACACACACACACACACACACACAGACAGACAGATAGACAGTTTTACTTAAACACACACCATATAACATTGTATAACCAAACATGCCGCAACTGAAATTTGTTACATGGAAAAAAAACATAAGATACAAAATCACCTCGAAAACCTAAAGGCAGATATATGCCTTCTACAAGAAACTCACCTAAGAGATATTGACCAACACAAACTGAAGTCATCCTATTTTAACCACATATTTACAGCTAATTATAATTCTAAACAAAGAGGCGTAGCAATACTTATAAGCAAAAACATCTCATTCACCCACAACACCACTATTGCAGACCCTGAAGGACGATTTATTATTATAAATATTTCTATTTCCAATAATACATTAACTATTGCAAGTATATATGGCCCAAATATTGATAATCCCACATTCTTCCAAAACTTCTCAGATCAACTTTCCAACCTCTCAGATTCTCCAATTATAATTGGCGGTGATTTCAACACAGTCATGGATCCAGATTTAGACAGAATAACAAACTCAAAAAACATACGCAATTGGAAATCAACAGAAACAATAAAACAGCTTATGAGTGAATTTGGTCTTGCCAATGGTTGGCGATTATCACACCCAAACACAAAAGAATTTACATTCCATTCACCGGTTCATCATTCTTTTTCCCGCATAGACTTCTTTCTAATTAGTAATTCAATTAATCAGAACATCACTCATACACAGATCCACCCGATTACAATAAGTGACCATGCCCCCGATCATACTGAAAGAAGAACAACATAAACCAACTTTTAGATGGCGCTTCAATACATCCCTACTAAACGACCCAGAATTTTCCACTTATATTGAGAGGGAGTGGGCATCCTTCCTTGATATAAATGATTCCCCAGAAATCCAGTCAACAATCCTATGGGAAACTGCTAAGGCAGTTTTAAGAGGTAAAATAATATCCTATTCTACATATAAGAAAAAAAGAATACAGAAAAAGAATTAAATTTAGAGCAAATCATCAAAGACATAGAAAATACTATAATAATCAACCCCACAGAAGAAGCATACAAAGAATTAAAAAAGCATAAACTCCAGCTTAACGAACTGACAAATGAAAGAACCAAATTTCTACTACAAAGACTAAGACATGAAAAATTTTAGTACAGTATTAAATCAAACCAGTTCTTAGCAAATCTTATCAAAAGAAACAAAGAAAAAACTACCATTCCAGCAATCAAAGACCCAACAGGATTGATCACTCAGAACCCTGAAGAAATCAACAGCACATTCCGAAATTACTTCACAAATCTATAGTCATCAGACCATGACCCAAAATTAGAAGATATCAATACCTTTTTGGAAAATATAAAACTACCCAAACTAACAGAAGAACAAAAATATACTCTAGATGAACCAATCTCATTAGAAGAAACCCATAAAGCACTAAACCAAATACCTAACAATAAAGCTCCAGGTCCGGACGGTTTCCCAGCTGAATTCTACAAACATTTTTGGCCAATACTATCTCCACTCTTTGGAAGAGTGTTAAAAGAGACAAACATAAAATGAAACTGCCCACTGGTATGAATACGGCTTCAATTTCCCTTCACCTCAAACCTAACAAAGACCCCACCATTCCATCCAGTTACAGACCTCTCTCCCTTATCAACACAGACATTAAAATTATAAGCAAGACATTAGCAAATAGACTAGAAACAGTTATTCCATATCTAATCCACCCCGATTAAACAGGTTTTATTAAAGGCAGACACTCCTCCACCAATATGCGTAGACTAATTAACATAATACAATATGCTACTGAACAAAAGTCACAAACAGCAATAATAACCCTAGATGCGGAAAAGGCTTTTGATAAAGTAAACTGGAAATTCTTATTTACCACATTACAAAGATTGGGTTTCGGGGAATCATTTATAAAATGGATTAAGATCTTATACACATCACCTATGGCCACTATAACCACCAATGGGATAATTTCACAAGGTTTCACTCTCCACAGGGGCACTAGACAAGGATGCCCCCTCTCTCCCCATTTATTTGCCATATTCATTGAACCATTAGCTGCAGCAATACGACAAAATGTGATTATAAAAGGAATTCAGACATCACATACTCAACATAAAATCAGCTTATATGCAAATGACATTCTACTTTTCCTATATATATAACACCCCAATTCAGACACACCCTATCCCACTGAACACCGACTTTATCACATATCTCGGCATAAAAGTTTCCCCCCAGCTGTCAGAGTTACCCAACCTTAATTACCCCCCCCCCCCCCTTCTCAAAACAGTATGTGATGATCTCCAACGCTGGACAAACCTTCCCATTTCCCTTATAGGCAGAATAGCAGTAGTCAAAATGATGATATTACCCAAAGTCAATTATCTATTTTCTATGCTCCCTGTCGAACCTCCCATTAAATGGCTAACATCCTTAGATGCAGCTACAGTCCTGCTCACCATTATTGGCACCCCTTCCTATTTTGCATAACCTGACAATATCTACAGAAATAAATATAAATGTACCAAAGTTATATATTCAGGGTTTTTTAATTGGAGGTTCAAAGTAATACAACAAATAAAACATTGTCTTTCAATTTGCATGTTGCAATTTTAAAGACAAAACAGAATAAACAGCATGTGCAGCAATAAAGAAACCCCTTGTTAATATTGAGTTGCACACCCTTTGGCTGTGATTACAGCCTTCAAACGTTTCTTGTAGTCATCTATAAGCTTCTTGCACATCTCAGCTGGTATTTTTTCCCACTCTTCCCTTGCAGTTTGTTCAAGCTCTTGAATGTTTGCAGGGTTCTTTTTCCCAATGGCAGATTTCAACTCACCCCAAAGATTTTCGATGGGATTGAGGTCAGGACTCATTGCTGCCCATTTTAAAACAGTCCATTTTTTCCTTTTAAACCATTCCTGTGTGCCTTTGGACGTGTGCTTTGGGTCATTGTCTTGCTGGAATACCCATGACCTTCGACTCAAACCAAGTTTTCTTACACTGGGTAGGACATTTTGCTCTAAAATCTCTTGATAATTCTCAGATTTCATGATTCCTGTGATACGGTCAAGTGCTCCAGTACCAGACGCAGCAAAGCAACCCCACAGCATTATGGATCCTCCACCATGCTTAACTGTTGGTAGGGTGTTCTTCTCCTTATAAGCTTCATTGCGCCGCCTGTAAACAAACTGTTGCTTTGCATTGCCAAAAAGCTCTATTTTTGTTTCATCTGTCCACAGAACATTTTCCCAGAAGGATTGTGGTTTGTCAAGGTACTCTTTGGCAAAGATCAGTCGTTCCTTTTTATGTCTTTTCTTCAGCAATGGTTTCTTCCTTGGCCTTCGCCCGTAAAGCTCTGCTTGGTTTAGTGTGTGGCGTATGGTACTTGTTGAAACCATGACCCCAGACTGTTCCAGGTTGACCTTCAGTTCTTTGGATGTTTGCCTTGGTTCTTTTTCCACCATTCGCACCAACCTTCGAAGACTTCTCTCGTCAATTTTCCTCTTTCCTCCACGTCCAGGAAGGTTCTTGACAGTTCCATGCTTGGCAAACTTCTTAATAACATTGCGCACTGTTGAAACAGGGACACCAAGGTCTTTGGAGATGGCCTTATACCCTTTGGAAGTCTTGTGTTTATAATATATAATAATAGCACTTCTGATGTCCTCACACAGCTCCTTTGTCTTCACCATTGTAACAAAAGAACATGGCCCAAGGTTTGGCTTTTTAAAACTCTGAAGTCATCATTCATTGGCTAATTCATGTCACATGGGCACTGATAATTTGTCACAGGTGATTATCCTTTGCGATTTGCCACAGGTGAGTGAGTGAAAATGTGTTTTCATACTAATTTAGTGTAAAGGGTGCCAATACCAGTGTCACAGCAAGCTTAAGGTTTTTCCTGTTTTTCCCTCACATTGTTTGTTGCTTTAAATTGTTGTTCATAATTTTCTCTTTTGTTTTAAATACGAGTGCTCTATACAAAAAACTGTTTCAGTCGACTACTTTTTTTCAGGGGGAATTTCCACAATATGTACTTAAACTTCATGGGTGCCAATAATGATGAGCAGGACTGTATTACTAAATTCTATTGGAAAAATAAACCACCTAGAATCAAACTTACCACACTCCAAAATTCCAAAACCCAGGGAGGCTTAGAAGCTCCAAATTTCCACAACTATTTCCTCGCAACGCAATTGCAATATATATTAAAATGGATAAGCCCTTCCCAGACTGACAGTACATGGATAGACGTAGAACAAACCCTAAGCAAAAATATCAACATAGCAGACTTACCATTTATCACTCATACACTTAAAAAGCATGCCTGCTTCAAAATTTTAACAATAGCAACAACTTTGACAGCTTGGTGGAAATTTCACAAAATCACAAACTCCACTCTCTCACTAAGCACCAACTCACCCATATGGAATAACCCTGATCTTATGATTAAAGAAACATTCCACTTCACTACCTGGAGCGATAAAGGAATCACCCATCTTAAACATATATTCCACAATAACACCATGGTATCTCTCCCATATCTTACCCAGAATTTTGGCATTGGAAGTAACCATTTCCTCAAATTTCACCAGTTAACATCACTGCTGAGCTCCAAAATCAAAAAGACTGAAAACAAATTAAAATTACCATCTGCAATAATCGACATTATTAACATATTCTCTCCCAAAAAACGCTTATCTAAAATTTATAAATCAATTCCAAAACCAGACCCAAAAATAACACTCCCAACTAAACAATTGGAAGAAGATTTATCCATCACCCCCGATTCAGATTTCTGGATACAGTTATGTAAAAATAACCTTCACATAATCACAACGACAAATCTACAGCTTATACAATATAAAGTTATCCATAGAACACACTACACCGGACAAAAGATGTTTAAAATGGGTTTTACTGATTCCGAAAATTGCTCACACTGCACCCAAAACACCACAGATAACTACATCCACGCCATGTGGCACTGCACACCCGTACAAAACTTTTGGCAGGAAATTATCAGAATATTAAATGCATCCATGAATATCACTATCCCTCTATCCCCAGAATTATATTTACTAGGAGACACAACAGCAATCATCAGCACAACAAAATCAACCACGACTGCCTTACTTACAGCTCTAACCATCGCCAAGAAAACTATCCTCATGAACTGGAAGTCAAAAAACAACATCATATTAACCAATGGAAAAATTAATTAATTGATCATATATCCATGGAAAAAAATTCTGCTTTTGCCAAAAATAAAATCCCCGAATACAATTCAATCTGGACATCCACCATTACTTTCCTCCAACAGTAATCACCCCACAAAATCAACCAATCCACCATGAAAACAGCTTAACCGAGATCCAATACCCAACCCAACACTACTGTCTTCCTAACAAACACACACACACACACATCTACAAAAATACATAACAAAGCAACACTTGGAATTATTTTGGAGATTATTTTTTCCCCCATCAATATTTATTATTGATGGTCGCATTAATTACTAAATCACTCTCTACCAACATTTAAGCTAATTAAGCTAATTTCCACCCATCTCTGTTTGATTTTTAATTTTTTATTCTATTATTTTGTTTTCCCTATTTTGTATTATTATTATTTTTCTTTTCTCTTTTCCCCATTCCCATTACATTCCTCTTTACAATTTGTTCCCCACTTCTTTTTATTTTTCTACCTTATCATTTGTGAATCTCCCTATCCTTCCTCAACCAATAAACAATAAAAACAAAGTCTTAAATAGTCCTCCGAAGAGGGGGGGTGGTGGCGGGCACAAAAAAAAAAAAAAAAAAAATGCCACACTAAATCACCAGTGCTTCACTCCCACCCCTCACACGTGTAAGCACTCATTACTTTATTGAACACCAACGAATCATTAGCTAAGTATAGGCCTATAAATAGGTCAAATGTCAAGATATCTGTTTTGAACCAAAAACAGAGAATTACAGATAATTTTGGAGATGGATGATAATGCAAATGTCCGCCATGAGTATATTTATATAGATGAGGTGGGCTTTAACCTCACTAAGACCAGGAGAAGCGGGTATATGATCGTCGTCCCCATGCTCGCATTCCACTTCTTGAGGCTATGGAGGAAGCATGTGGCGACACTGATGTTGCCTCTATTCAAGGATGGATGCACCACGCAAGGAGGTTCTTTCCTCTGTGTTTAGCAAGAGAGGACATAGCTTGCGATGTGGATGAAGTATTGTGGAAAGATCCAGCCCGGAGGAGAGATGAAGCCTAGACACACACTCAACCCCCCAACCCATACCCTCACCACAGCCAACACCCCCCAGCTTTTTCAGATGTTTGGTGTCTTCATGTGGTGGTTGGATTTTTTTTTTCTGCACTGTACAAATATTGTATTAACAGCAGCAAATAATTTGGAAAAAAATAAATATTTTGGGTTGTTTATGTGTGTTGTGAGTATTTCACCTTCTCTCTACACTTTTGTATGGAAATAAAAATAGAGTCCCATGAATGAAAGAAGAGCTTTAGGTTTTGATCAACAGTGTGTACACCATGAATCCAAAATGTCATATTATGACAAAGGTGTTGGCAGTGTGAGGTCAGTGCTTGCTTTTGAGATGTGTTGATAACATTTTAAATGTTGTGTGTCATTTTGCTGCCTGACCCAGGAAGTGAAGCAAAGTATGTCGATGATGGTGAGGAGGATGAAGATCATGGCAATGATCATGATGACGATAACAAAGGCAAAAATAGTGGTGATGATTGATAAATGACGACAAAGATGGCTGCATTGGTTATTATTACATTGATGAAAATGATGATGATTAAGGCAATGATGATTATGATGACTGCAATGATGACAATGAAGAAGGTGAGGACGATGAAGCTGGCACTGATCAGAAAAGAGAAGATGATAGTGATGATGCCAATGATGATGTCAGGATGGACAGACTGATGTAGGGATGATGGAGGATGGGCAGGGAAGACGGACAGACTGATGTAGGGATGATGGAGGATGGGCAGGGAGGATGGACAGGCTGATGTAGGGATGATGGAGGATGGGCAGGGGGGACGAACAGACTGATATAGGGATGATGTAGGATGGGTAGGGAGGACGAACAGACTGATGTAGCCAAGATGGGGAATGAGGCATAGACAATGATGAAGGTAAGTATGGTAAGTAGGGCTGCAGCTATCGATTATTTTCGTAATCGAGTACTCTACTGAAAAATCGATTCGATTAATCGAGTAATCGGATAAAAACACACAATAGAAAACAAGACATTTCACTTAATAATGAATGACCAATTGTTTTCCTTTTTTTTAGAGAAGTTATATTTTTAAATTCACAATGTACATTCAAATTGCATACAATACAATATAGAAATAAATAAAACAAATATAAAAATAAATACCACAAGTAAAAAAAATAAATAAAATTTCAACTTAGGATTTCTTGTATCAAAAATATAGGGCATTAATCAAAAACATTAGCTTTATTTTGTGCATCTTAGCTTGTGAACATCTTAGCTTGTGAACATCTTAGCTTGTGAACATCTTTGCTTGTGAACATCTTAGCTTCTGAACTTCTGAACAGGTACAGGTCCATGCCTGTATATCACACATTTCCGCTGTGAGCGCTTTATACAAATAGATTCAACTGAATCAATGCAAAGGCCACTGTGTGTGTGCGTGTTCCTTTAAAGGAGCATTTGATTGCAATGCAGGAAGGTAAGCCTGTCAACATGTTCAGGGCTAAGGCTTGCCCTCTTTTTTGAAGCAATGTTACCAGCAGCTGAAAAGAGACGCTCCGATGGTGTGGATGTAGCTGGAATACACAGCAGGGACTTTGCAAGTTCTACCAGTGTTGGGTAGCGTGCTGAGTTCTTTTCCCACCAAGTCAGTGGATTCTCCTTTTTTGAGAGGGGCTGTTCTCCAGAATACATCAAGACCTATGGAATAATTGTGACATCAAACGTATTAAAAATGTTGCTTTTTTTTGTTTATTTAAATTTTGCTCTTCAGTTACTACAGTCATTATCTGTATAAGTATGATTTTTCTGTAAAGTATAATGCCTTATTTGTAAGTACTTCATAGCACATCTTTAGGGAAGGTAACAAATAGTCCTTTAAAGCAATCTGAAATTTGTTAAATGATTAAAAACAAAATTATTTACTTACCTCCTGCTGTACAGCATTTAACTGCTGCACCTCATCTTGGTCTTCGTCACTGGTGGTGGTGTCTGAGTCGAAGAACGAAGTAGCCTCTTTGGCATATGCTGCTGGTGCTTCTGTGCTGGATGCTCCATGGGTGCCTGCGGTGGGCTGCTGTTTGGCAGCATTTGCCATGGCTCGTACTGCATTTTGGATCTTTAATGGCGCTTTGTAGATAAATTTGTCCAGCTGAGACTGTGATGTTGATTTACTAAAAAAAAAAAAAAAAAAAGGCAATAAATAATAATTAGTTACTTGGCATATCTAAAAAAAAAAAAGAATAAAAGACTAAATTAAATAATACAGTAGGTTCATGGCCATGCATTTATATTAGTCACTAGTAGTAATTTATATTTTATCCAATAGTCAAGAAAGACACACTTCCCTATTTCACCACACAGTGTCTAAAATTCTTATCTTAATATGATTATCTTAAAAAATAATCTTAATATGTCTCACTGGCCAAATGTACTCGTAGATGAAAAAATATGCATATTGTTTCTGGCCAAAGTAACTTTAGCTAAGCTAACTTTAATATTCATTTATTGTTTATATTCTTAACGAAGAACGAAGTAGCCTCTTTGGCATATGCTGCTGGTGCTTCTGTGCTGGATGCTCCATGGGTGCCTGCGGTGGGCTGCTGTTTGGCAGCATTTGCCATGGCTCGTACTGCATTTTGGATCTTTAATACTTCATCAGCAGGCAAGAACCTCAGTTTTCAAAACCTGGGGTCCAAAGCAGCAGCAAGTAGGGTGATGTTTTGAGACTCAGAAGTAAACTCAGTTAGTCCTTCCCATCGTTCTGTGACCTGTTCTACTGCATGAGTCTGGAATGACCTCACAGGTGCAGTCTCAAGTTCTGGCCTCTGTATGTTCTGCTTGAGTTTGTGCACAAGATGTGGAAGTGCAGAGAGTGTGACATATTGTTGTCCACTCAGAAACACTGTAGCTGATTGAAAGGGCTCAAGGACATGGTTCAGCTCCTCAATCAGGTTCCACTGTTCAGGTTTGAGGTCCAGGTAGTGTTTCCCTTTTTGAGTCACTGCTGGATCAGAGAGTGTGGCAGTCACCGGCCATCTCTGTTCTTGTAGTCTGGACAACATGGTGTAGGTGCTGTTCCAGGGTGTACAGACGTCTTGCACCAGCATGTTCTCCTTGACATTCATTTGTTTCTGCTTGTCCTTCAACTTGGTGCATGAATCCTCAGAGAGCTTTGAACAACTAAGTTAAGGGTGTGCCCTGCACAACGCACTGATGCCCATCCATGCCTTTCTTGCAAAATCTTTGCTGCTGCCACAATATTAGCTCCATTGTCGTGGACGACAGTTTTGATTTTCTCTGCTGCAATGTCAAACTTGGCTATCACCTCCTCAATCCATTGTGCAATATTTGCAGCTGTATGTCTCTCCTCAAGGGGCATTGTTGTCAGGCAGTGGGACACCATTTTCCAATTCTTCCCCAGATAGTGGCATGTCACCCCCATATAAGCTTCTGTTGCAATGCTCGTCCAAATATCAGTTGTTAGTGCAATGCTCTCAGTCTCTTGCAGGGCCTGCTTCATCCTGGCTTTGACATCCTCATACTTTTTTTCCATTTGTTTTGTGAAGAAGGTTCTTGATGGAAGCTCATAATTAGGATGGAAAGTTGAAATCATTGCTTTAAAACCGGCATCCTCCACCATGCTCAGGGGACGCATGTCTGTGACTATCATGTTCAAAATGCTATTTGTTAGCTCAGCTGCTTGCTCGGGACTACATCTTCATCGTCCAAGGGCGAGATTATGCTCAAGACAATGGCGATGATGAAGGCGAAGGAGATGCAGGCGGTGAAAGTGAAAGCAATGAAAATGCAGGTGATGATGGTGGCGGTGATGTAGGCAGAAATGGTGATGATGATGAAGATGGCCTTGATGATGATGTAGGTGATGTAGGCAGAGATGGTGGCAATTAAGACGGCGGTGAAGATGGCCATGATATGATGGTTGCAGTGATGATGAAGGCAATGTAGGTATGATGGTGGTGATGATGAAGATGGCCGTGATGATGATGAAGATGGCCTTGATGATGATGAAGGTGATGTAGGCAGAGATGGTGGCGATGATCGTGTTGAGGCATCGTGGGGGCAGTGAAATAAAATAAACTTATGTTCAGTCAAAGTGCTTTTCTCTTTTAATTTTCCATTTCAAAAACTACAGCATTTGAGTGAGAATAAGCATCTGTTGACATTATTAATCAGCAGAATGCCTGTGTCTGCTATATTAAGCTACAGTTATTAAGTCTGTGTACCGAACATAAATATAAATCATTTTAACTGACAGAAATAAATATAACTAATAATAATTTATAGTTACTGTGCAGATTTTTAAGTATATTTTATTTTTTATAGTTGATTGCTGAAGGCTCTGGGTGAGGTTTATTTTAAGGTAGTGATGGTATGGGGTATTTTGGAGAGCAGGGCAATGGTAATTCAGCTCTGGGTGCGTGCCAGTGACAGGTGAAATTAGACGTCCTTCATGATGTAAGGTCACTTGTGAAACCCATAGTGTTTATGATGTAAGGTCACATGTAGAACCCATAGTGTTTATGATGTAAGGTCACTTGTGAAACCCATAGCGTTTATGATGTAAGGTCACTTGTGAAACCCATAGTGTTTATGATGTAAGGTCACTTGTGAAACCCATAGCGTTTATGATGTAAGGTCACTTGTGAAACCCATAGTGTTTATGATGTAAGGTCACTTGTGAAACCCATAGTGTTTATGATGTAAGGTCACTTGTGAAACCCATAGTGTTTATGATGTAAGGTCACTTGTGAAACCGATAGTGTTTATGATGTAAGGTCACATGTAGAACCCATAGCGTTTATGATGTAAGGTCACATGTAGAACCCATAGTGTTTATGATGTAAGGTCACTTGTGAAACCCATAGAGTTTATGATGTAAGGTCACATGTAGAACCCATAGTGTTTATGATGTAAGGTCACTTGTGAAACCCATAGTGTTTATGATGTAAGGTCACTTGTGAAACCCATAGTATTTATGATGTAAGGTCACTTGTGAAACCTATAGTGTTTATGATGTAAGGTCACTTGTGAAACTCATAGTGTTTATGATGTAAGGTCACTTGTGAAACCCATAGTGTTTATGATGTAAGGTCACTTGTGAAACCCATAGCGTTTATGATGTAAGGTCACTTGTGAAACCCATAGCGTTTATGATGTAAGGTCACTTGTGAAACCCATAGTGTTTATGATGTAAGGTCACTTGTGAAACCCATAGTGTTTATGATGTAAGGTCAGTTTTGAAACCCATAGTGTTTATGATGTAAGGTCACTTGTGAAACCCATAGTGTTTATGATGTAAGGTCACTTTTGAAACCCATAGTGTTTATGATGTAAGGTCACTTGTGAAACTCATAGTGTTTATGATGTAAGGTCACATGTAGAACCCATAGCGTTTATGATGTAAGGTCACTTTTGAAACCCATAGTGTTTATGATGTAAGGTCACTTTTGAAACCCATAGTGTTTATGATGTAAGGTCACATGTAGAACCCATAGCGTTTATGATGTAAGGTCACTTGTGAAACCCATAGTGTTTATGATGTAAGGTCACTTGTGAAACCCATAGTGTTTATGATGTAAGGTCACTTGTGAAACCCATAGTGTTTATGATGTAAGGTCACATGTAGAACCCATAGTGTTTATGATGTAAGGTCACTTGTGAAACTCATAGTGTTTATGATGTAAGGTCACTTGTGAAACCCATAGTGTTTATGATGTAAGGTCACTTGTGAAACTCATAGTGTTTATGATGTAAGGTCACTTGTGAAACCCATAGTGTTGATGATATGATGTTATGTAATAACAAAAGTTTGGGAGAAGGACCACGCCGAACTCTACGTTCTAACTCCACCCCATATCAATCAACCGTCCTATAAATACCTCCCCTAACTAACTATCTCTCGTGATGAAAGTTTGCAACAGTCGAATCTGCCGCACCCGCCTGCTAGCATTAGCTTGTTCTCCGTCATGGACCTTTAACTCACCGCCTCCGACGAGGACCTCTTCCCTCCTAGCCAGCCTGTCTCCACTCCTGCTCCACCTCGCCGGGCTCGTCGTCTGAATTCCGTAATCTCCATTCCGGCTACTGCTGGTTCTACTCCGGCTACTGCTTATTCTTCCTCCCGGGTCGGTCGTCCTCACCAGTGCACCCCCGGATCTCGGCACTCCCGCCGCTCTTCTCCCCCTTCCCCTACTCCACCTCGCCGGGCTCGTCGTCTGAATTCCGTAATCTCCATTCCGGCTACTCCTGGTTCTACTCCGGCTACTGCTTATTCTTCCTCCCGGGTCGGTCGTCCTCACCAGTGCACCCCCGGATCTCGGCACTCCCGCCGCTCTTCTCCCCCTTCCCCTACTCCACCTCGCCGGGCTCGTCGTCTGAATTCCGTAATCTCCATTCCGGCTACTCCTGGTTCTACTCCGGCTACTGCTTATTCTTCCTCCCGGGTCGGTCGTCCTCACCTGTGCACCCCCGGATCTCGGCACTCCCGCCGCTCTTCTCCCCCTTCCCCTACTCCACCTCGCCGGGCTCGTCGTCTGAATTCCGTAATCTCCATTCCGGCTACTCCTGGTTCTACTCCGGCTACTGCTTATTCTTCCTCCCGGGTCGGTCGTCCTCACCAGTGCACCCCCGGATCTCGGCACTCCCGCCGCTCTTCTCCCCCTTCCCCTACTCCTCCTGCGCGGGCTCGTCGTCTGAATTCCGTAATCTCCATTCCGGCTACTCCTGGTTCTACTCCGGCTACTGCTTATTCTTCCTCCCGGGTCGGTCGTCCTCACCTGTGCACCCCCGGATCTCGGCACTCCCGCCGCTCTTCTCCCCCTTCCCCTACTCCACCTCGCCGGGCTCGTCGTCTGAATTCCGTAATCTCCATTCCGGCTACTCCTGGTTCTACTCCGGCTACTGCTTATTCTTCCTCCCGGGTCGGTCGTCCTCACCAGTGCACCCCCGGATCTCGGCACTCCCGCCGCTCTTCTCCCCCTTCCCCTACTCCTCCTGCGCGGGCTCGCCGCTCCGGACGCCCGTCTTCCTCGGCCGGCCTCGCCGGCCCTGGGCCCCTCTCTCCTAGTAAGTCCCAGCCTCCTCGCATGTCCGATTGGACTGTTGTTAAGCTGCAGCGGGTTTTTGAAGGGCCGCGGCGTCCCTTTCCCCCTTTCTGCTCCAAAAGCGGAACTTTTCACTGAACCTCTGAACAGCGCACATGAGCCACACTGGCGTCGCGGCATGATGATGTCACCCGCTCAACTCGCTGCCGCTGCAGCTCTCACGCCCCAGGCGCGGCACCAACTTCGCCTCAGCGCCTCGTCTCTAGTCTCTCTCGTCTCTCTTCCCCTCAGTCGTCCAACTCCCCCTCCCTCAGTCGTCCAACTCCCCCTCCCTCAGTCGTCCAACTCCCCCTCCCTCAGTCGTCCAAACCCCCTCCCTCAGTCGTCCAACTCCCCCTCCCTCAGTCGTCCAACTCCCCCTCCCTCAGTCGTCCAAACCCCCTCGCCGCTGCTGCAGCTCTCGCACCCCTGGCGCGGCACCAACTTCGCCTCAGCGCCTCGTTTTCTCTCGTCTCTCTCGTTTCCCTCTTCCCCTCAGTCGTTCGAACCCCCTCTCTGTCATCCTCCTTCTCCATTTCTGCGTTCCTCCTGCTGTTCTCCAACAGTGTTGCCAACTTGCCAACGTAGTTTTTGTTCGTTATTGAGAGTTTAAATGAACACACATGCTCTTCAGTTTCTCCTCAGCGAGCAGCAGGTGCTGCCGCGAGCCCCGCCCACGACACTCACAGCGCAGTCTCAGTCAGACCACACACTCACACCGCTCTTCAAACACGCTGCAACGAACTGCGCATACCTAAAGCCGCCGCTGACTGTCCAAAAAAAAAAAAAAAAAAAAAAAAAAAAAAACTTAATCATGTAATTTACGTTAAAATTGAGTTATTTTCAGAAGTCTCTGCCTATTTATAAATGCAACGGACGTAGTTCATTTGTTAGAGTTCATTTGTAACATTCTAACATTTTAAGGAGTTTTAATCACAAATTGCAGCCAATGGCTACTTTCCTTTCCTGCAGTTGGCAACACTATTCTCCAACCCGTCCCTTCCAGCCAGCCTTTCTCCTTCCTTTACTCCGTCAATTCTTTCCCCGCCTCCTCTCTCGCCGTTTCTCACCGGGCTTGCAGCACCCGCTCAGCTCCTTGCTGGAGCTTCATGACCTTCATTCTCCATCTACAGCGCCGCCCCCTCTCAGCTCGCGCTGTGGTTCATCTCCAACACTGGAACCCTGCTACATTCCAAGACGCCCCGGATCTGGAACTTCATTGACGTGTGTTTGCGGGACGAAGCTCCCCATCCCGCGATGGGCCTGGCTGTCTAAGGCTGACGTGGTTTCGGCTTTCAAAATCCTCCCTCTCCATCCTGACTCCTGGCGCCTTTTCAGAGTCCGTTTTTCAGTTCACCTTGCTTTCGGGTGCAAAGTAACCCCAAGCTTCGACTCCTTTGCTAAGGCGCTCTGCTGGATTTGCTTAACACGGGCCCCAGTTCGTGCTCCACCTCCTGGGTAACTTCGTCATCGGTCCTCCTTTCTCGCCCCTCTCGATGGGTCTTGAAGCCATGACCAGCGCTTTCACTCGCCTCCGTGCCCCGCCGTCGGACAACTCCGTTGGTCCCTCCACATCTCTCGAGTTTCTTGGGATCTTACTGGACTCCGCCTCCTTTCAAGTCTCCCCGCCCGTACCTAGCACCGTCTTTCCCCCCTCGGCCACTTTATTCACAACCCAAAATCAAACGGGGTCGTTCTTTCATTTCCCGCCTCCTCTGCTTGGCTTTTTCGTCCGAGCCCTCCACCATTCGTCATGCTCAACTGATACTGCACGTCAGAGCTCCATTTCTGGCTGTGCCTCCTCTGCAATCGAACGGGTTTTTCAGCTTCCAGCTCTTTTGATATTAAGCTATTCACAGATGCCGCTCCTTCCTCTGGTCGCTTCTGCTTGGCCGGAGAACTTCATCTGCTCCGCCGCGCAGCCGCGCGATTCTTCTGCGCTCTCTGGACTTATATGCGGTCCTCGTCGCTGCCCTCCTTTGGGGACATGAATGGTCAAAATCTATTCTACTCCACTCTGATCAATCTCGCCGCAGTCCACATCAAAAAAAAAAAAAAAAAAAAAAGTTGCTCCAAATCGCTAGAAATCTTGCCTTTTATCCGTCGTCTCACTTGGCACTCCATTAAGCATCAGTTCACCACTAAAGCTGTTCACACCTCAGGTCCATTTAATTCTATCGCTGATGGAATTTAATTCTATTCTTTTTCGTTTTCAGTTACAGAAATTCAGATCCTTGGCTCCGCATGCAAATGCAACCCAACCTCGGTACCTTCATTTTCACAAACTACACTTCACCTAACCCCCGTGTAAACGAACTGATCTTCCAAGCTCAACAAACCATCCTTTCAGCCGTCCTTCTACTTAGATTCCTCAGATGCTCAATTTACTTCCCTTAAAACCTCCCACAACTCCTTCTCAGCCCCTAATTTCAGATCTCATCATCCTTGACTCAGATACCCTTACCTTCAAGAATGAAGCAAACGGACCAAATTGGCAAAAAACCACGATCCTCTATCTATTCAAACTTGACTCACCCCTCAGCCCGTACGAACCACTTGTCCACCACTTAATATCCGCCTCTTTCAACGAGCATCACCTTTAGATCCTCTGTTCACAACGGAATCTAGTAGTATAATCTCAAAGTTCCAACACATCTCCGTCGCATCCTTTCTCCCAGTAGTTACTCACCAGATCAATTCTCCGCCCACTCAGTTTACATCGTGCAGCATCCAACGCCTCCAGACAAGGAATCTCCGAGCACACGATCAAGCTCCCCGGCCGGTGGTCTTCCCAAGCTTATAACCTATACATCCGTTCCCAACCAGACGGTTTGAGACAGGCTCATTCCAAACTAGCTTCCACACAAGCTCCAATTTTGGGGATATAACTGCACGCTTCTTCAAGCACGCAGTTCAGAACTCCAGCCCAAATTTCCCTGAGTTCCCTCCCCTTTTTTCCTTCTTCTTTCTCTACTTCTTTAGGCGTGGTCCGCACTTAGCAAAGTAAGGTCACTTGTGAAACCCATAGTATTTATGATGTAAGGTCACTTGTGAAACCTATAGTGTTTATGATGTAAGGTCACTTGTGAAACTCATAGTGTTTATGATGTAAGGTCACTTGTGAAACCCATAGTGTTTATGATGTAAGGTCACTTTTGAAACCCATAGTGTTTATGATGTAAGGTCACTTGTGAAACCCATAGTGTTTATGATGTAAGGTCACTTGTGAAACCCATAGTGTTTATGATGTAAGGTCACTTGTGAAACTCATAGTGTTTATGATGTAAGGTCACTTTTGAAACCCATAGTGTTTATGATGTAAGGTCACTTGTGAAACTCATAGTGTTTATGATGTAAGGTCACATGTAGAACCCATAGCGTTTATGATGTAAGGTCACTTGTGAAACCCATAGTGTTTATGATGTAAGGTCACATGTAGAACCCATAGCGTTTATGATGTAAGGTCACTTTTGAAACCCATAGTGTTTATGATGTAAGGTCACTTGTGAAACTCATAGTGTTTATGATGTAAGGTCACATGTAGAACCCATAGCGTTTATGATGTAAGGTCACTTGTGAAACCCATAGTGTTTATGATGTAAGGTCACTTGTGAAACCGATAGTGTTTATGATGTAAGGTCACATGTAGAACCCATAGCGTTTATGATGTAAGGTCACATGTAGAACCCATAGTGTTTATGATGTAAGGTCACTTGTGAAACCCATAGTGTTTATGATGTTAGGTCACATGTAGAACCCATAGTGTTTATGATGTAAGGTCACTTGTGAAACTCATAGTGTTTATGATGTAAGGTCACTTGTGAAACTCATAGTGTTTATGATGTAAGGTCACTTGTGAAACCCATAGTGTTTATGATGTAAGGTCAAATGTGAAACCCATAGTATTTATGATGTAAGGTCACTTGTGAAACCTATAATGTTTATGATGTAAGGTCACTTGTGAAACCCATAGTGTTTATGATGTAAGGTCACTTTTGAAACCCATAGTGTTTATGATGTAAGGTCACTTGTGAAACTCATAGTGTTTATGATGTAAGGTCACATGTAGAACCCATAGCGTTTATGATGTAAGGTCACTTTTGAAACCCATAGTGTTTATGATGTAAGGTCACTTTTGAAACCCATAGTGTTTATGATGTAAGGTCACATGTAGAACCCATAGCGTTTATGATGTAAGGTCACTTGTGAAACCCATAGTGTTTATGATGTAAGGTCACTTGTGAAACCCATAGTGTTTATGATGTAAGGTCACTTGTGAAACCCATAGTGTTTATGATGTAAGGTCACATGTAGAACCCATAGCGTTTATGATGTAAGGTCACTTGTGAAACCCATAGTGTTTATGATGTAAGGTCACTTGTGAAACCCATAGTATTTATGATGTAAGGTCACTTGTGAAACCTATAGTGTTTATGATGTAAGGTCACTTGTGAAACTCATAGTGTTTATGATGTAAGGTCACTTGTGAAACCCATAGTGTTTATGATGTAAGGTCACTTGTGAAACCCATAGTGTTTATGATGTAAGGTCACTTGTGAAACTCATAGTGTTTATGATGTAAGGTCACATGTAGAACCCATAGCGTTTATGATGTAAGGTCACTTTTGAAACCCATAGTGTTTATGATGTAAGGTCACTAATGAAACCCATAGTGTTTATGATGTAAGGTCACTTGTGAAACCCATAGTATTTATGATGTAAGGTCACTTTTGAAACCTATAGTGTTTATGATGTAAGGTCACTTGTGAAACTCATAGTGTTGATGATGTAAGGTCACTTGTGAAACCCATAGTGTTTATGATGTAAGGTCACTTGTGAAACCCATAGCGTTTATGATGTAAGGTCACTTGTGAAACCCATAGCGTTTATGATGTAAGGTCACTTGTGAAACCCATAGTGTTTATGATGTAAGGTCACTTGTGAAACCCATAGTGTTTATGATGTAAGGTCACTTTTGAAACCCATAGTGTTTATGATGTAAGGTCACTTGTGAAACCCATAGTATTTATGATGTAAGGTCACTTGTGAAACCTATAGTGTTTATGATGTAAGGTCACTTGTGAAACTCATAGTGTTGATGATGTAAGGTCACTTGTGAAACCCATAGTGTTTATGATGTAAGGTCACTTGTGAAACCCATAGCGTTTATGATGTAAGGTCACTTGTGAAACCCATAGCGTTTATGATGTAAGGTCACTTGTGAAACCCATAGTGTTTATGATGTAAGGTCACTTGTGAAACCCATAGTGTTTATGATGTAAGGTCACTTTTGAAACCCATAGTGTTTATGATGTAAGGTCACTTGTGAAACCCAGAGCGTTTATGATGTAAGGTCACTTTTGAAACCCATAGTGTTTATGATGTAAGGTCACTTTTGAAACCCATAGTGTTTATGATGTAAGGTCACATGTAGAACCCATAGCGTTTATGATGTAAGGTCACTTGTGAAACCCATAGTGTTTATGATGTAAGGTCACTTGTGAAACCCATAGTGTTTATGATGTAAGGTCACTTGTGAAACCCATAGTGTTTATGATGTAAGGTCACATGTAGAACCCATAGTGTTTATGATGTAAGGTCACTTGTGAGACTCATAGTGTTTATGATGTAAGGTCACTTGTGAAACCCATAGTGTTTATGATGTAAGGTCACTTGTGAAACTCATAGTGTTTATGATGGAAGGTCACTTGTGAAACCCATAGTGTTTATGATGTAAGGTCACTTGTGAAACCCATAGTATTTATGATGTAAGGTCACTTGTGAAACCTATAGTGTTTATGATGTAAGGTCACTTGTGAAACTCATAGTGTTTATGATGTAAGGTCACTTGTGAAACCCATAGTGTTTATGATATAAGGTCACTTGTGAAACCCATAGCGTTTATGATGTAAGGTCACTTGTGAAACCCATAGCGTTTATGATGTAAGGTCACTTGTGAAACCCATAGTGTTTATGATGTAAGGTCACTTGTGAAACCCATAGTGTTTATGATGTAAGGTCATTTGTGAAACCCATAGTGTTTATGATGTAAGGTCACTTGTGAAACCCATAGTGTTTATGATGTAAGGTCACTTTTGAAACCCATAGTGTTTATGATGTAAGGTCACTTGTGAAACTCATAGTGTTTATGATGTAAGGTCACATGTAGAACCCATAGCATTTATGATGTAAGGTCACTTGTGAAACCCATAGTGTTTATGATGTAAGGTCACATGTAGAACCCATAGCGTTTATGATGTAAGGTCACTTTTGAAACCCATAGTGTTTATGATGTAAGGTCAC
Source organism: Astyanax mexicanus (assembly GCF_023375975.1). Taxonomy (NCBI): domain Eukaryota; kingdom Metazoa; phylum Chordata; class Actinopteri; order Characiformes; family Acestrorhamphidae; genus Astyanax; species Astyanax mexicanus. The sequence goes on along the minus strand of NC_064431.1, from coordinate 11,593,034 downwards.
TTTTGAAACCCATAGTATTTATGATGTAAGGTCACTTGTGAAACCTATAGTGTTTATGATGGAAGGTCACTTGTGAAACCCATAGTATTTATGATGTAAGGTCACTTGTGAAACCTATAGTGTTTATGATGTAAGGTCACTTGTGAAACTCATAGTGTTTATGATGTAAGGTCACTTGTGAAACCCATAGTGTTTATGATGTAAGGTCACTTGTGAAACCCATAGCGTTTATGATGTAAGGTCACTTGTGAAACTCATAGTGTTTATGATGTAAGGTCACATGTAGAACCCATAGCGTTTATGATGTAAGGTCACTTTTGAAACCCATAGTGTTTATGATGTAAGGTCACTTTTGAAACCCATAGTGTTTATGATGTAAGGTCACATGTAGAACCCATAGCGTTTATGATGTAAGGTCACTTGTGAAACCGATAGTGTTTATGATGTAAGGTCACTTGTGAAACCCATAGTGTTTATGATGTAAGGTCACTTGTGAAACCCATAGTGTTTATGATGTAAGATCACATGTAGAACCCATAGCGTTTATGATGTAAGGTCACTTGTGAAACCCATAGTGTTTAAGATGTAAGGTCACTTGTGAAACCCATAGTATTTATGATGTAAGGTCACTTGTGAAACCTATAGTGTTTATGATGTAAGGTCACTTGTGAAACTCATAGTGTTTATGATGTAAGGTCACTTGTGAAACCCATAGTGTTTATGATGTAAGGTCACTTGTGAAACCCATAGTGTTTATGATGTAAGGTCACTTGTGAAACTCATAGTGTTTATGATGTAAGGTCACATGTAGAACCCATAGCGTTTATGATGTAAGGTCACTTTTGAAACCCATAGTGTTTATGATGTAAGGTCACTAATGAAACCCATAGTGTTTAAGATGTAAGGTCACTTGTGAAACCTATAGTGTTTATGATGTAAGGTCACTTTTGAAACCCATAGTGTTTATGATGTAAGGTCACTTTTGAAACCCATAGTGTTTATGATGTAAGGTCACTAATGAAACCCATAGTGTTTATGATGTAAGGTCACTTGTGAAACCTATAGTGTTTATGATGTAAGGTCACTTTTGAAACCCATAGTGTTTATGATGTAAGGTCACTTTTGAAACCCATAGTGTTTATGATGTAAGGTCACATGTAGAACCCATAGCGTTTATGATGTAAGGTCACTTGTGAAACCCATAGTGTTTATGATGTAAGGTCACTTGTGAAACCCATAGTGTTTATGATGTAAGGTCACTTGTGAAACCCATAGTGTTTATGATGTAAGGTCACATGTAGAACCCATAGTGTTTATGATGTAAGGTCACTTGTGAAACTCATAGTGTTTATGATGTAAGGTCAATTGTGAAACCCATAGTGTTTATGATGTAAGGTCACTTGTGAAACTCATAGTGTTTATGATGGAAGGTCACTTGTGAAACCCATAGTGTTTATGATGTAAGGTCACTTGTGAAACCCATAGTATTTATGAGGTAAGGTCACTTGTGAAACCTATAGTGTTTATGATGTAAGGTCACTTGTGAAACTCATAGTGTTTATGATGTAAGGTCACTTGTGAAACCCATAGTGTTTATGATATAAGGTCACTTGTGAAACCCATAGCGTTTATGATGTAAGGTCACTTGTGAAACTCATAGTGTTTATGATGTAAGGTCACTTGTGAAACCCATAGTGTTTATGATGTAAGTTCACTTGTGAAACCCATAGTGTTTATGATGTAAGGTCACTTGTGAAACCCATAGTGTTTATGATGTAAGGTCACATGTAGAACCCATAGCGTTTATGATGTAAGGTCACTTGTGAAACCCATAGTGTTTATGATGTAAGGTCACTTGTGAAACCCATAGTATTTATGATGTAAGGTCACTTGTGAAACCTATAGTGTTTATGATGTAAGGTCACTTGTGAAACTCATAGTGTTTATGATGTAAGGTCACTTGTGAAACCCATAGTGTTTATGATGTAAGGTCACTTGTGAAACCCATAGTGTTTATGATGTAAGGTCACTTGTGAAACTCATAGTGTTTATGATGTAAGGTCACATGTAGAACCCATAGCGTTTATGATGTAAGGTCACTTTTGAAACCCATAGTGTTTATGATGTAAGGTCACTAAGGAAACCCATAGTGTTTATGATGTAAGGTCACTTGTGAAACCCATAGTATTTATGATGTAAGGTCACTTGTGAAACCTATAGTGTTTATGATGTAAGGTCACTTGTGAAACTCATAGTGTTGATGATGTAAGGTCACTTGTGAAAACCATAGTGTTTATGATGTAAGGTCACTTGTGAAACCCATAGCGTTTATGATGTAAGGTCACTTGTGAAACCCATAGCGTTTATGATGTAAGGTCACTTGTGAAACCCATAGTGTTTATGATGTAAGGTCACTTGTGAAACCCATAGTGTTTATGATGTAAGGTCACTTTTGAAACCCATAGTGTTTATGATGTAAGGTCACTTGTGAAACCCAGAGCGTTTATGATGTAAGGTCACTTTTGAAACCCATAGTGTTTATGATGTAAGGTCACTTTTGAAACCCATAGTGTTTATGATGTAAGGTCACATGTAGAACCCATAGCGTTTATGATGTAAGGTCACTTGTGAAACCCATAGTGTTTATGATGTAAGGTCACTTGTGAAACCCATAGTGTTTATGATGTAAGGTCACTTGTGAAACCCATAGTGTTTATGATGTAAGGTCACATGTAGAACCCATAGTGTTTATGATGTAAGGTCACTTGTGAAACTCATAGTGTTTATGATGTAAGGTCACTTGTGAAACCCATAGTGTTTATGATGTAAGGTCACTTGTGAAACTCATAGTGTTTATGATGGAAGGTCACTTGTGAAACCCATAGTGTTTATGATGTAAGGTCACTTGTGAAACCCATAGTATTTATGATGTAAGGTCACTTGTGAAACCTATAGTGTTTATGATGTAAGGTCACTTGTGAAACTCATAGTGTTTATGATGTAAGGTCACTTGTGAAACCCATAGTGTTTATGATATAAGGTCACTTGTGAAACCCATAGCGTTTATGATGTAAGGTCACTTGTGAAACCCATAGTGTTTATGATGTAAGGTCACTTGTGAAACCCATAGTGTTTATGATGTAAGGTCACTTGTGAAACCCATAGTGTTTATGATGTAAGGTCACTTGTGAAACCCATAGTGTTTATGATGTAAGGTCACTTTTGAAACCCATAGTGTTTATGATGTAAGGTCACATGTAGAACCCATAGCATTTATGATGTAAGGTCACTTGTGAAACCCATAGTGTTTATGATGTAAGGTCACATGTAGAACCCATAGCGTTTATGATGTAAGGTCACTTTTGAAACCCATAGTGTTTATGATGTAAGGTCACTTTTGAAACCCATAGTATTTATGATGTAAGGTCACTTGTGAAACCTATAGTGTTTATGATGTAAGGTCACTTGTGAAACTCATAGTGTTTATGATGTAAGTTCACTTGTGAAACCCATAGTGTTTATGATGTAAGGTCACTTGTGAAACCCATAGTGTTTATGATGTAAGGTCACATGTAGAACCCATAGTGTTTATGATGTAAGGTCACTTGTGAAACTCATAGTGTTTATGATGTAAGGTCACTTGTGAAACCCATAGTGTTTATGATGTAAGGTCACTTGTGAAACTCATAGTGTTTATGATGGAAGGTCACTTGTGAAACCCATAGTGTTTATGATGTAAGGTCACTTGTGAAACCCATAGTATTTATGATGTAAGGTCACTTGTGAAACCTATAGTGTTTATGATGTAAGGTCACTTGTGAAACTCATAGTGTTTATGATGTAAGGTCACTTGTGAAACCCATAGTGTTTATGATGTAAGGTCACTTGTGAAACCCCATTGAATCGAATCGAATCGCCTTTATTGTCATTATAATTTGCATTACAATGAAATTGGATTTGCTTCTCCAAAATGCCTTTGTTGTATAAATTAAACAGAAAAATAATTTAAGTTAAAAGCAACAAATTTAAAATAGACAGAAATTAAATGTAATAAAAACAAGATATACACTGTACAATCTATCCACAAAATATTGCACACGTTATATTACTCCTGGGGTTTAAAATTGTACGTTTTTGTTTGCCATTGTTTTTTTATTGTTCAGTGCAGTGATGGCTCTTGGGAAAAAACTGTCCCTGAGCCTACTTGTCCGAATTTTATGTGACCTGTACTGCCGGCCTGAGGGTAGCAGGTCAAACAAATAGTTGCTGGGGTGGGATGTATCCTTGGTGATACTGTCAGCTCTGCTAATGTAACGAGAGGTAGCAATATCCTCAAGGCTGGGCAGGGAACAGCCAGTGATCCTTTGGGCCGTGCTGATCACCCTCTGCAGCGCCCTTTTGTCTGCTGCTGAGCACCCCCCGTAACATGCCGTGATGCCGTATGCAAGGATGCTCTCAATGGTAGCTCTATAGAACAGCACCAGCAGCTTCTCCTCCAGCTTGTTCCTCTTTAAGACCCTCAGGAAGTGGAGTCTCTGCAGAGCTTTCTTCACCACTATATTTGTATTTGCAGACCAGGAGAGGCTATCGGTGATCTGCACACCCAGGAACCTGATAGAACTGACCCTTTCCACACAGACCCCATTTATGTGAAGCGGGGCTGGATCAGCCCTGCCCTTTCTGAAGTCCAGAATTATTTCTTTTGTTTTTGTAATGTTCAGTGGCAAGTTGTTTGCAGAGCACCACCCTGTCAGCCGATCTATCTCATCTCTGTAATCAGACTCATCTCCCCCTGAGATGAGCCCAACCACAGTGGTGTCATCTGCAAACTTTATGATGGTGTTTGAGAGATGGATCGGGGAGCAGTCATAGGTGTAGAGGGTGAACAGGAGAGGGCTCAGTACACAACCTTGTGGGGAGCCTGTGCTAAGTGTGATAGTGGAAGAAAGATGGGGACCCAATTTCACAGACTGTGGGCGGTTTGTGAGGAAGTTCTGTATCCACTGGCAGATGGATGTGGAGATGCCCAGAATTTTAAGTTTCTGTACCAAAATCTCCGGAATAATGTTATTGAACGCTGAGCTGAAGTCTAAGAAGAGCATTCTTACGTAACTCCCCCTGTGCTCCAAATGACTCAGCGCTGTATGAAGTGCAATGTTGATGGCATCTTCTGTGGAGCGGTTTGCCCTGTAAGCAAACTGGTGGGGGTCCAAAGTGGGAGATAGACAGACTTTGAGATGTTGGAAGACCAATCTTTCGAAGCACTTCATGATCACTGGCGTTAGTGCAACAGGCCTGTAGTCATTTATGCTCTCCACTACAGACTTTTTTGGGACTGGAATGATGGTGGAAGATTTGAGGCAGGATGGGATAATGGCCTGTGACAGGGACAGATTAAATATACAGGTGAAGACCCCTGCCAATTGATCAGCACACACTTTTAGTACTTTACCAGGTACTCCGTCGGGGCCTGCTGCCTTCCTGGGATTCACCGCCTTCAAAACACGTCTCACTTCATGTTCCTGAAGCGTTAACGTGCTAGTACTAGAAGGTGGTGGATATGGAGTTGTTTTTGTTCCGTCTGCTTCAAAACGGGCAAAGAAGCGGTTTAGCTCCTCTGCCAGTGAAGCATCAGAACTGACATTGTCCGAATTTCTGCATCTATAGTTTGTAATATGGTTTATACCCTGCCACATCCTTCTGGGGTCGTTCACAGCGAAATGGTCCTCTATCTTTCTTTTATACGCTGCCTTGGCCTCCCTGATGCCTCTTCTCAGGTCAGCTCTGGCTGCGCTGTACCCGGCCCTGTCCCCTAATTTAAAGGCCATGTTGCGGCTTTTTAACAGGGACTGGACTTCGCTGGTCATCCAGGGCTTCTGGTTAGGAAACACCCTGACCTTTTTGCAGATAGTGACAGTGTCAATGCAGTATTTAATATAACAGAGTACAGTGTCCGTGTACTCCTGCAGATTATGGCTGAAAAATAGATCCCAATTAGTATGAGAGAAGCAGGCCTGTAACTGTGTAAGGGCTCCCTCGGGCCAGGTCTGTATGGTTTTCTGATGTGGTTTTATCTGTCTCAAGAGGGGGGTGTAGGTGGGGGTAAGAAACAGGCAGAGGTGGTCAGATCCAGCAAGGTGGGGGAGTGGGGTAACCCTGTACGCATGTTTTAGATTTGAATAAACATGGTCCAAGGTATTTTGCCCTCTGGTTGCACACCTCACGTACTGGATGAACTTCGGAAGCACAGTCTTTAAACATGCCTGATTAAAATCACCAGCTACAATACAGACACCGTCCGGGTGAGCCAGCAGCTGCTTGTTTACCCAGGCGAGCAGCGTGCTAAGGGCTGAGCTAACGTTAGCATCAGGTGGGATGTAAACAGCAAACACAATGACTACTGTGAACTCCCTCGGGAGATAAAAAGGTCTGCACGATACTGCCAGAACCTCTAAATCAGGGGAACAGTGAGAGTCTATGATCCTGCTACTGCCACACCACTCGCGGTTCACGTAAACACAAAGCCCCCCACCTCTGCTTTTACCGGAGTCACTGGTTCTATCCTGCCGGTGTAGTGTGCGGCCCGCTAGCTCGACTGCAGCGTCGGGGATCAGCGGGTGTAGCCATGTTTCCGTAATTAAAAAAATGCTACAGTTCCGTACAGAACTGTTTGTCGCTATCTGTAACTCCAACTCGTCCATTTTCTGAGTGATGGATCTGGCGTTGGAGAGGAAGAGGCTCGGTAATGCCGGTCTGTGGGGTTGTTTACGTAGCCTAGCCTCAGAGCCTGACCGGCATCCACGCTTTTGTTTTCTGTTCCTCCGCCTCCTCTTGCTCTTGCCGGGCGGGCTGGTGATCCAGGGAGATCCTGGCGGTCTTGCTATGTCCTCTGGAATGTTGTGTTTCTGATGGAAATTGCTGTTAACCGCCAGATTGTACCTCAAACCGATGTCTATCAGGTTCTGTCGGCTCAACCTAAGGTTTGCTTTGCTAAATTCTAAAAATAAACACGAAAAAACTATAAAAAACAAACACCAAATTGGAGAGCTAAGAGCCGCTGCACCCGAGCGCGCCGCCATCATGTTTATATATAACATGATTATATAAACCCATAGCGTTTATGATGTAAGGTCACTTGTGAAACCCATAGTGTTTATGATGTAAGGTCACTTTTGAAACCCATAGTGTTTATGATGTAAGGTCACTTGTGAAACTCATAGTGTTTATGATGTAAGGTCACATGTAGAACCCATAGCGTTTATGATGTAAGGTCACTTGTGAAACCCATAGTGTTTATGATGTAAGGTCACATGTAGAACCCATAGCGTTTATGATGTAAGGTCACTTTTGAAACCCATAGTGTTTATGATGTGAGGTCACTTGTGAAACTCATAGTGTTTATGATGTAAGGTCACATGTAGAACCCATAGCGTTTATGATGTAAGGTCACTTGTGAAACCCATAGTGTTTATGATGTAAGGTCACATGTAGAACCCATAGCGTTTATGATGTAAGGTCACTTTTGAAACCCATAGTGTTTATGATGTAAGGTCACTTTTGAAACCCATAGTGTTTATGATGTAAGGTCACTTGTGAAACTCATAGTGTTTATGATGTAAGGTCACATGTAGAACCCATAGTGTTTATGATGTAAGGTCACTTGTGAAACCCATAGCGTTTATGATGTAAGGTCACTTGTGAAACCCATAGCGTTTATGATGTAAGGTCACTTGTGAAACCTATAGTTTTTATGATGTAAGGTCACTTGTGAAACTCATAGTGTTTATGATGTAAGGTCACTTGTGAAACCCATAGTGTTTATGATGTAAGGTCACTTGTGAAACCCATAGCGTTTATGATGTAAGGTCACTTGTGAAACCCATAGCGTTTATGATGTAAGGTCACTTGTGAAACCCATAGTGTTTATGATGTAAGGTCACTTGTGAAACCCATAGTGTTTATGATGTAAGGTCACTTTTGAAACCCATAGTGTTTATGATGTAAGGTCACTTGTGAAACTCATAGTGTTTATGATGTAAGGTCACATGTAGAACCCATAGCGTTTATGATGTAAGGTCACTTGTGAAACCCATAGTGTTTATGATGTAAGGTCACATGTAGAACCCATAGCGTTTATGATGTAAGGTCACTTTTGAAACCCATAGTGTTTATGATGTAAGGTCACTTGTGAAACTCATAGTGTTTATGATGTAAGGTCACATGTAGAACCCATAGCGTTTATGATGTAAGGTCACTTGTGAAACCCATAGTGTTTATGATGTAAGGTCACATGTAGAACCCATAGCGTTTATGATGTAAGGTCACTTTTGAAACCCATAGTGTTTATGATGTAAGGTCACTTTTGAAACCCATAGTGTTTATGATGTAAGGTCACTTGTGAAACTCATAGTGTTTATGATGTAAGGTCACATGTAGAACCCATAGTGTTTATGATGTAAGGTCACTTTTGAAACCCATAGTGTTTATGATGTAAGGTCACTTGTGAAACCCATAGTGTTTATGATGTAAGGTCACTTTTGAAACCCATAGTGTTTATGATGTAAGGTCACTTTTGAAACCCATAGTGTTTATGATGTAAGGTCACTTTTGAAACCCATAGTGTTTATGATGTAAGGTCACATGTAGAACCCATAGCGTTTATGATGTAAGGTCACTTGTGAAACCCATAGTGTTTATGATGTAAGGTCACTTGTGAAACCCATAGTGTTTATGATGTAAGGTCACTTGTGAAACCCATAGTGTTTATGATGTAAGGTCACTTGTGAAACCCATAGTGTAGGGTATTCTAAACAAAAATCTTCATAGGTTGGAGCTTTGTGGCTGACGCGTGATACAGGATCCAACAGCAAAGATATCTTCCACCAAAGTCGTGTTTTGTATTTTTTTTTATTTCACAAAAAATGATATCCAAAACGAATACACATGTACCTTTGCCTCTTAAGCGTCCACTAATGTAAATTATAGTCACTCCACAGCCTGACTATAGCCACGGCATCGCACGGTCAAAAAAAAACCTGTGAGGCTCCCACCTTCCTTCTGCCCTCTCACTCTAACAGCAGCAATCAAAATGTCTGCCCCCATTGGCACCATGTGATTAAAGGTCAACTATGTCACTTCCTGTAATTACTCTAAATCCACATTTTAACCTTTTACATATGTTTTTACTTAAATTATTAATGTATATCAAGCATAAATTTAAATCAGTATCAAATATCTTATCAATATGACATTATAACATGAAATATAAATATCAAATACACATAATATGTGGAAAATTCAAAACTAGGCATAAAATAGGCATCTGGCGCCTACACATAGTGTTTATGATGTAAGGTCACTTGTGAAACACATAGCGTTTATGATGTAAGGTCACTTGTGAAACACATAGTGTTTATGATGTAAGGTCACTTTTGAAACCCATAGTGTTTATGATGTAAGGTCACATGTAGAACCCATAGTGTTTATGATGTAAGGTCACTTGTGAAACTCATAGTGTGTATGATGTAAGGTCACATGTAGAACCCATAGTGTTTATGATGTAAGGTCACTTTTGAAACCCATAGTGTTTATGATGTAAGGTCACTTGTAGAACCCGTAGCGTTTATGATGTAAGGTCACTTTTGAAACCCATAGTGTTTATGATGTAAGGTCACATGTAGAACCCATAGCGTTTATGATGTAAGGTCACTTGTGAAACCCATAGTGTTTATGATGTAAGGTCACTTTTGAAACCCATAGTGTTTATGATGTAAGGTCACTTGTGAAACCCATAGTGTTTATGATTTAAGGTCACATGTAGAACCCATAGCGTTTATGATGTAAGGTCACTTTTGAAACCCATAGTGTTTATGATGTAAGGTCACTTTTGAAACCCATAGTGTTTATGATGTAAGGTCACATGTAGAACCCATAGCGTTTATGATGTAAGGTCACTTGTGAAACTCATAGTGTTTATGATGTAAGGTCACATGTAGAACCCATAGTGTTTATGATGTAAGGTCACATGTAGAACCCATAGCGTTTATGATGTAAGGTCACTTTTGAAACCCATAGTGTTTATGATGTAAGGTCACTTGTGAAACCCATAGTGTTTATGATTTAAGGTCACATGTAGAACCCATAGCGTTTATGATGTAAGGTCACTTTTGAAACCCATAGTGTTTATGATGTAAGGTCACTTTTGAAACCCATAGTGTTTATGATGTAAGGTCACATGTAGAACCCATAGCGTTTATGATGTAAGGTCACTTGTGAAACTCATAGTGTTTATGATGTAAGGTCACATGTAGAACCCATAGTGCTTATGATGTAAGGTCACATGTAGAACCCATAGTGTTTATGATGTAAGGTCACTTGTGAAACCCATAGTGTTTATGATGTAAGGTCACTTTTGAAACCCATAGTGTTTATGATGTAAGGTCACTTGTGAAACCCATAGCGTTTATGATGTAAGGTCACTTGTGAAACCCATAGCGTTTATGATGTAAGGTCACTTGTGAAACCCATAGTGTTTATGATGTAAGGTCACTTGTGAAACTCATAGTGTTTATGATGTAAGGTCACATGTAGAACCCATAGCGTTTATGATGTAAGGTCACTTGTGAAACCCATAGTGTTTATGATGTAAGGTCACATGTAGAACCCATAGCGTTTATGATGTAAGGTCACTTGTGAAACCCATAGTGTTTATGATGTAAGGTCACTTGTGAAACCCATAGTGTTTATGATGTAAGGTCACTTTTGAAACCCATAGTGTTTATGATGTAAGGTCACTTGTGAAACCCATAGTGTTTATGACGTAAGGTCACTTGTGAAACCCATAGCGTTTATGATGTAAGGTCACTTTTGAAACCCATAGTGTTTATGATGTAAGGTCACTTTTGAAACCCATAGTGTTTATGATGTAAGGTCACTTGTGAAACCCATAGCGTTTATGATGTAAGGTCACTTTTGAAACCCATAGTGTTTATGATGTAAGGTCACATGTAGAACCCATAGCGTTTATGATGTAAGGTCACTTGTGAAACCCATAGTGTTTATGATGTAAGGTCACTTTTGAAACCCATAGTGTTTATGATGTAAGGTCACTTGTGAAACCCATAGTGTTTATGATTTAAGGTCACATGTAGAACCCATAGCGTTTATGATGTAAGGTCACTTTTGAAACCCATAGTGTTTATGATGTAAGGTCACTTTTGAAACCCATAGTGTTTATGATGTAAGGTCACATGTAGAACCCATAGCGTTTATGATGTAAGGTCACTTGTGAAACTCATAGTGTTTATGATGTAAGGTCACATGTAGAACCCATAGTGTTTATGATGTAAGGTCACATGTAGAACCCATAGCGTTTATGATGTAAGGTCACTTTTGAAACCCATAGTGTTTATGATGTAAGGTCACTTGTGAAACCCATAGTGTTTATGATTTAAGGTCACATGTAGAACCCATAGCGTTTATGATGTAAGGTCACTTTTGAAACCCATAGTGTTTATGATGTAAGGTCACTTTTGAAACCCATAGTGTTTATGATGTAAGGTCACATGTAGAACCCATAGCGTTTATGATGTAAGGTCACTTGTGAAACTCATAGTGTTTATGATGTAAGGTCACATGTAGAACCCATAGTGCTTATGATGTAAGGTCACATGTAGAACCCATAGTGTTTATGATGTAAGGTCACTTGTGAAACCCATAGTGTTTATGATGTAAGGTCACTTTTGAAACCCATAGTGTTTATGATGTAAGGTCACTTGTGAAACCCATAGCGTTTATGATGTAAGGTCACTTGTGAAACCCATAGCGTTTATGATGTAAGGTCACTTGTGAAACCCATAGTGTTTATGATGTAAGGTCACTTGTGAAACTCATAGTGTTTATGATGTAAGGTCACATGTAGAACCCATAGCGTTTATGATGTAAGGTCACTTGTGAAACCCATAGTGTTTATGATGTAAGGTCACATGTAGAACCCATAGCGTTTATGATGTAAGGTCACTTGTGAAACCCATAGTGTTTATGATGTAAGGTCACTTTTGAAACCCATAGTGTTTATGATGTAAGGTCACTTGTGAAACCCATAGTGTTTATGACGTAAGGTCACTTGTGAAACCCATAGCGTTTATGATGTAAGGTCACTTTTGAAACCCATAGTGTTTATGATGTAAGGTCACATGTAGAACCCATAGTGTTTATGATGTAAGGTCACTTGTGAAACTCAAAGTGTTTATGATGTAAGGTCACTTGTGAAACCCATAGTGTTTATGATGTAAGGTCACATGTAGAACCCATAGTGTTTATGATGTAAGGTCACTTGTGAAACCCATAGTGTTTATGATGTAAGGTCACTTGTGAAACCCATAGCGTTTATGATGTAAGGTCACTTGTGAAACCCATAGTGTTTATGATGTAAGGCCACTTGTGAAACCCATAGCGTTTATGATGTAAAATCATGTGTGAAATCTATAGCCTATATGAAGAGAGATCGTGTGTAAAATCTGTAGCTTATGTTTTTTGAAGTCACGTGCAAATATTGGCTTACACAGCTTCAAATCAGATTAAAGTTTTTTTTTGTTTTTTTTGATTTGGCTCAAACCCCATGTATCCACATGTCCAGTCCAGACTGACACCTGCTCATTTACCATCAATCAATAGCATCTGGTCAGTTCCAGCTTTGTGGTCTCTTGCAGTGACATCTGGACCTGCTGTGATTTACTGCTGGAACTAAACGTAACGAATCGGATTAGGTTCAGGCCGCCGCGCGAGGCGAGGAGGGGCTCGGCTGACGAGGGAAAACAGAATCTACCTCCTGTTTAGCTCTGCTGTGTGTTTGTAGCACAGATTTTCTGCTCTAACTAGCAAAGCTATTAGCAGAAATGCTGGCCTAAGGTGGAGTTGCCAACATTCTGCTAGCGCATGGATGTGATTAGTCGTTTCTGAGGTTCAGTATGGCATTTGCATTTAGGCATTGAGCAAAAGTGATGGGACTTGGGGTGTCAGATGAATAATTCTTATCCACCAAAACAACAGAAACAAGAATTTTGGTAACGTGGCTACTTTTAGATATTGTGCATTACATTGAGATCAACTAAAAGATGTTGTGATGGCAGATGTACAAAACCACCTGCAATACGTTACAGGTCCTGTATATCCAATATTCAGGTTTCTAAGCACTGTATCTTCAATCCTTTCTTTCCCCTTACAGTCTTTCTCTCACTTTTTCAATCCTTTGCTATCATTTCCAAACTTTCTGTACCTTTTTCTATGCATCTTGTCCACATTTAATACTTCTTTCCATCTTTCAGGCATTCTTTACCTCTTTACATATTTTTCTCCCTACTATTTTGTCCTTTTCCTTATAAACCTTCTTCTTAGCTTCTCTATCTCTTATTTACACCTTCATTCTTTCTCTTATCTCTCCTTCAGTCAGTCCTCCTCCTCCTCTCCCCTTTAGAACTACGCTATCTCTTTTAATCCTTCTCCCCTCTTTTAAAACTTCTCGCCCTCATTACCTCCGTTTCTCCTCTTTCACCTCTCTCTTCTTCAATTCTTCTGTCCCTTCTTCCCTCTTTCTCTCTTCACTTGCTTTCTCTTGCTTGTCAGTTGACACATGATGTGATGAGACACATGGGAGGACAAAGCAGGAGAAAGTTGCAGTGGCCAATCCTAGGGGTGTGCCATATCACATCACGCACAATAATATCGCCAACATTTTTCAATATTGTAAACGGTATTATACCCTGAAATATCGTGCCATATCACCCACCCTAATTATTAATCAGGGTACTACTTTTTTAGCTGTTTTTAGCAAAAGAAAAATTCAGAGATTATATCTGTCCAGTATCATTTATTTTACTATAATCCTGGATCATTAACTGTTACAAATATGATAAAATTCTTGTATTTAAGCAATAATACACGAGAGGGAGTGCTATAACGTTGTCATATTGACATATTGGCCGAAGGCCAAGTGCAGAAGATCAACACAGCAGTGCCAATATGACACGTTATAGCATTAACCTCTAGTGTATTATTGCAATTATACCGCAGTTCCATTATCACTGTTTATTAAAAGATTTTGAGTTAAACAGGAAAAGAAAATGCGATCACTTTGGTTATAAACACTCTGCCAGTTAAAATAGTTTAATTACTGCTCTGCTTTGGCTGCACTGTAAGCTCTTTATTATTGGCCATTTCAGTTAAAATTGTGGAAATCTAATTGTACTGTAAATAAACAGAAGCGCTTTACTCACCCCAATAAATGTTTTTTTTAGGAGAGAAATCTGTGTAGAAGAAAGTCCAGTGCTCATTTGACTGAAAGATGTTTTTTTAAGAATTAAAAGTTGTGTTTACTTAGGCGTCGCCCAGCGGCAAGACCTGCACCTTACATTTAGCTTAAAATACCCTATATTAACTGGAAATATATACTTTATATATATATATATATATATATATATATATATATATATATATATATATATATATATATACGTATATATATATACGTATATATATATATATAATATATATAAGCTTTTATTTTAATAATAATAACTCCTAACCTGGAATTAGTGGCTAATAATGTGTGTAATAATGTATATTTTCGAATCGCTGGGCTTATTTATTTGTGGGACCACGTCTTTGTGTCGTCCATGGCGTTTCTGCACTGTGCCTACCGGATCTAGCGCCTCACAGTGGTGTTTAATGATATCGCATTTGGTTGGTATGCTCTGCATTGTTGCTATGTTACCTGTATGTGGCGGAGTAATACATAGAGAGCTTCAGTTACATTATCGGCTAATATCGTCACTCATAAAACGCCTTTCAGCCAATCAAATTACAGGGTCAGAACTTACTGTGGTATAATTTTTAATATCTCAGTTAGGGGTGTGCAATATGTGTGCATTAATAAAATTAAATAGAACAGTGGAACAACTTGTGTGCCCAGGGTCATCATCTTGCTGTATGGCCCACATTCCTTTTAGCTTCCCATTAAAATAATCAGCTAATCCTAAGGGTTCACACACTTTTGTCATTTAATTAAATTTTCATTTTGTTGCTGAAATTTAATCTTGAATTTTTTTTAATACAGTGTTTTGTCATATCGCCAAGAGTATTGTTATCGTATAAATACCATAAAATATTTTGATATTATTTTAGGGCCATATTGCCTACCCCTAGCCAATCCTTAAGATTACAAAGTACTGAATGAGCACCTGGAGGGTCATCCTAGGGAGGAAGGATTAAATTCACAAGTTGTTGTATAGGAGATACCTGCATGGACAATCATGGATATGTCAGTCTTGCAGCATGCTCCCAGTAGTATGCTTCATGCTTGTTAACAACAACATCAAGTTTTCTTGCTTCTGCAGGATGTTTTTTTTTAGCAAAATACGAAAATGTATTCACCTTTTTCTTATTTGAAGATCCTACTGTAGCCCATGTTTCCTGCTAAATAATCTGCATGCTCTGAAGCTGTATTTGTTTGTGAGCTATGCTTTATCTTATGAGCAGTGTGTTAAGTAGCGGTGGAGTTTGGGCAACAGAATTTCTGGCTTTTGTGCTCCCACAAATGATTTCTCATGACCAAGATCATTAGGATGAGGTGTGAGTGGCAAAACATAATCAGCAGTAATGGCAGAAGGTAATTTGCAGTTGTTTGGATGCACTCTCTCTCTTTCTCTCTGTCTCTCGCTCTCTCTTAGTCTTTCTCTCTCTCTTTTTTTCTCTCTCTCTGACTCTCTCTCTTTTTCTCTCTCTCACTGTCTCTCTCATTCTCTCTCTCTGTCTCTCTCTCTCTCTCTGTCTCTCCCTCCCTCTCAGTCTCTCTCTCTCTTGGAGGGAATACATCATGGAATTAATGAAATCAATTAAAGGATGAGATCAGATCTGAAGAAGTGACAGTCAGATAAGGACGGGATGATTGACAGTGACACACTTTAATTAAAGCACCAGCAGCCTCTGCCTCACTCTCTAACCACCGCCGCTGCTCTCTGAAGCCAGAACATCATGTTCTCTTTGTTCTTTTCTTCTCTTCTGCATTTCATTCTCTCATCTTTCTGCCTCCCTCTACTTTCTCTCACTCTGTTTTTTGTGTATTTCTGCTTTTCAGAGACTCTGATTGGCCCTGATTTTTTGGCCTGTTCTTGTTTATTTTTGCTTTACTAAGACTGATAGGGTCTCTGACCTCACTCATATTTTTGATTTTTTAATCTATCTTGTTCTCTCTCTCTCTCTCTCTCTCTCTCTCTTTGTAGGAGATGCTCCATACTGCACTCCTGAACAGTATAAAGAGTGTGCAGATCCAGCTTTGGGTGAGTAAAAGTTTGTATACATCCTAAAAGTGTATGTAAGAGAAATTAATCAAACAAATGAGACAAAATAATAGACACTGTGAGCCATACTGAGGAAATGTCTGTGAACCCTTAGGGAACTACGCTCCAAACTCAGAGCTGCTGAAACAAATGGCAAAAAAAAGCAAAATCATGCAGACCTAAAAAATTACCAACTGCTCCTGGCTTTCTTTTTTAGCCAGCCTCACTACTGCTAAAGCTGAATTTTATCACAAAAAAATCAGCTTCCTCACAGACTCCCGGAAACTATTTGCTACATTTAAAACACTACTCAATCCTCCACCTCCTCCTCCGGCTACATGCCTTACGGCTGAAACACTTGCCTCATTCTTTACTGGGAAAGTGGCAGCTATCAGCAGCCAGTTTACTGATGTAACATGTAGCAGTCCTACTACATGCTCTGCTGCCGGGTATCCCTCTACCGAAGGCGTCACTTTCTCCTCGTTCACTGCTCTCACTGAGAACGAGACACTGGCTCTCCTAACACATACCTGTCCTACTACGTGTCCACTTGACCCAATTCCTTCAAACCTACTGCAAACCATCGCACCTGCAATCATTCCGGCTATCACTCACATGATCAATGCCTCTTTAACTTCTGGTGTATTCCCAACTGCTTTTAAACAAGCACATGTGACACCACTGCTTAAAAAGCCTTCTCTCAACCCCGCCCAGGTTGATAACTACAGACCGGTCTCACTACTACCTTTTCTCTCTAAAACATTAGAAAGAGCAGTTCTCAATCAGGTCTTTGGCTTCCTCTCCCAGAATGACCTCCTGAACCAGAATCTGGTTTCAAAAAAGGACACTCTACCGAGACGGCTCTGTTGTCTGTGACTGAAGCGTTGAAAACTGCCAGAGCTGCAGGCCAGTCCTCAGTGCTCATTCTGCAGGACCTCTCGGCCGCCTTCGACACGGTCAACCACGACTTCCTCCTAACTTTACTCTCAAACATGGGGATCTCAGACAATGTGCTGTCATGGATCAGATCTTACCTCACTGGGCGCTCGTTCAAGGTGTCATGGCAAGGACAGCTCTACTCAGCCCACTCCTTATCCACTGGGGTTCCCCAGGGTTCCGTACTGGGACCCCTTCTCCTCTCATATACACCACCTTCCTAGGTCAGGTTATCCGCTCACATGGCTTTTCCTAGCATTGCTGATGACATCCAGCTATACCTGTCATTCTCACCTGAAGATCACTCAATCTCTGCACGGATATCGCAGTGTCTCTCAGACATATCCGCATGGATGAAGGAGCATCACCTTCAACTTGACCTCTCAAAGACTGAACTTCTGGTTATACCAACAAAACCATCTTTTCAACACAACTTCGCTATAACCATTGACTCTCTCTCTCTTTCCCCACAAAGGTTGCTAGGAACCTGGGTGTTATGGTTGACGACCAGCTCTACTTCACACACCATGTGGTCTCAGTTGCTCGATCCTGCCGCTTTGCGCTGTACAACATCAGAAAAATTTGACCATTTCTGACTCAACAGGCCACCCAACTCCTGGTACAAGCAGTGGTCATCTCACACCTCGACTACAGCAATGCCCTACTAACTGTCCTCCCGGCCTGTGTAGTAAAACCACTCCAAATGATCCAGAATGCAGCAGCACGTCTGGTCTTCAACCAGCCAAAACGGGCACATGTCACCCCGCTGCTCATTAAGCTCCACTGGCTACCAGTTGATGCTCAATCAAATTCGAAACTCTCACAATCGCCTACAAGGTGATGACAGAACAGCTCCTTCCTACCTGCACTCACTCCTGAAGGCTTACGCTACCTCCCGGCCGCTGCGCTCCTCCAATGAACGTCGCCTCGCTTTACCAAACAAACATTCACACAAAGCAATCCAGACTGTTCTCATACAGAGTTCCCCAATGGTGGAACAAACTACCTTCCACTACCAGTTTAGGAGAATCTCTCGCTATCTTTAAGAAACTCCTGAAGACAGAGCTCTTCAAATAGCACTTACTCTCTTAACACCTCTTAACACTCTCTTTTCCTTCTTCCCCTCCTCCACTCCTCTATCCCATTATTTCCCTTTGACCTCCTTTGGGCCCTATCTAAAGATATTTTTTTTTACCTTTAATTTCTATTACATTTGTACTTCAGTATTGTAAGTCGCTTTGGACAAAAGCGTCTGCCAAATGCAATGTAATGTAATGTAATGTAATGATTAAAGGAATTAATGGAAGCTAAAAGGAATGTTGGCCATACAGCAAGATGATGACCCTGGGCACACAAGTTGTTCTACCAAAGAATGCTTAAGGAAGAATGTTTGTGTGTGTGTGTGTGTATGTGTGTTTGTGAGAGACAAAGAGAGAGAAAGCGGGTGAAGACAATTTTGGACTAAAAAGAGATAGATTTGCTCTGCCTCTCAGTGTCACTAAGTGAGACCACTCCTTGTTACAGATGGCTGATCCCAAGGCATTGACTGCTCCATTTAAAATCCTCTCCCTCATTCTCTACTTTCATCTCTCCCTCTTTACTACCTCCACCTCATTTTCCGTCTCCTTTTTAGTTTGTCTCCCCTCTTTATTGTTCATCTACCATCTTTAATTCTTCTCTACCTCATTTTAACATTCCCTATTTCAATGTCTTACACTCCTTTAATCCTTTTCTCTCCTTCATTCAGTCATTCTATTTTCTCCTTTGACTATTCCTTCCCTTCTTTAACCCTTTTCTCTCCCTCTTTTAATTCTGTTCTCATCCTTCAAACTTTCCCCTCAACTGCTTTAATCCCTATCTTCACTGTAAAAAGTTTCCTGTAAATTTTACAGCAAGTTAATGGCAAAAAAGTTAGTATAGTAAGATTGTAAATTTACAGCAAGTCACTGTTGGAGAAAATTACAATATTGCACTGTGTAAATAGAACAGTAAATTACTGTAATTTAATTACAGCGCATTACCACCTCTTTACAGTAAGTACTGTCAAGAAAAAATACTTTAAAACACTGTACTCATTCTTTACAATAGCTAGCTTTAT
The DNA here is from genome assembly GCF_023375975.1 of Astyanax mexicanus. Taxonomy (NCBI): domain Eukaryota; kingdom Metazoa; phylum Chordata; class Actinopteri; order Characiformes; family Acestrorhamphidae; genus Astyanax; species Astyanax mexicanus. The sequence goes on along the minus strand of NC_064431.1, from coordinate 11,573,666 downwards.
TAATTTTTTTTTACAGTATTCACCTGGCAACTCGAGTTGCCATTTAAAAAGTGTAAATTTACAGCAATTCACTGTTGGAGAAAATTACAGCATAATTGTCACGTGGTCCCTGTCTGTTCTCATGTTTCTGTGTTTATTTACCTTTTCTGGCCCTGTATCATGTCTGTGTTATATCCCCACGTGACCTGTGCTCCTCTGTGTCTCCTGTCTTAGTAGTTTTCCACTCACCTGTGTTCATTTGTTCATTCGCCCCTTAGTCCCAGGTGTTTCCTGTTTCCCGTGTTTGTCCACTACTATTTAAAGCCCGTGTTCCCTTCTCTCGTGTCGATCCTTGTACGTTTTTACGTCTGTTAGTGGTCCTCGTGTTTTTCTGTTTTGCTCAGTCCTGGTTTCCTTGTTAAGTTTATTCCATGTTTATTTTGTGTTAATTTTTGTTAATAAATGTTTGTATAGTTTGCGTCCGCCTCCTCGTCCTTCCCGCACCCAACCTGACAGAAGGATCGACCTATAATGGACGCAGCAAACCCTTGGCTCGGGTCCAGGATGGCCATCCGCCGTGCCCCCTTAGGCACCCTGGCGCAGGAGACCCCGAGGCTTCCTCTGGCTTCGGTGCCTCGGGGTCTCCTGCGCCAGGGTGCCTAAGGGGGCACGGCGGATTGCCATCCTGGACCCGAGCCAAGGGATTGCTGCGGGTTTTAGCGCTCTAAAGGGTCCCGCCTGCCGGAAGAAGTACCCTTCATGGGGGAGGATTTTCTTGGGGGGCGCTACGGGTTGGTGCGGTGAGCCTCGGGTCTCTTCCCGTGTTAGGCAGTAGCCATGAGTACCCGAGGCAGGTGATGCGCAGCCCGTGGGACTACCTGGGATGTGCACCCAGTAGCTCCGAGGTGGAGGAGGAGCTCTACCCCGCACCAGCCCGCACTCCATTGCCGTTTCCCTCAGGGGCTGTACTCTACTCTACTCTCTCTCGGTCGCACAGCTACCAAGGCCATCCCGACTCCCATGATGCACGCGGCCGAGACGCCGCGCTCCGTGACTCTCGCGGCTGAGACGCCGCGCTACGTGACTCTCGCGGGCGAGACGCCGCGCTCCGTGACCCTCGCGGCTGAGACGCCACGCTGCGTGAAGTCTGCGGCCGAGACGCCACGCTCCGTGAAGCCTGCGGCCGAGAAGCCGCGCTCCGTGAAGCCCGCGGTCGAGACGCCGCGCTCTGTGAAGCCCGCGGTCGAGACACCGCGCTCCGTGACTCTCGCGGCCGAGACGCCGCGCTCCGTGACTCTCGCGGCCGAGACGTCGCGCTCCGTGAAGCCCGCGGCCGAGACGCCGCGCTCCGTGCCTCTCGCGGCCGAGACGGCGCGCTCCGTGAAGCCCGCGGCAGAGACGCCGCGCTCCGTGAAGCCCGCGGCAGAGACGCCGCGCTCCGTGACTCTCGCGGCTGCTAAGCCGAGCCCTGTGACTCTCGCGGCTGAGATGCCACGCTCCGTGACTCCCGTGGCTCTTCCGCGCTCCTCGACTCCTGCCACCCCTGAACCTGCATATGCTGCTCCCACAGCCCTGGAACCTGCATACACTGCAGCACCAGCAGCTCCAGCACCAGCAGCTCCCGCTGCCCCTGTGCCCGCTCCCAGAACAATGTTTGGCCCCAGGCCCCGTGTTTCTAGGCCTGCCCCGAGGCCTCCTGACTTTGCCCCCAGTAATGTCTCTTGTGTTTTTTGTACCTCTCTCTCTCCCTGTCCTAATTCCTATCTCTGTTTATGTCCCTGTACCCGTTTCTGTCTCTGTCTCTGTTCCCGTTCCTGTCACCGTGTTTGTTTCTGTCCCAATTAATGTTTTCATCCCGGTCCCCTTGCCCAGTAATGTCCAGTCCCCATTTCTAGTAGAGTCCCCGGTCCAGTCTTTTGTCACTTCACCTGTCCAGTCTCCATCTCCTGTCCGGTCTCCTTTTGTGCCCAATGTCCAGCCTAGTGTCCAGTCCTTTGTCCCGTCACCTGTCCAGTCCTCGCTCCAGTCTCTGTTCTCTGTTCCGTCTCCTGTCCAGTTCCCGTTCTCTGTTCTGTCTCAATCTCCATTTGTGCCTGTTGTCCAGTCTGCGTTCCCTGTCCAATCTCCATCTCCTGTCCAGTCTGTGTCCCAGTTTTTTCCTCCGCCCAAGTCTCAGTTTATGTTTCCAGCCTCGTTCCCTGCTCAGCCTCCTCACTGGTGTTCTCTGTCTTAGTCTTGTCTTCTTTTTTTTTTGGTTTCTACCCTCTCCTGACCGGCTCCTGGGGGTTTGTTTTTTCGCGCCCCAGGAGTTGTGCGTTAAGGAGGGGGTTCTGTCACGTGGTCCCTGTCTGTTCTCATGTTTCTGTGTTTATTTACCTTTTCTGGCCCTGTATGATGTCTGTGTTATATCCCCACGTGACCTGTGCTCCTCTGTGTCTCCTGTCTTAGTAGTTTTCCACTCACCTGTGTTCATTTGTAGCTCCGCCCCTTAGTCCCAGGTGTTTCCTGTTTCCCGAGTTTGTCCACCACTATTTAAAGTCCGTGTTCCCTTCTCTCGTGTCGATCCTTGTACGTTTTTACGTCTGTTAGTGGTCCTCGTGTTTTTCTGTTTTGCTCAGTCCTGGTTTCCTTGTTAAGTTTATTCCATGTTTATTTTGTGTTAATTTTTGTTAATAAATGTTTGTATAGTTTGCGTTTGCGTCCGCCTCCTCGTCCTTCCCGCACCCAACCTGACAATAATACTTTTTTTGGAACAGTAAATTAGAGGTCTGCTCAGGACAGTTTTTTTAAACACGCTCCTGCCCGCTCCCGCGTGTTTTTGTCCCATTACGTCCCATCCCCCTTCCATCTGTGTGTGTGTGTGCGCGCGCACGCACGCGTGTATGTATGTGCGTGCGTGTCCGTGTGTGTGTCGGTCCATCCTCCGCTTTGAGATTTTTCTTGAGGGTTTTTTGTTGCTTCCTAATTATTATAATTATTACAATTTTCTTAACTATTTATCAATTTGCGGAAGCGGGACCGCATGTTAATGTGGACCTGCTCCCGCATCGCCTGGATTAATTAAACTGCCAATAACAATTCAGTTCTGTCCCGCGCCGCAACATATTCTGAGTGCAGACCTCTACAGTACAATACTGTAAAATAATTTACAGTACAGAGGCAGAATGAGGAGCGGCAGGCGTGACAGTACACCCCAATAGGGCAGCCATAGGTTGACGACAAGGAAGACCACGCCTGGAGACCGAGGGGCAGGAGGTGACCACAGGCTGACCAGAGGACAACACCAACGGACACGGGGAACCCGTGGACCAATGCGTGGACGCAGAACTGGACAGGGAGCAATGGGGACGACCACAGGGGTGAGGAGTCGGCTTCTCCGGAAAGCGGGAATGAAAATCCATCAGAACACCAGGATCCAGCACATTCTTGGCATCAACCCAACAACGCTCCTCAGGTCCTTGTCCCTCCCAGTCGATGAGGTACTGGAGGCAGCTTTCACGCCACCACAAGTCAAGATCCTCCCGGACAGCATAAGCGGGCTTCTCTCCCGAATCCAGCAGCTCCGGAGGGATGACCTCGGGAACACCCTAGCAAGAGAACCTGTGACAACGGGCTTGAGCAGAGACACATGAAAGGAGTTATTGACTTGATATTGGGCAGGTAAATGAATTTTATAAGTAACATCATTCATTTTATGCAGAACGGGAAAAGGACCAATACATTTGGGTAACAGTTTCTTACACGAGCCAGGGTAGCGAAAATCGCGTGTTAAGAGCCAGAATCTCCCTGTTCGTAGCTGGGGTTCTCACCACGATGCTTGTCTGCTTGTTGCTTCTACCTTGAAAGAAGATCGGTGATGTGTTGATGAGTGGTCTCCTAAACTTGTTAGCTGCGATGCATCCAGTCATCCACTGTGGGAACCTAAGTGGTAGCTGTCCAGGGAGCCAGGGGTCGTTGGAAACCCAAGATGCACTGAAATGGAGTTATGCCAGAAGTGTAGTTGACGAGGGAGTTCTGAGCTATTTCAGCCCATACTAAGTACTGGGACCAGTCCCAGGGATTTTTGTGAGTTAGCGCATTCACACATACCATTACTAGTGGGGTGAAAACTGGAGGTGAGACTGACAGTGACAGTGTTCAAAAAATGCCTTCCATACACGAGACGTAAACTGGGGTGCTCTATCAGACAGTATGTCCTCTGGTATGCCATAGTGGCGAAAGATAACATCATAGATGGCTTGGGCAGTCTGGAAGGCAGTGGGGATGGAAGTGAAAGGGACAAACTTAACAACTCTGAAAAACCTATCGACAATGTTGTGTATAGTGGTAAAACCATTAGATGGTGGTAAATCGGTAACAAAATCAACTATATCAGCTATATGTGACCAAGTGCTCTCAGGAGTGGGTAAAGGCATAAGTTTACCAGCTGGACGAGTTTTAGGGGTCTAACATTGGGCACAGGTGGCGCAAGAGGAAATGAAACTGTGAACATCCTGTCTCATGCTATCCCACCAGTTACGGGAAGCTAACAGCTTTACCGTGCGAGATTCACCTGGATGACCAGATGTTAGGGAGCTATGTGCCCAGCTAATGAGTTTTTCACGAAATTCGGGTGGTACAAAGATTTTGCCAGGGGGTAACCCCTCAGCGGGATTTTGCTGAGCATTAGCGCTGCAGATCTGTTCATGAGGAGTGGCAGGCGTGACAGTACCCCCGAGTAAATATGTAAGAGGGCGTATGCTTTAGTGTAACAGGTACCAGGGTGGAAAGTAATGGAGAAATTAAAAAAAGAGAAGAACAAGGACCATCTAGCCTGACGAGATTTAAGACGTTTAGCAGTGCGCAGACACTTAAGATTTGTATGGTCAGTAAGAACGATGAAGGAGTGCAAGGCACCCTCGAGCCAATGGCACCAGTGTTCGAGTGCCAATTTAACTGCTTGCAACTCTATCTCCTATGCCATAGTTGCGCTCTGTGAGAATAAAGCTATGGGATGGAGTTTAGGCGGATTACCTCGGCACTGAGAGAGTACAGCACCTACACCGAATTCGGAGGCGTCGACCTCGACAGTAAAAGGAGTTTTAGTGTCACACACCATGGGTTCAGGGAGTTGCTCCGGGAAAGTGAAACTGATAGCGGAGTAGGCAGGTTGGCGAGGACGGAAGGACTTTACGGACTAGGATTTGTGTGCTAGTAAATTATCCAAGTGAATAGACATAGCAATAAGCTTCTCTAGGTAAAGCTGATTATCACAACATGCTAGCTCTCTTTGCAAATCGCCATTTAAACCTCTCCTGAACAGAGTGAGCAAAGCAGGTTCATTACAGCCACTACCTGCAGCAGTAGTACAAAATTCTAAGGCGTACTCGGCTACACTACGTGACCCAGAAAGTACACTACGTGAGTCAGAAAGTAACAAATCACCAGAAGATAAATCAGTAGGAAAGTGATCCAAAACCTCACGAAATGACTTAACAAACTCTGAGTGGCTCTTATTATAGGTAGTATCCCAACTAGCAGTAGCCCAATCCAAAGCTTTACCAGACAAATGTGATACCATTAACGCTATCTTGGAATGATCAGGAGCTGCTACAGAATTAGCAAAGTACAGAGAGCATTTCAGTAGAAAACCACTACACTTACTGGGAGTACCATCAAATACCTCAGGTTTACAGATAGGAAAGGCAGTAGCGATATTGCTGGGTGTAGTCGACTACCTTTCCATTTATTTTGCTCAGTAGACGTCTTAGAGCCAGTGGTAGGGTTGATTCTCACAAAACGTCTGCACAGAAAAAAAGCTGTATTAGAATATTTTATTGCAGCGTCTATGGTGAAGATGCAATTTGTGATGTTAAGTTTTCAAATGAATTTCCTCAATATATCCCTCAATTTCTGACCTCAGTTTCGACACTAATATTGACACTTTACATTACGTGTTGACTAACTAACATGACTTAATGCATTAGTTACCATGAATAAGACATGTGGTAATATATTGAAACAAAGGTGTGAAAATCTACAGATCAACAGGTAGAGAGGTAGAACATATTTGCTTACTAATGTCTAGACTAAAATGTATGATAAGATCACACTGTACAATGTGCATCAGCTCATATCACACATAGAAGAGAACATATGCAAATTACAGTTCAACACTCCTAGGCTTCTTGTACGAGCCAGTAGAATCAAGATTAATCAGATGGCCATAAAAGGACAAAAGGAGCAAAGAGTCTATGTGTGGTTTATCAAAAAGCAAGCGAGTAGAACACATACTGTTTTTCATATCTTAACACATATTAACAATGCTTAGGTAATGTTAATTAAACACAGAACTACAGCATTAATTAATGTTACTTTCACATTACAAGTGAATCATTTGTTAAGATGAACAATAAATCATATACTTTACTAATATTAAGTAATCAAGTAACAACTGCATTAGTTAATCACCTTGTCATTTGCTTATGTACTGCAGATATGCATATATCGTTATGCATATGTATATATAGTAATCATTAAATATTAAGTAAATATTAGTCTGGATGCTGCTTATGCTACATTTCATCATATATATGTGTTTGTTGGAATTTAACTTGTAGAAACTGTAAATATAAACCACGATTAACCAATAATGCCTTCGTTAAGCATTATTAAACTGTTAAGCATTATTAAACTGTTAAGCATTATTAAACTGTTAAACGTTGCTAAGCACTTATACAGCTCTGTCCAGTAAAATAAATATACCTGATGTAAAGTGAAAGTGAAATAATTTTAATCCATGTAGGGATGTATTTCCAATAGAGGTAAAAATGTAAAATATATAATATTATATTAGTTAACTGACATTAGTAAATAAAATAAGTAACTGGCTACCACTGCACAAGTGTTATCACAGCCAAATATATGTATAACTAATATTTAATTAATAAATATTTAACAATGACTGCAGCATATAAGCAAGAAGAGCAGTTGTTACTTGTTTACCCAACATTAGTTAACATTTTTAATTAACTGTATTATTGATAACATGAATTAATGCAGTAGTTCCATGTTTAATTAACATTACCTAAGCATTGTTAATGTATTGCCACATGTCTTATTCATGGTAACTAATGCATTAATTAATGTTAGTTAGTCAACACTTAATGTAAAGTGTTACACAGTTTGTGTAGGTGCAATCCGTTATTTTAAAGTGCTACAATAATATATTACTTAATTCATGTGTTTACTGGGATAAGAACAAAGAGAAAGAAAATACAAATGTACCCAAGTAAACCATTTACTAAATTAAAGGGGTGACTTATACTGAAAGAAAACAAAAAGAAAAACAAAAAAACACGTCTAAAGCAAAAGTGTAGGACTTTTCAGTAACCAAATAAATACTGTGGTACTATTTTTTGAAGAACACTCATATTTACCTTTTGATAAATTCTAGAGTGCATGAGGCCTCTTTTTGGGATTCCAGATTAAAGTTGTAGAATGAGGCAAACAAAGCTGCCAAGCCTGCAGCAAAGTCAGAATGTGAAGACAAGACCACCTGACCTTCTATACTCATCATCCAATTTGCTGATGTCAGTGTCTCACCTTAAATGGTTAAATATTTATTCATTAGTAAATGTATTTGACCAACCTAAGTTTAATAATACAATCATAAACTAATTCAGTGCCTTAAACAATCAATCTTGTAGAGTCTGGTAAAAACAAAAACGATCCCTTCACAACTGCTGTGTGGCTGTGGCCTAAAACACAAAACATATATACCACAGACTAATATTAAATACATAATTTGGGATTCACTCTAACAAATAGCACCACAAGTTTTAGAAACTGAAAGCAGGAGTCAAATAATAAGAGAGTAATGATTTAAATGTAGATTAATTTTACTTACATCAACTTGTAAAAACAGTGCTTCAGACTTTTCTTTGAAGTGTGCCATTAGCAGGAGGACAACACATGGTGCCAGTATGGTAGCTCTAAGGGTATCTAACCTTAACAGGATTTGCTGGACTCCTTCATTTGTTGTTTTTTGGCAGAAAAACTGAACAATAATTTTTCCTCTGTCCTTAATTGCATCATTCATTTTTTCAAGGATGGAGATGTTGGTTAACAGCTTAAAGTGACTGTAAATTTCCTTTTGTGTAAAAAGATATGGCCAGCCAGTTTTGAGCTCCACAATAGATGGGGCTGGACTTGCATTGATGGTTTTACGTTGCAAATAATATGTTCTCTCCATGAGCTGAGTAAGTCCCTCCTGCTGGACCCTCACGAGCATTAAGCTCTTTCATTTCCTTTTGCTTCTCTTTTAGAATTGCTTCAGTTTCTCTTTGAGGACAATCAGGTTGCCATCTGATGCGCCCATACTGGTCCGATGGCCCTTTTGCTCTGTTTGTAGCTGGTGAACTGGAGAATCCTTCCACCCTTTTGCACCTTCCTACTACACTGTCACAGTTAAGGTGTTCAACTCGAGTTTTTAGCTGGTTCAGAAGTGAGGCAAAACCACTCCCAATGTCTGCAAAACTTTTGGGATATTTCCTAACAACCATCTTGGCAACAGTAACACAGTCTGATCTAGTTGGATTGGGCTCAATAAGTCTTATTTCATCTACAATGACTCAGACCATCTCCCGACAGTCTCGAGGAGTAGGGCGCTATTCTTTGTTTATTGACAGTTTTATTGTTTGGGGTATCTTGCTCCATGGGACCTTATACTTGTTGAGCCAAGTAGTAAGATCTGTTATGCTGGATCTGTCATTTGGGCTGGCTGTACTTGGTGTACTGAAGGGTGACTATTCCTTAGACTTTTTGATATCTGAATGCAGAACAGATCTTACCTCTTCTGAAAACAATATTGAAATGCAGAATTATTACATTAGATAAATATATATAATATAAATATATATATAAATATACATTAGATAAAGTGTTTTAAAAGAACAGTTGGGGGACCAAACTAACAATATGCATTTACCATGCTTGATAGATTCTCTTTTTTTGCTAACCACATTTATTTAGATGCAGAAAGTCTGCCACAATCAATATAGAATGACCAGTTATAGTTATTTAAATTTCAATTCAATTTTATTTCTATAGTGCTTTTTACAACAAAAGTCACAAAGCAGCTTTACAGAGAAAAACAGGTCCACGCTTCTTATGAGCAGCACCACAGAGATGCCAATTATTGTGGTCACAAAACTCCCTTTAAGAGAAAGAAACCTTGGAAGGAACCAAGACTCAGTCAGAAGAACTCATCCCCCTCGTGTCAACCCGCTCAGTACAAAAAAATAACAAATAACAGAACAAAACAACAGTACAGAGAGAAAATGTGAGCTATAGTTAAAGCTAATGTAAAAGGTACTAATTTATGAATGTAAAAATGTGATGAGCACATAAATGATAATGAAAAGCTATGGCTAATATAGAAACAGGTTCTGAGTGTGTTAATGTTGATCAGTGCAGGGTTGTAGAGCAGGAATGCAACACAGCGGGCAGTGGAGAGACAGGCTGGGCAACATCAGGAAAAGGGCATCTCAATACATGTAGAAGAGATAGATAGAGAGAACAGAAAGGCATCCATCCACTCCACCGTCCACAAACCTGAGTGACCATGTGCAGGGATCAGCACCAGCATCTCAGTTTACCAGAATTCCCTATGCCCATGAACCCCTGGATCTGCAGCCGTATCTAAAGGGAAAAACATTAATTACCAAAGCTAAACTAAACAAGGAAGTTTTCAGTCTAGACGTAATCGTAATTGAATCGTTTGTTATTTTAACTAAAGCTGCCTCAGTGCTATGATGAGGCCTAAATCCAGATTGGAATTTTCATAGATCTGGTTTATTTGCAGGTAAGAGCAAAGTTGTTGAGCCACAGTTTTTATCTAAAATCTTAAATAAATAGAAAGTTGGAAATAGGTCTATAGTTAGACAGTACAAAGGGTGATAGTACCTGTTTTATTAATTTTGTGGGAACTGCATCAAGTGTGCAGGTTGTGCTGTTTGAAGAAGAGATAATTTTCTCTAGTTCTAGCTGTAGAAGTGGGTTAAAAACTTCCAACCTAACTTCAGTAACAGGGTTTTGTTCTAGATCAGCCTCACCAGATGACAGAGTGGATGTGCTGTTTATCTGTTTAATTTTATCCCGAATGTTTTCAATTTTGTTATCGAAGAAGTCCATAAAAGTGTGGCTGGTATGAATGGCTGGAATCTGAGGTTCAGTACCTGCCTGTTTTTTAGTCAATTTGGAAATAACACTAAAGAGAGCTCTAGGATTATTTTTTATTAATCTCGATTTTGAGGCCAGATACACTGAGCGGGCTTTATTAAGTTCTTTTCTTTATTTGGAAAGACGCAGAGTGAAACACTTCCAGTTTAGTTAATCCATATTTACGCTCTAAATTTACTGCTTTAAGGTACGAGTTCATTGTACCACATTGTACCAAGCTTTTTCTGTCTCTCTATTTTATGTTTAAGGGGTGCTACAACAGGTGGAGTGAAAGGTATTTTCTAAACCTTCGGTTAGTTTGTCTAGTTATACTGGGTCTACAGGAGAGTACATTAGAGTTGATAAATCAGGAAGCTTATCTGTAAATTGTTAAGCTGTATTATTGAACGTTCAATTAAGAAGCTGGGGGATGTGCATATATTATGGCTAAGAAATGAAATAAGGTAATGATCTGAAATTACACCCAGGCTCAAAACTAAATCCAGAGTATGATTACAGTAATGAGTAGATCCTGTTATATTTTGAACAATAACAACACAAATGATGTAAATGCCTTTTTTAATGGATCATTCATTTTTTCAAAATGAATGTTGAAGTCTCCAACTATAATTACTTTATCATTACATACTGCTAAATCTGTAAAAATCACTAACTTCTTTAAAGAATTCTAGATAGGGCCCTGGTGGTTATAAGATATTTATTAAAGAAAATGCATTCTTTTTTGTAACTGGATTAATTATACTGGTGTAAAGAAGCTCAAGCTCAAGCTGTTTGTGATTGCTAACTAAGGTATTTTGAAAAAGTATGCAGACCCCACCTCCTCTACCGGACAATCTCGGATTGTGTATATAATTATAGCCTGCAGGGGGTGCTTTGTGTAATGCTAAATATTTATTGGGCCTACTCCAGGTTTCCATCAGGCACAGAACATCGAATTTCTGATCAGTTATCATTTCATTTTCTATAACTGCTTTTGAATTTAGAGATCTAATGTTAAGTAAAGCAATCTTTAGGTTTGAAGTGTTGGTGTTACAGTCTGGATACGATTTTTTAATATAAGTTAAGTAATTTAGATTGACTGCTGTAAGCTTCATCACCAAGTTTCTTTACCATGCTTCATCACCATGCTGCTGTAAGCTTCATCACCACGCCTCATTGGGGCCAGAGCAGATTACAGCATCTGGGCATTTGCATTTGGAAGCTGTTACTGTGATCCCACAACATGCAGTTTAAGAAACTTTTAATGGAAGTGAAACGGATCATCAGCGGACAGCGTCTGGGCCTGTTTAATCACCTTTTTAATGTTAGCTTTAGTTACTTCAGACTGCTGCAGACGAATATTATTGCCCCCTACATGAATGACTACCCTCGAATATCTCCTATTCCCTAACAGCCTAAGGTTGCCACTAATGATCTGGCTCCTGGTAAACAAGTAACTGAGCGGGGCAAACCTGTTTGACACGTGAACTGGGGAAGCATAGTGTTCAGGTGGGCTGGCTGTGGCCTTTGCCTTAGCCTTAGTCTTTCAACTATGTCGCCCGAGATGTTACCAAGGTGCTAACTAGCTTACACTTAGCACAGATACCACTATTTTTTACCAGTATCGGTGGACAAGGGGTCTAAGCTAAACATGCCACACTCTAAACAGGAGAAAATCTCAGCAGTAGACATAGTAAAGAAGAACTCACCTTGTTTCAGTTAAAATGAGAAATTTACTCAAACAAACTACAGCAGCAAACAGCTAATTCAGTAACCTGAGGAAAAAGTCTATAAAAGTAGACTGAGAGTGGATTAATAGGTGTGTAGAGCAAAAAGGATGCAGACTAAAAGTGTTGCTAACTGGTTGCTAGGCAGTTGCTCTCATTTCTAAAGTGGTTGCTAAGCTGTTGCTAGGCAGTTGCTAACTTATGCCACATGGTTGCTAAGTGGTTGCTAGGCAGTTGCTAACGTTTTCCTAGTGGTTGCTAAGGTGTTGCCAACTGGTTGCTAGGCAGTTGCTATAATTTCTAAAGTGGTTGCTAGGTAGTTGCTAACGTTTTCCAGGTGGTTGCTAAGGTGTTGCTAAGTGGTTGCTAGGCAGTTGCTAACGTATTCCACATGGTTGCTAAGTGGTTGCTAAGCCCTGGCTGGGGTGCCGGGGTATCCAAACTTTTGACTGATAGCTGCTCCATACAGCAGCTCCTCCATACACTCACAGTACTGGAGAGCAGGGGACAGAAAGAGTTCCGTGCGCAGAGCAGCTGGTTAGCGAGATTACAGGGTGGGCCCCCCATTTATTTCTATGGGGCAACTTCGTACGACAATTGTACGAAAACCGTACGACGTATCTTTCGTAAAGCATATTTTTGGAAAAAACTCAATAAGTTCTATAGACCATCCGAATTTCGTCTTCATATCTCAAAAATTGTGCCGTACACGGCCGTTCAAAATTCTCATAGTTCATTGTCTATGGGAAAAAGGGTGCACGTTTACGAAGTTTTTACGAAAATCGTACGATATATCGCTCCAAAAAGCACAAGCACACCCCGCGACTATAAGTTTTACCATCATGTGAAGTTTCGTGGTTCTAGCTCGAAAGCTCTAGGAGGAGGAGTTGTTTATAAAAGGTGGCGAGAATAATAATAATAATAATTATAATAAGAATAAGAAGAATAAGAAGATTACGAAGAACAGTAAGTTGGCTTTTCCAAGCCAACTTAATAATAATAAGAAGAAGAAGAAGAACAGTAAGTTGGCTTTGACAAGCCAACTTAATAAATATATATTAGAAAAGAGTAAAAGTACATCAACGAGTCAACACATAATTGACTAAATAAAATCTCTATAGATCAACACATTCACAACCCAGAGAGAAAGGCCTGTGACTTTACGCCGTGTAGAACAGGCAACCGCTGGCTATCTGAGGAGAGGTTTCCAGCACTTCACTCAGAGAGCTTGTCTCCTAGTTTATATGCACTGGTCCCAGATCAGCAGAACAGCAGTGAAGCTTCTCTGCCACTCAGGGTCACGTTCTCCTCACAGCTCCCCTTGTTGATGAAAACACTCTGACCTTCCTGATTCCTGAAAAAGTAAAAACAATCTCCAAAGCCTTGTGTCATTGTGACAGTTAAAAAGAGAGCAAAGATCATAAAGTTATTAAGTGAATTATTAAGTCAACAGTAAAAATAATAACTGTATATATACATGTATAAAACAATTAAGAATAAGAATGTGAAGGTGTGGTTATCTCCAATCACACCCTTCACTTTGAATCTTGAATCTTGTGAACTCAAAAAGGCCTGGACATCGATGGAAGAAAACAGCCTGATCACAGAATCCTTATTATTGTAAAGAAAAAAAACCTTAAGAACATCCACCCAAGTGAAGAACACTCTCCTGGAAGTAAGCCTACCTGTATCTCAGTCTACCAACTTCTTGATACAGAGGGTACACCACAAGCTGCAAATCATTAATAGAAAGGCCAGATTAGACTTTACCAAAAAATGTCACTGGGTCACTAGTGTTTCTTGTTGATGTGACAGAAGCACAAGGATTATGAAGTGTACAGGAATAAACGTTTTACTTAGATTAAGATTGATCGTATGGTGCTTCACAGTACAGATGGCAAATTACCAAAACCCAGAGGAAAATAAATAAATAAAATAAGTGGAATATTCTGTAGTGGCCGAGTCAATCACCAGAACTGAACCTGATTGAGCAGCTTTCACTCGCTTAAGACAAAAGTTAAATGTAAAAAGCATCACAAACCAGCAACAACTGATGACAGCTGCAGTAAAGTCCTGGTAAAGCTCAAAAAGTGAAACCTAGTGTCACCGGGGAAAGGACGCACAGCAAATGACAAAATACTTTTCCGGGTATTTTATTCTGATAGATCCCACTCTAGGGATTTTTATGAAATATTGAATATAAAATGTATATGAATTATAAAACAATAGGAAATAAACAAACAAAAATAAATCACTGGCTTCTTACAGACAATGAGCCTCAAATATGAAATAAAAGCAAAATAAAGACAATCAGCACTTGCTGAGCAGAAATATTAGTCTCAATGCACAACAACACTGCACCACCTATCTTTGACTTACTGCAACTGCAGTGTACAGATTTATAGACTTTTATCAGAGCTTGTACTCAACTGTACTCAAAATAACAAAAATAAAATGAATACACTGTAAAACCCTAGCTTAGAACACAGCACAGTATTTGGTAGTGGCACTAATTACAGAAAATAGATAAATAACATTAATACCACATTAATACCATTAACAGAGCTCTTTTTATATTTGTTTTTAAGCTCACCTCGATTTACTCAGCTTTACTCAACAAGACTTGAGCATTTCATCAAGAGAACTTGGACAAACAGCTTCTGTAACCCAGAAAAATACAAGGCTTGACCACGAGGAGCACACTACCCCACAGAAACAATGCCATCTGCCCGCATCTGGTTGTGATTCATCCAAAATATATGTTTAGAAAGGCAATATAGGCATCTACTACTGTTATAGGCCAACTAAACCTTATATTGTTCAGTATTTCCTGATCTTTACCTCTTATTTCATTAGGATGGCTCTGGATGGATCCTAAAATGGAGCACCACCATTCACTACAGCTTGAGCCTCCTTCTCTACCATGCTCTTAGCTCCTCCCTTTCCTCTCTCAGGGTGACAACACTTCTGATTGTGTTTCTTAAAGTTACAGACACACATTTTAAAGGTGTATAATCAATTCACCACCTGGCTACACTAGTGTGATATCCATGGGTCTGCAAAGTAATCTCAACAAAGTATTAAAAATGACCATTTTGATTTATGGTAAAGTAAAATTTGTCCAATTACATTTGAGCCTCTGAAATGAGAAGGCATTTTAGAAAATTGTTTCAATTCCTAGACACCTCATGATACTTTAGTTCAACCCCTTGAATTAAAATGTAAGGTCTACAATTCAGCTGCATCTCAGTTGTTTAATTTTAAAATTAAGTGTGGTGACATATTTAGTGAGCAAACTACAGTCTAATGGAACAACTATTAGCATAGTTTGCTAGGTTAGCTAGCTAGCACTTAGTAACTCTAGGAGAAAATGTCAACTAAATGCAGCCAACCTTCCTAGTTAATGAGCAAACTACAGTCTAATGGAATAACTACTAACCTAGCTAGCACTAAGTAACTCTGGTGTATATCAGCTAAATTAACTGTAGTTAGCTCACTAGCTGGTGAAGTAGCAGCATTTTAGCTGACATACACCATAGTTAATTACTTACTTGACTGTAGTTAGCTAGTTGGCTAGCTAGCTAAGCTAGCTAACTAGCTGCAAGGCACACTGTTAAACCAAATAAAGAGTTAAACTAAGTAGTTGGATGTTTTATCAACCTATCAAGCTTAGGTTTAATAAAACACACATTCCAATGCAACACTCCAAATAACTTCAGTATATTCCAATTAACCAATAACCAATGGACAGAACCAACAAAGCTAACAAACTTGCTACTCTAACAATCCTAGCTAGCCAACTCTCGAAATAAAGCAGATTTGACTTGCTAATAAGCCACACATAGCACCAGGTGAATCTAGTCTAATCTAAAAGTATTTCCAAAACAAAGGTTAATTTTTCCTTTGCAAATGCAGGTGTTAATGGAGATATCAAGAACAGCATTTGTCCCCAGTATGCTATGGTTAAATATACAGGTGGTAGTTGTATTCATAGGGCATCACATGACGCATTGTGTTCTACAGTTTTACAATGGAAAATCATTAAACAGTTATTTACTGTATGATTTTTGTTCGTCTCTTACTCCTTACATTCACACCCTCCACCCAATCAAACATTCTCCCTCTCCTTTAAATTGTTTCACCTCTCTTAAATGATTATCTACCTAAATCTACTTCTTTTCCCTCTTTCATGCCTACATGTGGACTCATTTAATCCTTATATCCTTTCTTTAAACCTTCTTTACTTTTTAACCCTATTTTTCCTTCAATACTTCTGTGCCTTTTTAATCTGCCTGTCTCACTTCTGCAAGCCTTCTCCCCCTACTTTAAGCTTAGTCCTCCTGCTTTAATGCTTCCATCCAACATTCTCTCCCTACTTCATTACTTTTCTCATTTGTTCAAATCTTCTTCTCTCCTAACTTTAATTTCTCTCACCCCTTCTTATCATTCTACCCATCCTTCCCCTCTTTCGATTCTAATTTTCCTGATTTAATTGTTCTCTCTCTTCTTCAATCCTTTTCTCCCTTCTTCAGTCAATTTTTACAGGCTCTCCATTTCCTTCGTTTTTTCTATCTTTCTTCTCTCTTTGATCTCTCCATAATCTACTGACTCAGGGTTTTTATTATTGATTACATTTATAATATAACATTTATAAATCTTTTGACCTTTTTCATTTTCACATTCTTTCGTCAGTTTATTTGACTGTTTAAAAAAGCCAAGCTAAACATTAATCAAACAGCTTTAAGACTGAATAATAAAGCCTTGTTTTAGGTGTTTGAAAATGTTAGCAGAGTTTAACTTTTAACAGACCATCAGGCTATAGGAGGAGGTGGGAGTTGGTCTTTAGGGAGTGAACCAACTTACAGGGGGGCAAAGTAGTGATGGTAATGCCAACTTTGAGGAAAAGCCTGTGCAGCTGCATAACACAGCCTGAAAGTCTGTGCCATCAGTGGGACTGTGTTTACCAGTGTAAAAACAGGAGGAAACTAAAGCTCCAGGGTTGCTAAAGCAGAACCCCTAAAGCAGAACCCCTTGCTGTTTTCCTGACAATCTGGAGTTTAAACAAAAGGCTGCTGGAGGTTATTGCTCTGGATGCTTTCAAAACATGCTCCAGTGCCAAAAAGAGTTTGCTTTGACTTTGACTGCTGATGGGATTCTGGTGTTGAGGATCTGGTATCCTCTTTTTTTACATACATCAGTCTGTCTGATCAAATGCATCGTTTGGAACCATGCAGAGTCTTTCCTGAATCCTTCACTGCAGCTCATAAACAAACAAAACTTTAATAACATAATTACCTCATTATATAAAATTACAGAGAAAGCAGCAGGAGAATTTTAAAATAAGCATTATCTTCATGCCGTCCACACAATCCTTACTGACCAATTAAATTGTTCCTTCAAACCTTCTCTCTCTCCTTAATTTCTCTCTTCCCACTCTCCTTCAATTTTTTTTGTAGAAGTCCAGTCATTCTGTCCCTCATTCCAACCCTCTCTACTGCTTTCAAACGTTCTAAAGGATTCTTTTATTCCTTTTCTTCCTTCTACAGGACTTCTCCCCCTACTTTACACCTACCTCTTCTGCTTCAATCCTTCTCTCCCTCTTGCCTATCCTGCTTACCTACATTCAATCAGTCTCTCGCCTATCTACCCTACTTTAATTCTTTCCCACTTTTACTTCCTTCTCACTTTGTATTACATGCTCTCGCTAGTTGAATCCTTCTTTCCAATTTTAATAATTTTCTCTCTCTTTCAAACCTTTTTCTTTTCCTCCTGCAAGACTTTCCTCTACTTTAAGCCCTTCTCTCCCTCTGTCTAAAATTCTCTCCCAACTTCAATCTTTTTCAATCATTAATTCTTCTCTCCCTCCATCTAACATTCTCTCCCTACTTTAGTTATTTGTTCACACTTTCAATGCTTCTCTCCCTCCATCTAACATTTTCTTTTTACCGTAGTTCTTTTTTAGCTTCCATCCTTCTCTCTCTCTGTCTTAATATTATCTTCCTACTTAAATCCTCCTTTCCCACTTTCAAAGGTCCTCTACCTCATTCAAAATTTAGATCTCCCTACAACCCACTCCTCACTGATCAGTCAACTTCTCTTTTTTTAATCTGTTCCATCATTAGATTTCCTGGTGGAGAGAGATAATGATTACTGTGTGTGTGAGACACCCTGCAATATGACACGCTATGGCAAAGAGCTGTCCTTCGTCAAGATCCCCAGCAAAGCCTCAGCCAAGTACCTCGCCAAGAAGTTCAACAAGTCTGAGCAGTACATCTCGTGAGTAAAAAACAGTTATACTTAATAATTTTATAAAAAAAGTTAATTATTTTAAAAATAATTCATAGTGGTTACTGCTTTATTCAAAGTGGTTATTCAATAATTCATACTGAATGCTTCATAGTAGTAACTAATTCTAAGTAAGTACACTGTAAAAAATGTTCTGTGAAATTTACAGAAAGTAACTGGCAGTAATTGACAAGTAACTTATTATTTAATTACTTGTCAATTACTGCCAGTTACTTACTGTAAATTTTATTTTATAATAAACTTGAAATAAAATCAAACCACAGTAACTAACTGGCAAAAAACCTAACAGTGAGTTACTGTAAAAACAAAAATCACTTAAAAAAAAAACTGGCAACAGCTGAATAGTAAATTAGTCTGTAAAAGTGTTTCATGCTTACTGTAATTTTGTGTATAGCTGTATTGATCAGACTTTACAAAAAAATTATGTGTATTGTGTTTTTATTTACATAAGTGTTTTCACAACAGAATTTGATTAAATACTGACTGCTTTATTTTGCAGTCAGTATTAAATCACTGTTAAACATAAGCATTTCTTTAATGCCCTGTACTTCTTGACATTATTTATTGTTTAACAAAATCTGCAGAGACACAGCAAACAATACTCTTTAACTATTTTGTCGTCAGTATGTGAAGAACAACAGTTTAATCTAATTGTTTTGCCAGTCAAACTCTGAAGTACTTATCAAATCAAATCAAATCAAATTTATTTGTATAGCGCTTTTTACAACAGGTGTTGGCACAAAGCAGCTTTACAGAAACATGATTACAGGACAAAGAATCAGGCAAAACATTACACATAGAAAATACAGAATACAGAACCCCCAGTGAGCGCGGAGGCAAGGAAAAACTCCCTCAGAGCTGCAGGAGGAGGAAGAAACCTTGGGAGGACCAAGACTCACATTAAAGGGGGGACCATCCTACCACTGGTCAAACGGCTTTTAAATAGAAATTTAAAAAGTCTTTTATACATCTATATAGGTTTTATGTACTCAGGAGTGTAATAGCGCCACTAATGGCTTGGATGTAATCTGTAGTGGAGAGTAAGATGGTCGATGAGCAGCTGATCTGTGGTGGTGGTGGAGAAGAGCTGACTTCAGAAACTTCCATCAGTCTGGCCGGACAGGAGACGCGAGAGCCTGAGGGTCCAACATCGGTATCGGGTCAGACAGGTGGGCAGTCAGTAACTCGGAGGAAGGCAGAGAGATGGAATTAGTTTTGACTGGATTTATGCAAAACTGAGAATATTAAAACATTATCAGAGTGTGGCAAATGACTCCGGCAGAACTGAATAAAACAGCCTAACTAAAGGCAGAGAGCCAGAAGGTAACATAGACATGGAGGCACCCTGAAACACCAGCATCCACCCACTCCACCGTCCACAAACCTGAGTGACCGTGTGCAGTGGGAGAACAGCAGCACCAGCATCTCAGTTTACCACAATTCCCTCTGTCCATGAACCCCTGAATCTGCAGCCTTATCTAAAGGGAAAAACATTAATTACCAAAAGCTAAACTAAACAAGTAAGTTTTCAGTCTAGACTTAAAGATTGAGACTGTGTCTGAGTCCCGAACATATTCGGGGAGATTATTCCAGAGTTGAGGCGCTTTATAAGAGAAAGCTCTTCCTCCTGCAGAGCTCCTCTGAATTTTAGGCACTACTAATAAACCAGCACCCTGAGATCTGAGTAATCGCGGTGGTTCATAACAGGAGATGAGGTCTTGTAAATACTCAGGAGCGAGTCCGTGTAGGGCTTTATACGTTAACAGGAGAATTTTATAGTCTATGCGGAATTTGACTGGAAGCCAGTGCAGTGCTGATAGTACTGGACTAATATGGTCAAATTTTCTAGTTTTAGTAAGGACCCTGGCTGCAGCATTTTGAACTAGCTGAAGTTTATTTAAGTTACTGCCGGAACATCCAGACAGTAGCGCATTACAATAATCTAGCCTTGAGGTAATAAAGGCATGTACTAATTTTTCTGCGTCATGCAGTGATAGGGCATTTCTTAGCTTGGCGATGTTACGTAGGTGTAGAAAAGCTGTTCTAGTAACATTAGATATGTGTTTATCGAATGCTAGATCTGAATCTATGATAACTCCAAGGTTTTTAGCTGCTGAACCAGGTGTGACTGAGAAGTCAGCCAGATTTAGCATTAAGTCTGATAATTTATTTCTAGCAGCTTTGGGGCCTAATAGGAGAACTTCTGTTTTATCACTATTTAATAGGAGGAAGTTGTGCGACATCCATGATTTTACATCTTCTACACAATCCTCGATTTTCTTTAATCTCACTCTGTCATCAGGTTTGGCTGATATGAAGAGCTGCGTGTCATCCGCATAACAATGAAAATTCACATTGTGTTTTCTAATAACTTTGCCCAGTGGGAGCATATATAATGTAAATAATAACGGTCCTAATATAGAGCCTTGTGGAATTCCATATCTTACCTTGGTATAACTGGAAGACATATCATTTATCCTCACAAACTGATAGCGATCGGTTAAGTACGATTTAAACCATGCTAAGGCAGTTCCGGTTACACCGACCATGTTCTCTAGTCTTTCTAAAAGGATAGTATGATCTATTGTATCAAAGGCTGCGCTCAGATCGAGAAGTACGAGTAAGGAAACACAGCCTTGGTCGGCGGCTATAAGTAGATCGTTTGTTATTCTAACTAAAGCTTATAAAAGAAATGACGCATGGATTCATATCTGATGTCTTCCGCTTTACAGTTCTTCTAGTTTTCTGGCTTCTCTTGAACTTTTCACTGCACTTGCTGGATTCAGGATTCATTTTGACAAGACAGAAATGAAAATGAAGGTTAATATATACAATCACCAAACTGGTTTGTTAAGTGCATTATGTTAATAAGAGGCTCTCAGGACAAGTCAAAGTTTTTATATAAAAATAAAACTCTTAATAAAAAAATTGAGGATAAACAAAGAACATTTAAGGAAATTTTAAAGTTAAACAGGCCATGCTGGCAAACGTTTAAATCTAGTAAAAATTTAGTTTAGTTTTCAGTGGATTCAGTGCTGCTCCACTTTTTAAACTTCTTCTTCTTCTTCTTCTTCAGGTTGTAAATGGGTTGAATTCAAAATTCTACCAAATGACTACTGCCCACTTTTGTCCATTAGTGGATTATTACAGTGTATTATTGTGATTTTCTACAGTAGTGGGATTATTACCGTGATTTTCTACAGTAGTAGGATTATTACTGTGTAATCCCATACAGGAACACAGTATACTACTGTGGATTTTACAGCATATTTTTGCAGTGTAATGGTGAGTAGTGAGTGGCTCCTAAATCATTCAGTGAATACTGAATGATTTTTAAAACTATTAAAGTAATTTGTAGTTATTACTAAAAACTTTAGTATCTAAGTATCTAGTATCTTAGTAATTAGTAGTTATTGATTACTTCACAGTAGAAACTGAATTATTTTGTAGAATTACTGTAAAACTATAAAATACTGTGTCTGCAGCTGATATTTATGCAGTAGTTTGGCTTTTCCATGTTTTTATATGCTGTTATGTTTTAATTTTTAGGGGGTTTTTTTCAGTATTACATAACCAAATCATACATTAGATTAAAAACACCCACACAACAAATATCATACAGGATAAAAATAAGCACTGTGGGAAGATATTTAAAAAACATATTTAAATTAGATGTCGGTTGTTTTGATAGCAGGAGTAGATGACATTTTCAGAAAATATTACAGTAGAAACATTGCATTATAAATGGCAGCTAATTATAACAAATAAATATTATATTTTAATAACATTAATTAATCATTAATAATGTTATGTAGGATACATACACATACACTATATGGACAGAAGTATTGGAGCATCTGCTGAAGTAACTGTCTCTACTGTTCAGGGGAGACTTTTTTATTTTGTTGTAACATAACTGTGAGGATTTAATTTTATTTCAGTCCCAAAAGTATTGGACAGAGTACTATCATTCCAGAGAACACAAATCCACAGATTCACAGCTTAATACAGAGGAACATTATACCCTCAAGTCCAAAACTGGCTAACCGGAGAGTCCTGGTAAAACTACAGTAGAGAAAGTGCTGGGGGCATGTTGAGTTGTATTGTGGAGGATGGTAATGGAAATGTTCCAGTATTGGATTTGACTTTTCTGGGTTGATGCTTTTTGATGGTATAAAGGCTGAAAAAGCTGAACTGACACCACGCTAAAGGAAACAAATGAAAACTACTTGCCCACAATGTGTCTCACTCTGGATGTGTTGACAGGGATAACATTCTGGTCCTAGACATCTTCTTTGAGGCCTTGAACTACGAGACGATTGAGCAGAAAAAGGCCTACGAGCTGGCAGGATTACTGGGTAAGCATGAGATTCTTCACATGTTTAGATACACTTGTAAATTCACATCCACATTGAATCTGCCTTAGTTTTGGACTTAACTTGTCACTGTAAAAAAATTAAAGTCACTCACAAGATTACAATTAATAGCATAGACATGGGTGTTTCTAAATCATCCCCTGTGTCACATCATCATTCAATGCAAACTGATCTTGAACCACAGGGAATGAAAACATCCACAACACTATGTCATGATCATAACCAGTGACTTCTGGCTAGAAAATTTTATTTGAATGGACAAACCACTCTTGTGAGAACTTAAACTTAAAGTTGAGTTTATTTAAGTGTTGGATAGGTAAGTGAATGTAATGTAAATTTAAGTGAATTGTCAGGGTGCGTGAAGGAGGGACGAGGAGAGCGGATGCAAATGCGAGTGTATTTATTATACAGATAACAAAAGACAAAAATAAACAAATAAACGGAAACTAAACTGAAAACAAGAAACATGAGACACGGAGACGCAACCACAACAGGCTAACAAAGCACAAGAACCGACACGGGGGAAAGGGAGCACGGACTATAAATAGTGTAACACACACGGGAAACAGAGAACACCTGGGGCTAAGGGGCGGAGTTACAAATGATACACAGGTGAGGGCAAGAAACACTGAGGAGCACGGATCACGTGGGAGACACACTCACAGGCACAAGCAGAGACAGGCACAGAAAAAGGTAAATAAACACAGAAACACGAGAACAGACAGGGACCACGTGACAGAACCCACCCCTTAACGCGCAACTCCTGGGGCGCGAAAAAACAAACCCCCAGGAGCCGGTCAGGAGAGGGTGGAAACCAAAAAAACAAAACAAAACACAAGACTAGAACAGAGGACACCCGAGAGGAGACTGAACAGAAAACGGGGACTGGACATTACTGGGCAAAGGGACCGGAACGAAAACAGTAATGGGGACAGAAACAAACACGGTGACGGGGACTGGAACAGAAAAACCACGAGTGACAGAGACTGGAACATAGACAGAGACGGGAACCATGACAGGCAGAGACAGGGGTACGAGAAACATAGATGGGTACCCAGGGCTGGAAAAAGTCTGTGGGGGCAGCCTGGGTACACCACAAGGGGCAAAGTCAGGGGGCCTCGGAGCAGGCCTGGAAAGGCGGGGCCTGGGAGTGGGCGTGGCGGCGGGAGCCACGGGCACAGGAGTAGGTGCGTTTACCGCCGGTCCGCCGGTGAAGTCCGGCGCGGGAAGCGCTGGTCCGCCGGTGAAGTCCGGCGCGGAGAGCGCTGGTCCGCCGGTGAAGTCCGGCGCGGGGAGCGCTGGTCCGCCGGTGAAGTCCGGCGCGGGGAGCGCTGGTCCGCCGGTGAAGTCCGGCGCGGGGAGCGCTGGTCCGCCGGTGAAGTCCGGCGCGGGGAGCGCTGGTCCGCCGGTGAAGTCCGGCGCGGGGAGCGCTGGTCCGCCGGTGAAGTCCGGCGCGGGGAGCGCTGGGTCGCCGGTGAAGTCCGGCGCGGGGAGCGCTGGTCCGCCGGTGAAGTCCGGCGCGGGGAGCGCTGGGTCGCCGGTGAAGTCCGGCGCGGAGAGCGCTGGTCCGCCGGTGAAGTCCGGCTCGGAGAGCGCTGGGTCGCCGGTGAAATCCGGCTCGGAGGGCGCTGGGTCGCCGGTGAAATCCGGCTCGGAGGGCGCTGGGTCGCCGGTGAAATCCGGCTCGGAGGGCGCTGGGTCGCCGGTGAAATCCGGCTCGGAGGGCGCTGGGTCGCCGGTGAAATCCGGCTCGGAGGGCGCTGGGTCGCCGGTGAAATCCGACTCGGAGGGCGCTGGGTCGCCGGTGAAGTCCGGCTCGGAGGGCGCTGGGTCGCCGGTCAGGAACCAGGGCGGACAAAGGCATGCGGGAGGCAGGACTGCCCCTGGAGGCAACGGCAGACGGGCTGGTGTAGGGAGGTAATCTCCCTCCTCCTCCTCCGAGCTGGACGCAGGTGTGAGGAAGTCTACATAATCCCAGAAATAAGACTCCTCACAACCTGCGTCCCTGCCACACGGTGCGCCCCCCCAAAAAGTGCTCCCTCCTTGAGAGGGTCCTCCTCAGGCGAGCGGGAGCGCTGAGAATGCCGCTGCCGTCTTTTCCTCCTCCGGCGCCGGCTAGCTGAGGAGTTAAGAGAGGGCTGCTCCTCCAGCACGCCGCGAGAAAGGGAGGAGCGGCGGATCGCCAATCTGGATCCCAGGTAGACGCCACTCGCTGCATCCATTGTTTGGTCGGTTCTTCTGTCAGGGTGCGTGAAGGAGGGACGAGGAGAGCGGATGCAAATGCGAGTGTATTTATTATACAGATAACAAAAGACAAAAATAAACAAATAAACGGAAACTAAACTGAAAACAAGAAACATGAGACACGGAGACGCAACCACAACAGGCTAACAAAGCACAAGAACCGACACGGGGGAAAGGGAGCACGGACTATAAATAGTGTAACACACACGGGAAACAGAGAACACCTGGGGCTAAGGGGCGGAGTTACAAATGATACACAGGTGAGGGCAAGAAACACTGAGGAGCACGGATCACGTGGGAGACACACTCACAGGCACAAGCAGAGACAGGCACAGAAAAAGGTAAATAAACACAGAAACACGAGAACAGACAGGGACCACGTGACATGAATTTAAGTCCTGACAATTGTTGTTAATTGCAAAGATCTAACACACTGTTCTCTTTTAGGTGATATTGGTGGTCAGATGGGTCTTTTTATTGGAGCCAGTATTCTAACCATTCTGGAACTCTTTGACTATCTTTATGAGGTAAGATCGTCATCTTTAACACCTTTGGTTTTTTTATTACAGCTCAGAGGTGTCAAGTAACGAAGAAGAAATACTGTGTTACCTTATTTAAGTAGGAATTTTGGGTATCTATACTTTAGTGGAGTAATTCTTTTTTTAGACAACTTTTTACTTCTACTTTTACTTTTTTTATGCAGTTATCAGTACTTTCTACTCCTTACATTTAAAAAATGGCCTTGTTACTCATTCCTGATTGATTTGATCCCACCTTTACGTCACATCAAACTCCAGATGCATGTAGCCTTATGGAAGAGACTCGAGAGAAGTGGAGCAAGATCCGAACTGAGCACCAGTGAGACAGTTGGTAGCAAGGAAGACTACAATTATGCGTCTCCAGCTGCAGCGAGTGGTTTTGGAATGGTTGGATGCAAAAACAACTGCAAGCTCTGCACCCCAAACACCACAAGCTACTGGCTTTTAAAAATTCATCATTGAATTTGAAAAAGCATATGGAGGTACACTGAAAGTTTCCTACAGTCAATTGTTAACAAGATATTGTAGTAACCTAGTGATGCACTAATGGTGAATTCGAAATGTTTGCTGTGGCTTGGTACATGCCAAGACATGCCAAGATTAACTTGCTAGGTCTAGGCTATGATTCAATGTTGCAAGTTCGTTTGGAGAGTTGTTGTATGGGCCTTAAATTTTAGGATGAGTTTAGGTGTAGTGGTGGGTAATCTATGTCCAAAAAGTAAAAATCCATCCCAGGATTTCGCTTCACAATGCTCTGGGACGTGCTCTCTGACTGACCAATAGGAAGACAGAGCGTTCTGTGGTGCACAGATGTAAACATGGGAAAAAGAAAGCAGGACGGTGCTCCTGAAGTTCGCTGGACCAGATAAATAGAAGAATAATCTAATAATCATCTAATAATCTACTTCATCCATGAGATATTCTGTTTACAGGCACTGAAACCTGAGTAGCTACATCTTTGCCATACCTTAAGTTCTCTATGGAGTACAAAAAGCATGTAATGTCCATTTGGGTCACCCAGGAATGAGCCCACAGTCGCTTTTCCCTCTTTAAGTTTTTATTTTTCAGCACAAAAGCGTTTCCATCTTGCAAAGGGCTTCTGTAGCTGTGATTCTCAGATTCTACGCTTCTCCCCTGCGATGACCTACGAACTCACGCGAGGACGCGGACGATGATTGGTCAGCTGTGATAGTGTTGCCAGTCCCTAAGTAGGCGTTGAGAGTAGGCCACGCTGGCATCAAAGCAAAAGCTTCTACTTCTACTAAAAAACATATTTTGTTGACAGTTTTTCTGTTTTGATTTAAGATTCAAGTCACGTCACACAGTACAGGTTTACATGTGAGAAAAAAATTTGGGTGCAGATTCCCACCAATGTGCAGAGAATAATATTTACAAGAAGAATAATAAAATAAAATACAATATAAAATAAGACATACACATAGCTTTACAGTATAAACACTATACACAATACACCCAATAACAATACACATATAACTTACACTATAGACAAATATTGCACAGAGCAAATATTGCACAGATGTAGATATGCAGATATCTAGTGTGTGTGTGTGTGGAAGTAAGGAAATAGTCCAGTAGGTGACAGAATAACTATGAGTAAGTGCAGGTAAGGAATTAAGTTGAGTAGGAAGTGCAGTGTGCAGAGTGCTATATAACATGGAAAAGTCTGATAGATGAAGTGTGAAATAAAGTGCAGGGTGCAAAGTCTGTATGGGTGTCAGAGGAGTGGGTTGGGCAGAACACTGTTCTACTGGCTATTCCACAGCCTGACCGCATGGGGAAAGAAGCTGTCTCGGAACCGGCTGGTTCTGGTCTTCAAGCTTCTCAGCCTCCTTCCACTCGGCAGCTGTGAGAACAGGGAGTGGCTTGGATGGGACGGGTCCTTCATGATCCTTCTGGATTTCCCCAGCAGCAGTTGGTGTATAAATCCAAAAGGTTTGGGAGCTGAACCCCAGTGATATACTGCGCTGTACGCACTACCCTCTGCAGAGATTTCCTCTCAAGAGCAGTACAGTTTCCATACCAGGTGGTGATGCTGCCCGTCAGAATGCTTTCCACAGTCAGATCAATGAGTGTGCTCTCTCCTGGTTCCTGAAGTCCACGATCAGCTCCTTGGTCTTGCTGACGTTTAGAGAGAGGTTATTCTCCTGGCACCAGTTTTCCAGGATGTTAACCTCCTCTCTGTAGGCCGATTCTTCGCTATTGGAGATCAGGCCAACAATTGTTGTGTCGTCAGCAAATTTGATGATGACATTGGAGCTGTGTCTGGCTGTGCAGTCGTGGGTGTACAGGGAGTACAGGAGCGGGCTGAGCACACAGCCCTGAGGGGCTCCGATGTTGAGGGTCAGGGAGGAGGATGTGATGTTACCCATCCTAACCACCCGCTGTCGGTCCGACAGGATCCAGCTGCACAGTGTGCTGTTCTGTCCCAGATCCCGAAGCTTGACGTCGAGCCTCGAGGGAACGATGGTGTTGAATGCTGAACTGTAGTCCACAAACAGCATCCTCACATACGTGTCCTTCTTGTCCAGGTGGGAGAGGGGTAGTGTGCTGGGTCAGGGCGATTGCATTATCAGTAGATCTGTTCTGCCTGTATGCAAACTGCAGTGGGTCCAGGGTGGCAGGCAGTGCAGAACAGATGATATTCCTAACCAGCCTCTCAAAGCATTTGCTTATGATGGAGGTTAGGGCAACAGGTCGCCAGTCATTCAGACAGGTGGTGTGGGCAGTCTTTGGGACTGGCAAAATGGTGGCCAGTTTGAAGCACGCTGGCACAACTGAGAGGGAGAGTGATGTGTTATAAATGTCTATGTCAAATGTTCCCTTTAGATTATCTTCAACATTTCTTCACTGAGACCATTGTACTTCTCGCACTGAGACCATTAAAATAATACTCAACATGAACACTTTCACATTTTTATGAACAAGATACATTTCAGACCCAGCATTTACAAGATTATTCACCTCAGTAGACATTTTAAAGCAAGAGGTGTCAAAGGACCTTTGGCCAGGCTTCAGACATAATTTAATTAACAATTGATTAATGGTGCATTCAAGACAATGTCCAGGGTGAGGAGTGGAGGTGTGCAAAGACAATTAGGGTACCACATTGAATAGCCTTACAACTTTTATACTTTAAGTAGTTTTAAAAGCAGCACTTTTATACTTTTACTTAAGTAAAAAGTTTGAGTTGATACTTTAACATCTACAGAAGTATTTTTAAACCCCAGTATCTATACGTCTACTTAAGTAATAAATGTAATGAATGAATACTTTTGACACCCTTGTTACAGTCTGTTTGTTTGTATAAAAACATGTTCAATAGCATGAGTTCTGATACTACATTGTAAAACAAAAACAGGTTTAAACTCATTTAAATTGTCCACTTAATTGAACTTACTTAAAAACCTGAGTTGAAAGGCTGTCAAGTCTAGTTGAAATCACAAAATTTAATTTGATGAGATAATTTAAATAAAAAAAAAAATCTATAATTTTTTGCTCACATATTTGTCACATTGTAATAATGCTTTCAACCAACAATCCAACCAGGAGGCTAGCATATACCACTGCAGCCTCAACAAGCTGCTTATGGCCTCCTCTACTCTCTTATCTTTCTTTTTCTAGCTTTCTGTACACAAATCAGCCATAACATTAACACCACCTCCAACTCCTTGTTTCTGCATTCACTGCCGGTCTTCCACTGATCATATAGAAGCACTTTGTAGTTCTGTAATTACAGACTGTAGCCCTGTATCTATTTCTGTGTATACTTTATTATCAGGACCACCACACAGCAGCTATTATTGGGTGTTGTGTAATTATTAGTACTGCAGTGACACCAAAATGGTGGTGCTGGCATCAGCAGATCAGACACAGCAGTGCTGCTGGAGATTTTAAACACTTCAGAGTTGAAGTGTGAATGCCAAAGCATCTCAGGGCATCTCTCACAAAAAAACACTGTTGCCAGAATATTTGTAATAACTGCAACTGCAAAACCACACTAACCACAATCCTTGCAGGTTAGGTGGTTAATAAATGTAACAGTCGATGTTGTAACAAAAATGAAACTTGCTGTTTATTCCCAATTTGTGTTGAGGACTCTGTCCAAAGAAAACTTGGAGACTCTTAAAATGACCTGTATGAACAGAGATGTGTTTTGGCAATCAATAGTGGTTACCAAGGACACGTGTTAATGCCAGATATGAACAGGGCCATTGTTATTATCATCTTATTCAGCTCACGGTACAGAAGGCATAGCTAGCAGGATGTTGTTCGGCTGGCCATACTTAGACTCAACAGACCATTGCTTGTTTTTTATAATGCTTAGCTGTGTAAACATTTCAAATGCTGTCAGCTCTTCCACCCCAGACACTATCCAGCCCAAAGCTAAAAACCTGCATGTGCTGTCAGTGGCGGTAATACAGGAATGGCTTATAAAATGAAAACAGTGAATGGAGGTTTTTTTTTTTTTACAGCAGCAGGGGTGGATGTAGAGTGTCTCTGCAGCATTTGATTGATTGCAGGTCAGCTGCTCCCACTGTGGTACAATTACAACGAGGCTGCTGACCAGCTTTGAGCAATACTTATATATTATACATACTGTGAAATAGTATTTGTCCCCTTTACAGATGTCTTAGTTTTTTTGCTTTTTTTAATCATACTTTTTACTCATACTCATTTTTCCGATTAACAAGCACATTTTAATACCAGACAAACATAACCTGAGTAAATATAAAAAGCAGTTTTTAAATTACATGCATAACTATATTTCATTTATTAAGGGGAAAAAATATCCTATGTAAAAGTGTTTGTCCATAAACCTGGATATTAAAGGTCACCTTCCGTCGTTTTTTCTTTCATTTTAAAATGTCTAGTTGTGGTCTCTAGTATGAATGAATGACATGTGAGCCGTTTTTGTAAAAAAAAAGTGCTCAGGTGTCTCTGTATAGCTCTTTTTTAATGGACTGTTTTAGGGGTGTGTCCAAAATGACCGGATTCCAGCTTTGCTCATGAATATTCATACATGCAAACAGCATGCAAATATCTCTCCTCTGATTGGCTAGGAGCACTGCGACGCCCCTCCACCGCTCTGCCGCTCACTGCCTCCCACCTCCTAACTGATGAGCGGTGATGTTGCGTCGCTTCAGCTCCGCCTCTGGGAGTTTCTCGAGCCAAGGTGGGCTGGTCTGTGAGTTTCTGCCTACGTAGGCAGAAAGATAATTCAAAATTCACCCGTTTTTCGGAGGGGGGGAGGGGGGATTTCTTTGCTTAGCTCCTGCAGACAATGGGGGCTGCAAAACAGTTTAATGTGCAGGTGTACACATTCAACTCGGAGAGACCTACTGTATTCCACAAAAAAACAAGAAAAATCGGATTTTCGCGGAAGGTGACCTTTAAACTTGGTTGTTCCACCCTTGGCAGCAACAACTGCAATCAAGCTTTACTGATAACTGGCAATGAGTCTTTCACCTCTCTGTGGAGGAATTTTAGTCTACT
The DNA here is from genome assembly GCF_023375975.1 of Astyanax mexicanus. NCBI lineage: Eukaryota > Metazoa > Chordata > Actinopteri > Characiformes > Acestrorhamphidae > Astyanax > Astyanax mexicanus. The sequence goes on along the minus strand of NC_064431.1, from coordinate 11,542,781 downwards.
CTTCTTTACAGAATTGTTTTAATTAAACCATATTGGAGCATTAAAGGCCTGTTTAAGATCATGCCACAGCATCTCAATCAGACTTTGACTAGGCCACTTCAAAACCTTCATTTTTTTTTCCTACAGTTTTCCTACACTTTTGATGTTGTTCTGGGTTGTTTTGGGACCTCCTGAATGAGTTGTCTATGCCCTTTTGCAGTCATTTTGATTGGCTAGTTAATCCTGGGAAGTTTACAAGTACTGAAGAGGGCAATTACTTTTGCCAGGCCTGCTTTTTATATTTACTCAGGTTATCATTGTCTGATATTAAAGTTTGTTTGATAATCTGTATGGGGTTAGTACTTTTTTACAGCACTGTATATACATACTGTACATGACACAATATTGTGCTCTATTATTAATGTTTCTCTTAAAATAAAGAAAACTGATGGGAAAGCATCACATATATCATAAATCACCTTTTAATATATTTAATATATTAATATATTAAATATATTACTGTAATTACTGGCTTGCCCTTAGATAGTGTATCTGAAACGGTGCAAATCAGTCATACAGAAGTACAGTAATTCAGTGTGTACTTTTGCTTCCCATTCATTCTTGGAATAAAAAACAGAAATGAATGAGGGTTCTTGTGAAAACCATTCATCTGATCAAAACTCTGTATACAAGCTTGCATTACACCATCAGACTGAACAATCTGAAGTTCAAAATTGTTGATATCTCCAAAACTGCGTAACTACACTGTAAAAAAACAAACATTTTTTTTACAGAAAATAACTGTAGAAAAGTTGTTTCTGTATTTTATGTAAAAAAGAATATACCTGAAAATGATAAATCTTCTGTAAAAGCACAGTCGAAATTGAACTCAACTGTTACATTTTTTTAAGGGACTTGAATGTTAATTTATGGGGTTCAGTGTAAAAAAACACACTCACTGATGTATAAACACAGTCTTTGGTGTAAAAATACAGTGCAGTGAAGTAGTTTTATATTTTTTACATTTTGCTGTAAATAAGAAGTAACACACATTTTAAAACCAAATGGAACACAGGTATAATCTTCAGTTTTACTGTTTAATTAAGTTTCAGAGCTGCTTTACCCTACATTATTATTTATTTAACACTGTTATGTTCACAAGCTTTTATTCCCCAGTTTTGGCTGGAGTGTATTGTGGCGGCGCAGGAGTGTATCAGTGTGTTTTTATTGGTGTTGTGGTCTCTTTTATAAAGGTACGCGTCTACTGGCACTTTTCTTCAACTCATGTCGCTGTGCAGGATCTCTTGGCTCACCGCGTGTGGGCGTGTCCGTGTGGGTGTGTCCGTGATGTTTTATATTTCAAATGAACCAACAGAAGAAGTCAATTATAAGTTTAATATTTTACATTTTAATCCACCTCACTGTAATCTGTAGTTCTATAAATCCATATTCGGTTATTTTTAGCTTCTCTTCAGTGGTTAAAAAAAGGCGGCTGCTCTGTGTGGGTGAAGCTCTTCTGTGTGTAGTGTCACAGCCTGTTGTTCCCTGTTTGGCTGAATGCAGCGTGGCCGCCAGATTCATTTGAACAAATTTGAGCTCTGTTGAACTTTTTTGCCGGAGAGCAGGGCTTTCCCTCCATTGAAATGAATGGGATGCAATGCATCTGTCTATGGGGCGTGGCTATTTTAATTAGATGTTCAGTTTAGAGCGCTCACCATAATGTAGTTTCATAGCAGTTTTATCCACCTGGCTAGATTTCAAACAATGCTTCTATAAATGATTTCACTCTCAGAGCTCTTGTCAGTGCTGTAAGTGAGTAGTAAACCTGTTAAACAAAAGTTTATCATTGCTTTTTCTTGATGATTTATACGATGTCAACCTTTAAATAACAGATATTATCTCCTTCTTCTTCCTCTCGTTATTCCCGCTTTAAGTCGCAGGGTCCGCATATCGACATGCCAGTCTCCACTTGGTGCGATCCATGGCGTCCTCAGGAGCAACATTTACGTTTTTCATGTCCTCCTTAATTCGGTCAAGCCACCGCTTCTTTGGCCGTCCTCGGGGCCTCCTCCCTCGTGGGCGCACCGCTGTCTTGGCCACCGAGTTCTCATCGCTTCGGGCAACATGTCCGTACCACCGCAGGCGTGCTTCTCGCATCTTGTCGGTAATCGGGGCCACACCCATTCGTCTTCGGACGTCCTCGTTCATGATGTGGTCATGCAGCGTCAGGCCGAGGCTCCACCGGAGCATCCTCATCTCCATGCCGTGCAGCGCTTGCTCGTGTCGTGCGGTTGAGGGCCAGCATTCGCAACCGTAGAGGGCGACAGGGCGTACGATGGTCTTGTATATCTTGCCCTTGAGGCATACTGGCATCTTGCGGTCGCAGAGTACGCCCGTCACTTGGCGCCACTTGGCCCAGGCCGCGCTGACTCGGGCACGGGCATCTGGGAGCGTGTCGCCATCGCTGCTAAGGATGGATCCGAGGTACTTGAACTGCATGGCCTTCTTGAGGGGCACGCCTTTGACGCTGATGGTTCCACCAGTTTGCTCGCCAAATTCCATGTATTCAGTCTTCGCGATGTTTAGGTGCATTCCATTCTCACTCAGCCGTGCGTCCCATTGTTGCACTTGGGCCTCCAGTTGTCCTCGGGCTTCGTCAGCTATATCCACGTCGTCGGCATACAGTAGCGTCCACGGGTGCGGGTGTTGGAGATCAGCAGTTACTGTGTCCATGCACAGGATGAACAGGAGCGGAGACAGGGCCGATCCTTGGTGCACTCCCACCGTGATTGGAAATGGTGGTGAGATTCCCACTGGGCTTCGGACGACGCTGCTGACGTCTTGGTAGAGTAGCCGGATCCACTGGACGTAGATCTCGGGTACTCCATGGGACCACAGGGCGTGCCAGATGAGGTCGTGAGGCACTCGGTCGAACGCCTTCTCCAGGTCCAGAAACGCCATGTGGATCGGCAGGTTCTTTTCTCGGTGGCGTTCAATAAGCAGCCTGGCTGCATGGATGGCGTCGGTTGTTCCATGGCCTTTGACGAATCCGCACTGGTTGGGTGTGATCTCGACTATCTTGCGAATCCGGGCATCAATGACTCGTTCGAAGATCTTCATGGCGTGGCACAAGAGGCGAATGGGTCGGTAGTTGGCGCATTCCAGGACGTCGCCCTTGCCCTTCCAGATGGGCACCGTGGTGCTGGTCAGCCAAGCCTAAGGGGCGGCTCCATCTTCGACGGTGCGGTTAAAAAGGCTGGCGAGCAGTGCAGCACCTTGGCGGCCCATAAGCTTCCATGCCTCCGCAGGGATATCGTCCGGTCCTGGGGCTTTTCCATTCTTCATCCTCTTTATGGCAATTTCGACTTCGGCAGTGCTAATCAGTGGGACGGGGCCAGAGACTGGATCAGCAGATTCGATTGGTGGGTGGGGAAATTCCTTGTTAGAGATCTTGGCGAAGTAGGTGCCCCATCGTTGCAAGATTTCTCGCGGCCCACCCTTCGAATGGTTCCAATTCGAAGTTGGGCTAACTTCTTTGGCCTGCCTCGCCCGTGGGCGGGGGACCCTCGCTTACTTTTCGTGCCGTTCAGGTGAGGACAGCACACGTCGCCTCCGGGGGACGCCCTAGTTGTTGCTACCAAATTTCGAGCTGGCATGTCCATTTTGGTGCGACCGACAATTCTCCAACCGATGCGTCACTCCATCTGATGTTGGAAGCCCTCACCGTTTGCCGAGACCCCAAGGGTCCCGTTACCAGCCGTCGCCACGAGGAGGAGGTGATGGGACTTTGACGGCCATAACAGATATTATATAAGGAGTATATTATACTTTTTGAATAATTAAAATCTGTTGAAAGAGAAAGATTTCATGTAATCATAGGACGTAAGTAAGTAAAATGACAGTAATAGTTGTTAATCATATATAAATATATATACACATATATAAACCACCATAATACTAATAATATTAACACAAATAACAATGCCCAACCATAATAATTGTTAACATGTTAAAAGAAAATATGTTGTTCTATACCATTAAAAAATAATTATAATTTTAATTTATTTTAAATTCAGATATGTTTAGCTGAAATAAATACTTTGAAATAGACAGAAAATTGTCACTGTTGCTTCTCTCACTAGGCATGGTCATCCTGTAAAGATGAGTGCAAGAGCACAGCGCCGAATGATCAATAAGGTGAGGAAGAATCCTAGAGTGTCAGCTGAAGACTTTTTGGTTGACAAATCTACAATAGGGAAAACATTAAACAAGAATGGAGTTCATGGGAGGTGTAGGTGCTGGTACCATAAAGCTCATTAAGTAATCATAAAATTACTTGCACCTTATAAATATTGTAGTTTTAATTAATATTAAACTACAATTGTTTTTATAAAGTTATTCATTGTTAAGCCACAACATCAAGATTTTAATCAATGATTAAAATTCTGACACTGCTGACTCAATCAGATTCTGAAGGCTAAGGGCCCTATTTTAACAATCTATAGTGTACTAGTTAATTGCGCTTTGCACAGCTAGATTTAGGGGCGTGTCCTGTGTATCGTGAGGGCGCGAAAAATACGCCTTGCGCAGCTCCAATGGCGCAAAGGGCGTGTTTTAATTCCCTTAATTATTCATGGGTGTGTTTTGGGCGTAACGTGAAATAAACCAATCAGTGTGTCTGTGCCCTCAGTGTGCCCTTTAAGACACAGCTGCGCGCTGACTTCTGTTCATTCCTATTTTAAGAGCGCATAGGAAACTGACTGCGTCACGCTGTGAAGATAAACCAGCAGCTCATATACGAGTAATGTTATTTTATTCTTTATTCTGTTTATTGTTTATGTAAAAACTGGGTTTGCAACACTGAAAAGCAAGCAATCGATTATTTACACTGGAGGGGGACGCTCATTTACAATGCCGCTGAGCATTTACAGTTTAAAAGGGATTAAAAATATAAAAAAAAAATAGAAATAAAAACTGACATTTACTATAGACGAATAAAATATATAAGTAAAAAAGGAAAAATAGGACATTTTAAAAAGATCATAAAAATTGACATAAAAAGTAAAGAATTTATATCTTATGAAGAAAATAATAATAGCAGTGAAAGTAAAGTTAAATGATAAGAGATTATCAAATTTATATCAATAAACTAAGAACATGGGAATCATGGGGAATATATATATATATTGAATATGATTTTATTAATCAAATAATATATAATATTTTTATTAATAAAATAATTAAAAGAATTAAAATGAATAAAAAAATAAATAATATAAAATATAAACTCATTAAAAAACTAATTTAAAACAATCACAGGCTTTCTGGCCAGAATAATAAAAGTTTCAGTTTCAAATCATGAAAACAGCTTACCACAACCTCAACCTATCCTTTATATTTGACAATATTTGATAATAGGTACTTACTTATTTTTATTTTACTAAACTGAGTTTATATTGTTTGTAGCCTCGCGCTGGATTCGGTTCTGCGCTGCAGAGAGAGAGAGAGAGAGAGAGAGAGAGGCGCAGCACATTTTACTCATAAAATGTGCTTACTCACTTGTCGACCTTATTTATTAAAACGTTTTTTTTTTTTTTTTTTAGAAGACAGAAGTTATTCTGCGTGCAATGCCGCGCGCGCTGTGCCAAGTTCCACTTTGCCTGCCTGCAACATTTCAGAGCGCTGGACGAGATTTGAATTAATGAATTACTATATTTAATATTTTGATAAATTTGCCCTGGTGATAAGTATGGAGGCGTATTGCTGCCACTTATGAGAAAAAAATTAATCTTCAACATGTCGTTATAACGAGAAACTATCTCGTTTTTATGAGTTATTATATCATTAAAACGACATACTATGTCGTAATTATGAGAAAGTATGTCGTTTTTATGAGTTATTATGTTGTTAAAACGACATACTATGTCGTAATTATGAAATAAACATCTCGTAATTATGAGAAAGTATCTTGTTTTTATGAGTTATTATATCATTAAAACGACATAGTATGTAGTAATTATAAGAAAGTATCTCGTTTTTACGAGTTATTATGTCATTAAAATGACATACTATGTTGTAATTATGAACATATAAACATCTCGTAATTATAAGAAGGTTTATGTGTGTGTACCACCGCACTACAGCGTTTCTCCGACTAAATGTCGCAGTTAATTGAATTAATACAATTCTACTTTACACCTGGCTTAAATCACAAGGAAATCTTAGTGTCACTGAGCGGCATTCATGGCATTTCCTTAAGCATTCGAACACTGTGAAGGATTCTGAAGTCTCAGCGTTTATACAGGCGTCAGACCATTTGGACATTGCTCTTTTCCTAACCGAGCATCTTGAACAACACGGAAAGCTTCATGGATACAAACTACAGCATCTTAAATGTCTACAAGCTGGGTATGTTGTCTCGCAAGACACAGTCAGACATTTATTAAAAGGTTTGGATTCAAGGGGAGTGGAGCTGAGACGCCGAAATCGCCTTTGTCGCAGGTTGTACAGGAATCCAGGTCCTAACTTTACATGGCATGTGGACTCCTATGGTAAACTGAAACCATACGGTATCTGCATCAACGGCGCTATCGATGGCTTTTCACGAATGGTCATCTGGCTCCATGCCTACAAAACTAACAGCAATCCGAAGGTAATTGCCAGTTACTTTATCAACGAAGTTGAACAGAGAATGGGAACCCCGACTAAAATTCGTACGGACTTAGGAACAGAGAACTGCACAATGGAACAAATGCAGAGGTTTCTTCGATATGAAGGTGAGGATCAACATGCAAGAGACTGTTACATTTATGGTTCCAGCAACCATAATCAGCGAATAGGAAGCTGGTGGGGATTCATGCGGGAACAGCACGCCCAAGACTGGATGAACCGTTTCCAGAAGCTGAAAGATTTGGACTGCTTTACTGGCGACTTCCTCGAAAACAGTTAATACTGTTTACTTGTCTTAATATCATCAAGGTGAGCATCTATTAAATGTTGTACTGTATGTGTATTTTTAAACTAATTTTTAAAAGCACACCTGAATGTTGTTTTTTATGTAGGAAGAGCTGCAGCAACTAGTGCACCTATGGAATACCCACAATATTCGACCCAGCAGAAATGCAGTGGCACCACATAGACGTCCGTTTATAATGTACACTCTACCGCAACTTTTTGGGGCAAGAGATTACCTGAAACGTGTCTCCCAAAAAGCTGTTGATGTTTGTAGAGAAGAATGCCAAGAGAGAGGTCCTTACCCATGTGATGAGACAGTCTTCATGTTGTCTTCCCATCTCATGGCAAAACACTATCTACACCCACCCACCACACCTGCTGAAGCAGGAACTGAACTGATTTTGTGCTCTAGTGCCATCCTAAGTATCCCACTGTATTATTAAAGGTACAGTGATTTTACTTTACTGTTAGTAGCAGCCAATTGAAATATTTGAACAAACATTAAAATTTCATCTGAAAATGTAACCTTCTTGTAAACCTAAACATCTGAGGTTTACAGTAACATAAGATATTCAAATAGCACAGTAAATTAATTTAATGTGTCATCAACAGTGACAAAACCATATATAGTTTCACTTTATGATTATCTAAACAATGTTTTGCAATGATGTAAATGTATTTATACATGATTTAATATACAGGGACATAATTATGAAAACAGTCTGTTTAATAAAATACATTTTTACATTCAACAAAAGGGCCTTCTTTAAAATGTTTTACCCTGCTCAGAAAGTGCCTATTAACTGCATTTGCATGGGAGAACTAACAGTGTGATTCACTGTTACAGGCCTTAGTCCTGTGTAATAAAACATATTCTCTAAGTGAACATCCCTGTCTTGCTTTGTCCTCATACATGAGTATAAAAGTTTAACAATAGGATCATAAACTACTATGACAACATTGCATAATTAAAAAAAAATGAAATATGAACAAAGGACAAAGAATCTATGTGCCTGATTTCTCAACATTAAAACACATTAACTTATCAATAAACATTTTTAAAACAGCCTCACACAACAGTCATATTCCCGGATTAGTTACAGGGCATAAATGTACAGGACCATTTGGTTTAAACAATGTCTATTGTGTAAACATTTGTACTGGATAGGATGCTCTCCATTTCCCCACGTAAATCAGGAAAGGAGTTGTATGTACAAGGCAGCTCCAAAACAGGACCACAGGTGTGTGTGACAAGTCGCCTTGATAGGCCATCCAACGTTGTGAATAGGATTTCAATCTTCTCAACACACAAAACATCCGATCCAGTCATAAATCTCAGCATCGTCCGAAGGCCCATACCATCCAATCCTCTAATCCAATCCTCTAATGTAAAAACGGAAATTTTGATTTTCAGCTTGAGTTGTAGGGGATGCATCAAGCAGCTTCAAAAGTTTTCTTGTTGTTGTTTTTTTTTTTTTTCATACATTTTTTCTATCTGCTGTGCACTGGTGAAGACTGCCCTGAATATATGTTGTGAGACATCCAACATGTTGTCCAGTGCGTATTTTGGTTGCTGGATTATCTGCTTGTGTTCAACCTGCAGCATAATTGATTTAAGGTTGTCTTGTGTGTAGACTGTTGTCACTCCCATGTGATCCATTAGATCCCTTAATTCATCTTTGTCGTCACCAATGAGATCTTCCTTTAGAGCTTTTAATAATAAATCTCGTACTGTGTGGCTCAGGTATAGAAGCAGGGATTCAAACAGCTGATCAGAGGAAACGGAATGCTCCCCAAAAACTAGTGCCACTGTAAATGCCTGTGCCAGACGTGTTGCGAAATATCCATGATCTTTAAACCCTTTGGCTAAGATCCTCCCTACAGATCTCCATTCCTCTTCCTGCCACTTTGGACTGAGAGATGGTCCCCTTATCTCTCCTCCCTCTGCTGAACTATCCAAAATTCAAACCAGAAGTATGAATAGACATCTCTGGATACACAATCTGCATCTGCTCCCTTTTCATCAATGAAACTGTAAGATAAAGAAAACTTGAGTATAGTTGGATCCTTGAATTGGCTGATCATCTCTTCTAGAAGGTTTGCTCTGTGGAGCTTTATTTCAACATTCACAACTTCATAGTCTGCAGTTGAGAGGACAGCAGTGTCAACTGAATGGTCCTTGGGTGGGTGTTCAGTCTCTTCAGAACTTGTCCAAGCTTGAATTATGCCATCTGTTGGCTGCAAGATGTGAGTAAGTATCACATCAGGATCTTTCTCTTCATTCATATCACCATGGTCATGCAACAGAGTGTCATCTAACTGACATGCAGATGGTTCACCAAGAAATGGACCAATTGTAACTTCAGATGAGTTGGACAAATAACTCAAGTCACTTGTTTCTACAAAACTTGATATGACAAAAATAGGTTCACTGCATTCTTCTTCTGCTGCCTTTACATCTGCCTGTTTGTCAGCCTTACTTACAATTTCGGATTCAGATTCATCTTCATCAATTAGACACCTTGTGTTGAGGTAGAATCTTAGAATGCCCATTTTTAATACAGAATAGAGCTCTCCAATAGTGACATCATCTTCAAGGTTACTTTCCTCTCCTTGAATGTCATTAGTAAAACTTTCCCATTCTCCTTTTTTGATCTTCCATTGGGGAAAAACAAATCCTTGGCGTGAAGTAGTAGGTCAGCTTTTTTGGCTTCCTTGGGCAAATCAAGAATTCTTGTTCCTCCACCAGAGCGTTTTCTCACTTGCTTCCCCTCATGAACCCATCCTATCTCAACCTTTCTGGTCTTTTTCACTGCTGATTTGTTGTTCCTCATATGCTTACAAATGTGTGTTGGCTCTACACTGTCTTCATTATCAGCCTCTTCATTTTCTTTGGTTCTTTTCCCAATTCCCATTTTCTGTCGAAGCTTTTCTAACAATAAAAGTCTGTTAACATTTGTTGCATCCTTTTTTGACTTTCCATGCTTGTCTTGTAGCAATCCTATCCCCATAGACAGAAATATACACTGCCAAGCTTTCATCATTCAGCTCTCCAATAATCGTTGCGTCTACCTGTAAAACAGAAATCCTTAAGTCAGTATTTTACCCTAAGGTATGGATTTGTTAGAAGGTAGTAATATGCAAAGTCTTTGACCAAACAACAAAAGTCTTCATTGTGTTATTACTGTTAACACCCTTATTTTTCATAAAGGTTTTGGTCAGTTTTATATTTATAAATGTTTTCCGTAATGGAATGTACATACTGAATTATGTATTTAGATAAATATTTAAATATTTAACAGTATATTAAATGTTGTATTTTGGTACTGATTTTACCAGTGTGCAAAATTCCTGCTAAAAAGAAAAATTCTGCTAGTTCTCTGCATATCTTCAAGAAGCAAATGAGACAAGAGTTTTTGAGTGGGTGTGAGAAACTTTGTTTGTATGTGAACCCTTTAATTATGCAAAAATTTTGTAAGTAGAATTTTCCTGCTTTTACCTTGGAAATGCACTGGTAATTTTCTATTTGTAGAAAACAACAACAAATTGTAATATTCTGTTAAAAATATATGACGATTGAATCCGTGTATCATTCATTCATTCGATATTCAATTGAGAATCAAAATCAGAAAAAAAAATAATTATTTCTTTTTTCGTTTTGGAATATAATACCAAAAAACAAATAACGGCTTGTATTTTCACCAGCGTCTTATTCGAATTACCATTCCACCTTAAATGCTTACTGCAGTAACACACAGACAGTCATCCTTCATCAGTAACATGTTTATTCCCTTTGTTCGTGACCGGAATTTATTGTAAGTTCCTTGGTCGAAAACCCGAACTAAAATACAGCAGAAACCCCTGTAGAGTTTAGATTCTCTGCCCAAGCCCGACACGATTACCGGGTCAGGCCGAGATTTTCCCTTTAGTTTCCTCGGCCTCAGGTGGGGCTCAAAAAAATGGTCCGTGGCGTAGGCGTCTGTTTTTTAATGCTTTTTTTATGTTTTGTTTTATATAGAATCACAATATAGCAAATAAACAAATCTAACTGTTTTTTTTATTTTCACAAGTTAGAATGTTATAATCACGCAGCTCTATAACTCTGTAGTTGTTCTTAATAAACATTTTTATTAAATAATAGGTACATGCTTCTTCATTGTGCTAATGTTAATTAACATTATTCTAAACAGATTTCGCTCATTTAAACAGCCGGAAAATGTTTTAAAAAGATCAGTTTTGATGCTATACTTACTAAAAAACTGTGGGCTTTAAATCGGGCTCGATTTAAATGATCTAATGAGCTTGTGAACCTTCTGCCCGAGCTCAACCCGAAATAGACTTAAAACTAAAAATATTATTTGAAAGGGAGAATGATAAAATGCACTTAAAACTAAAAATATTATTTGAAAGGGAGAATTATGAAATAGACTTGAAATGACATGTATTAATTGAAAGGGAGAATTATAAAATAAACTTAAAATGAAATATAATTATAAAATAGTAGGGGTGTAACAATACATCTTTTTAAAGCTTTTTAAAAACATTTTCGGGCTGTTTGAGCGAAATCTATTTAGAATTATGTTAATTAACACTGCAACACTAAAGAGGCATATACCTATAATTTAAGAACAGTGTTTATTAAGAACAGCTACACACAGCTCTGCAAGTCGCGTGCATAATGCGGACAAGTGGAGGAGCCCATGTGTGTGTGATTATTACATTCTTATTTGTGTAACTTTAAACAAAACAGTTTGATTTGTTTTTTTGCTATACTGTGAGTCTATATACAAATCAAAAATCATAGAGATTTCATTTACATATTTAGTTTGTTTGTTGGTTGAATACAGGACCTTGTGCAGCAATCTTCAGACATATAAAGAAGCTTTTCTTGTTTTCTTTCTTTTTCTAAAAGTTGGTTGTTGGTTACATGCATTTTAACTTGGCGACCTTCTCTTTGCAAGGCAGAGGTGTTTTGCCACTTGGTGTATAGTAGTTAATTGAAAAAGCATAACTGTTCATTACTTCATGCTTGTAATTATTATTTGATATACTGTACAAATGTATTTTTTTAAAAAGAGATTGTACCAGTAGATTTTCCATAACATTAACAGGAAAGTCATACAATCCTTAACCATATTTTTTAAATAAAGTACAGATGTCTTTCTTATTTCATATATTTTCATAATTTCCTCCTCTTTTTCAGTATGAAAATGAGGTTTATACTGTAGAAAAAATCTGTAAAAAGGAAAACGGGGCTGATACACACTCCCGCATACATACACACTAGACTAAGGTAATCTAGTTAGTTGCATCCCATTACTGCTAGCCTGGGGTGCGTTTCCCGTACAACGACGGAGCCTAGCATTGAACTAATGTGGAACATTAAACTAACTAACATCTGAAGTACGACCGTTTCCTGTAACCATCGTACTTTGTTGGTCCCACAGAAGTCTGAACTATGTTGGTTTGAACCAACGTGGTCTTAACTAAGGTGTTTCCAGACGTGTTCGGCCAGACTTTCCCAGCAGGAATCTTGCAAAACTCACAATTGTGCAACCCATCGAGATGTGATTCTCAACACCAGCGCCCATACGTGAAAACGTTTATTTATTTATTTATTATTTTTTATGGTAATTCTATTCTTTTTGGGTGCATTAAACAACCAGAAACCCCTTGCCATTATTTGTCTGAGTATTACAAATGCGTAAATGACAGTTGATAATAAAGAAAATAATAATAAGTGCCATGACATTTAAGCAATAAAAAAGGGTTATAATCACCCCTAATGACTCTAAACTGTCTCCTGATATTTTGATTCAGGCTTTCCAAATATCCTACCTAAAGCATTTTTAAATATGGGGCTTTTCTAGCAATTTTATATTTAAATATGCACTAGAGTAGTATGGTTTGACAGGGTAGGAAAACTCAGAACACCGGATTGAAGCCTAGTTCGAATCCCAGTCGTGGTTTTATTCTCTTAATATTTTTTTCATAATGGCAATTGATGTTCTTATTTTTAAAAATATCTATTAATGTAGCCTACATATTTCTACTTATTTCCTGTGATATATATTATTTAACAAATACTAATTGATAACATTTGTATAGGACTAGAAACACACACGTTGTAATGGGTAAATGATACATTTTCTTTATTCACACTGTTTGGCCCTGTTACCTCCAGAGGAGTAATTTGGTAATTCAAAACACCTGCTTATTACATGTCTCTATAATTTTCACTTTTATTTTAAGACACTTTTTACTTACTTTTTTCTACTGTATGGATACATTTGTTTCACTGGGTACAAACAATGCAAATATACCCTCAAAGGTCCTTAGGGTACAGGTGTTTACGTTAAAGCCATTTTAAAGTATCACCCCAGTGACAGTTTAATAGCCTTATTCAGAGAGTGCATATAGCACAGTGGGTTTAAAAAAAATACTTATTAACTATTTCATAAATGTTCACAGCACAAGTTATCTTTACTCAAGAGATACCTGCTTGAAAAATTGACATACCGTATTTTTCGGACTATAAGGCGCACTTAAAAACTTTTAATTTTCACAAAAATTGACAGTGCGTCTTATAATACGGTGCGCCTTTTGTATGGATTTTACTCGTCAGGTTGTAAGGAGCAGTAAACACACACTCCGTGCAGCGTTATACAGAGTTTCAGTGCTATACAGAGTCCAGAGCCGTGCAGCTCCGAGGCTGAGCAGCAATAGCATTAGCTAGATGCTAACCGCTAAGCTAGCTAGCTTATTCACTGAGATCAGTATTATCTAAATTTTACTCGTCAGGTTGTAAGGAGCAGTAAACACACACTCCGTGCAGCGTTATACAGAGTTTCAGTGCTATACAGAGTCCAGAGCCGTGCAGCTCCGAGGCTGGAGCAGCAAATAGCATTAGCTAGCTTATTCACTGTTCAGAGATCAGTATTATCTAAATTTTACCCGTCAGGTGTAAGGAGCAGTAAACACACACTCCGTGCATTTCATTAGCTAGATGCTAACCGCTTAGCTAGCTAGCTAGCTTTTTCACTGTTCAGAGATCAGTATTTTCTAAATTTAGCACTTTTAATACTGCTGGAGCAGTATTATTAGAGTTAGATGCTAATCGCTAAGCGTTCACCGTTCAGAGGTGAGTTATCGGCCTGTAAGTCTGTGCTGCTTTGCCTGGCTAGCATTAGCTAGATGCTAAGCGCTAACTCTCTCAGAGGTGAGTTTTATCAGCCTGTAATCTGCTTGTTTACCGTGTTAAAACAAGCTACGGGGGACGAATCGCTAGCTAATATCTCACTGTCTTACCAGAACACGCAGGATTACTCAGTGTAACGCTGTCGTTTAAGTTTGGGTTAACTTTACTAGTTTAGGTGACTAGCTAGCGTGCTAGCGGATAGCTATGCTAACGCTGGTGCAGCAAGCCTTAGTGGACATCTGGAAATCTAAGCTTACTGTAAATAAACTGAAGCACGTTACTCACCCAAATAAACAGTTTTCAGGAGAGGAATCTGTGTAGATTAATATCCAGCACTCGTTTGACTTTGAAAGAGCTAGATTCGTATACTGAGACGCTCCACCGGCAAGCGACCACCCCCGGTGGGGGAAGGGAAACATGGCGCCACCCCTGTTCACTTTGATATAGGCACCCTTTCTAGTGTCACTTAACGCGCCTTATAATGCGATGCGCCCTATGTATGGAAAAATAGCAGAAAATAGGCGTTCTTTGATAGTGCGTCTTATAATACGGTGCGCCTTATAGTCCGAAAAATACGGTACATCTTTCCAAGACTGTAAAATACATTTTAGCTAAAGAGCACTTCAATGCACTTTTTTCACTACACTGACTTCATGTTTGCCAAATAAAGCTAAATGTTAAAGACATACATTAAAAATGGGCAATTAACTTACATTTTCAAAATATATTTGAGTACTGAATTTTATTATTTTCTTTGGGCGCACATGGGTAAAAGTGAAGTGGCTCAATAAATGTAATAAACACAAACAAAAAAAAAAATTAGGTACACTTGACATCTTAAATCCTCGTGCAGTAATATTAATGTGATTTATCAGCTTTTTGAATCCTACCGTCCATCGTCTGCACTAATCACCAGGAACTAAGCTCCTAACGACAGGTCTAGAGCTGTAGTTGGAAGGACGCAGCTGAACCACGGTAGTTGCGAAGGTTCGCTGGAACTACGGTTTTGGGAAACACCTGAGCAGCTTAACTAAGGTTCGCACTATGCAAGTTACTAACGTGGTTACCTCCATAGTTCCAACTACGCTTTTGGGAAACACCTGCGTCGCAGCTGCATCGTCCAGACTATGTAAGTTGCTAACGTAGTTAGTTTGGGAAACGTACCCCTGACCGTCCTCAGAACCTCAGCTAACCGCCGTCTTTCCACTGCCCAAACTAACATTGTCTTGCCTCATTTTCAAAATGTTTTCCTCTGGTACTCCACACTTTTTCAGGAAAGTCCCAAGGTTAGCCCCTTCTCTGTCTGCCATTGCTGTGTCTGACCTGAACAATGAAGTATATGTTAGCTGAATTGCAGGTGCTCCTACTGTTGCTAACTTGACACAAACGGCCCACATGCGGCAGTATTAGAAATGCAGAGAAAGAAGCTCAACTCACTGCCACGTCGCCATGCTGTGCTCAAGTTATGCAGCGTTAAAAAGTAAACCTCTGTATAAAGCCTAAGACTTTCTCATACTTACGAGATGTTAATTCCATAATTACGGCATAGTATGTCGTTTTAGAATGTCGTGTGCGCTTTCTCGACGCGCTAGAAGGAGGGGAGTGCACAGGGGAAGATTGCACGTTCCTTTGTTAATCTACAGCTGTATAAATAGTCAGAGGGGTGCATGGCTTTATCCACAACACGTGGGTGAATAAGAACAATAGCCAAGCCCTCGGAGAGAGATTCAAACGAACAAAAATGGTGCGGAATGTCCACGCATAGCACTATACAGCTCTGATTAAAAAGGCGCTCGCAATTTCGTTATTATCTAATGGGTTGATCTAAAATAAGCCTCCCTGGGGTTAGTACTATTTTAGATCAAATATCACAGACCTAACTGGAAACTGAGTAGCATTTAGCCAGGTTTGTAAAATAGAGCGATAAGGAGAGAGAAGGGGAGAGAGAGAAAGATCGCAAGCAGTAAACTCTTGTACTCACGCAGGGCCTGCCCACAAAGGAGAGAAAGAGAGAGTAAAAGGGGGAATCAGGGCGCTACACTAGTTCTTTCTTCTAGCAAGCAAACAAATTCAATCACACAGTTTAACATATTTTACATAAAAGCACAGCATCTAAAGAATGGAATAAACCTAATACTGCCCAGATGTACAGTCTTACTTTGAGATCAGTGTTGGCACAGTGGATGCACGGAGTGCAACTTAAGGAAGTGCAACTTTTGCGAGCACGTAATCCGGAAAGTTCCATCTCAGCACATTTCCTTGTGGTTCCAGGCGTGCAGTTTGTGGTCTGAGGTCCAGCAGTGCGGTCGTTCGTAGGTTCTTCCTGGGGAGGCTTCTGGACGACTCAGAAGAGAAACTTCACGGAGGTCCGGCCGTTGGCGAGGTTTTTGGGACCAACTGTTGATTTCAGTTGATTGAACTTGCTAGCTTAGAATTAATGTAAAAAAGCGTGTAGAACAACGGATTGAACGGATTGCTGTCATCAACGGAAAAATTAATTCCCAAGTTTACCAAGACATTTTGCAGGAAAACTTAAGACCATCTGTCCACCAATTAAGCTTAACACAAGATGGATGATGCAACAGGACAGCGACTCAAAACATAGAAGTAAATCAACAACCGAATGACTTCAACAGAAAAAAAATACGCCTTCTGGAGAGTCCTGACCTCAACACAATTAAGATGCTGTGGCATCATGACCTTAAGAGAGCGATTCACACCAGATATCACAAGAATATTGCTGAACTGAAACAGTTTTGTAAAGAGGATTCCTCCTGACTGTTGTGTAGGTCTGATCTGCAATTACAGAAAACGTTTGGTTGAGGTTTTTGCTGCCAAAGGAGAATCAACCAGTTATTAAATCCAAAGCTTCACATACTTTTTCCACTCTGCACTGTGAATGTTAACATGCTGTCTTCAATAAAACCATGCAAACATATATTTTTTTGTTTGGTATTGGTTTAAGCAGACTGTGTTTGTCTAGATCAGAACACATTTAATGACTTATGCAGAAATCCAAGTAATCCCAAAGGGTTCACATATTTTTCCCGCAACTGTATATATATATATATATATATATATATATATATTCTACTCTAAGGTACAAAAAGACATATTTGATGCTTTAGGTGGACCGCTTCAGGGCTAAATGTGCTAAATAATCCCAGGCTAATCCATGCTAATGCTAGTTTATCAAGTCTGACCTGCTCTGTTGCAGTCTAATGCAGAGTAATGCATGCAGAGTGAAAACTGGTGCTGGCAGAGCTCCAGAGCCTGTATTTAGCATAGTGCTGCGTCTTGAAGTCTGTGTGTGTGTGTGTGTGTGTGTGTGTGTGTGTTTTGCAGGTGATCAAGTATAAGCTGTGTCGCTGCGCAAAGAAGAGCCACAAGCGCAGCAACAACAATGACCGGGGAGCCGTGCTGAGTCTGGACGATGTGAAGCGTCACGTCAGTAACTATCACATCACTATCACATAGTGCTTAAGATGGGGAGGGGAAGGGGGGGTGTAGATGAAGATTGGGTGAAGATACAGGGGGTACAGCGCCCTCCATAATTAATGGCAACCCTGAGGTGTTCTGAAGTGTTCTTTGACTTCTAATAAATATATATTTTTAATAGTAATGACCCTTCAGCTTTCGGGCAGACAAGGCTTTCGGGCAGACAAAGACTGTACATCTGGGCAGTATTAGATTTATTCCATTATTTAGATGCTGTGCTTTTATGTAAAATATATGTTAAACTGTGTGATTGATTTTTTGTTTGCTTGTCTGCCCGACAAGGCCACCAGATTCTGATTCAAAATGTCCTGATATTTCAAAGAGTTCATGATTCCATGTTTTCTTACAAGGTTCTTTGGAGGAGAAACAGGCCCACAGCATCACCAATCCTCCCCCATACTTAACAGTGAACATGAGGCGTTTTCTGCATACTCATCCTTAGTGTTATGCCACACACACTTTGTCAATGTTCCAGATGTTGGAAACTTTATTGTCTGATTTATGAAGTTCGACACATCTTCCTCACGCGAATAGTGAGTTCTCTTGTCTTTCCCATGTTAAGAGTAAATATGAGAAATAGGCCTCTGTGCAACGCCACATTTATTCCCCAGGGAAGGTTCCTAGATACTTTGATCCACCTTATAAACTACAGCAGAAATGACATAAATGGTTTAAATTCGTTTCCAAGAAATTGTTAAGGGTACCAGTAATTGTGGAACATGTAATTTTATGAAAAATAATTATTTCTTATTAAGGATTTTTTTTATTCACTTGAAGGTTGCTTTTAAAAAAAAAATTTAAGAGTGAGATTATGCTTTAAATTTATTTTAAGGGTTTTAACACATTTAACTAGGGGTGCCATTAATTATGGAGGATGCTGTATCACTTTATTTGAATGGTCCATTATGAAAGTCTTATACTCCAGCTAACATTCAACTGCCATTCAACAATTAAATTAATATGTGATATCTATTAAATACAACTGAACTCTCAACTGAAATGATCCTGAACCTATGCTAACCTTTACCCTAAACTCAAGGTAACCCTAAAACCTTACCCTAACATTAAAGTCTGTGTTAGTTATTGGTTTAGCTAAGGGATAGGGTTAGGTTTAGGTATTAATTACATTCACTAGAGAATCGCTTAAATTCAACTAAGAAATTTAGGAGACATTTAGTAAGTTAGTTGAGCATCTACAAGGCATCAACAATATACCTTCCAAGTGTTTCCGGAGTCTGGAGTCTTGTGTTCTCATGTTTTTTTTGTTATATATTAGTTTGTATAACAATTAATAATAGTTTATTTAAGTATAGAGTGCTCTTCGATTTGAGTTAATGAACAGATATTCAGCCAATATGTTTTTGATTTATAGCAGTGGTGTTAGGAGGCTAGATTTGGAAAAGAGTTATATTAGATAGAAAATAGTTGCTTTAGTTTTATCATTTGATTTTAATTACTTTCAATAAAGCTTGGATGGGTTGGAAAATGGTCAGGATAACAAGATATTTACAGGACATTTACGGGATATTAAAAGTTAAGAAACGTAAGCAGAGTTATGGAAAACTATAGAGTAGTACCCTGTTAAAAGCAGATCTGTTTAGGCTTCTGCTAGTTTTTCCCAGATTAACCAAAGCCAGTTTTGATTTCTAGTTCAGGCATAACTGCATGTGGGTATTGGAATGGTTTGTGCAGTAAAATTCGTCTCTTCTTCTTCTCTCTCCCTTTTCTTTACATTTTTTACTCTTTATCTACATGATTTCTTCTCTTTCATCCACAAAATTCCCTGTATTTTTCACCAACCGCATCGGTCCTCCAAACATATTGGTCCTCTCACCATTTTGCTTTCTTCACCATGTCCTTCCTTCTTCTCTGTTGCTCCTCCCACCCTGTTGGTCTTCCCACTCTGTGTTTTTTTTCCTTTTCCGACTTTTCCAGACTCCCTGTGAAAACCTTCGGACACCCTCCACATATCCTGCCAACATTCTACCTCACCATCCAGGGCAGGGCAATTTTGAGGACTTTACCTGCTGAGCCCATCACAGGAGGAGATGTACAACCAAAGTTGACCGTGCAAAACTCCGCCTTTACCCGGACATCATGAAATTTCTTTAATTTAAAAAAAAAAATTGATATTGTTGTTGCTCTTTGTTTTGTTTCCTGCCTGGATGATTCATGGTGGGAAAACTGCCATGTTGATTATCCAAATGGACCACAAAAGTGATGCTATCTACGAACAAAGGATTTCTTGGAAGACTGCCTCAAACGGAACACTCCTTCCTAGCAAAGCCTTCGCATCAAATTCTATGTGACTTATACTTCAAAACTGGCATACAGTGGAAAGGTCTCTAGTGGGTGGAGCCTCCCCGACACCTATCCTGTACATAGCATTGGCTCTACACTGTCTTAAATTGAGTGGCTTAACTAGATTGTTAGAAATAATATAGTGCTTATTTCCACTGTACATGTAGCAGCATTCGTGACCACTGGTGGGCGCCATCCAAACTCATACATGTCTCATAAAAGAATGTAATCTTCCCGAACATCTTGCAACACCAAACCAGTTGGGATTAGCTGTTCAGGGAAGGGAGGAACCATGGTTGGACCATCCAGGTCTCATCTCGTGACTGCATGCTTGTGCTTGTTCTCCTGTGCATGATTTCAGTTATTTATTTTAAGCTCATTCTTATTATTGCCAAGTTTGCCTCAATTATATAAAGGTATCGATGGATGACATGGCCCTCTCTAATTGTGTGTGTGGTGTGTCTGAGTACATGAATATTTGGGTGCCTTAAACCCTAAAAAGTAAGTGTGACTGGTTGAGAGTGGTATGAGAGTATGTGAGTGTGTGAGTGTGTGTGAGTATGTGAGTGTGTGTGTGTGTATTATTCCTCAACTAATTATTTTAATATGTGTATGATGATATATGAATTCCTATGTAAGTCTGTGTATGTGTGTGTGAGAGAGAGGTTTACAGCTTACCCAGCAGGCACCAGACATCAGTGCAACATCAGACTTTGAATTTTAGTTGAAAATGAACGTTAGGGAGATTGACGGATCTAAAGCTCCAGTGTTGAACAGACATTGAATTTCAGTTAAAATATAAAAATCGAAGCAAAACTCAACATTAGAAAGATTCTAAATTTAGTTGGAAAAAACACCAACCAAAAAAAAACACAACATTGAGTTGACATCAATCTCTTATCATTAGACAGATGTTGAATTTTGGCTAGAGGTCAAAATTCAACATTGAGTTCACATCAAACTGCAGTGCTAGACAAATGTTGAATTTTGGTTTGAGATTTAAAACCTCATATCTTTAAAAAAAAAACAATATAAGGTGGACATTAAGCTTCAAGGTTACACAGATGTTGAATTTAGTTCAGAAATCAAAGTCTCGTGTATTTAAAAAATATATATATGGTTGACATCAAGCTCAAAGGTTAGACAAATCTTGAATTTTGGGTTAAAAAAAATGGTTTGATACCAAAGCCTAATGTGGTACAGACACTGATTTTTGCTTGGAGATCAAAGTCACATTCCCTTAAAACCAGCATTTGATCGACATCAAGCTCCAAGAGATGTTTAGCGAGATGTTTAGTTGGTTGGTTCCTTAACGCCATGTCGTGGCACCAACAACATTAGAATTTCACATTGTATAACATAATGAATTTGAGCAGCTTTTTGTGTATAGCTTACTAAATCTAAACTAATTTTTGTGCTAATTTATGTCAATATGAAATTGGTATGTGATGTTTGGAAGTTGGACGTTTTTGGTTACTTTTGTTCACAAATAACCTACATTTAATCAGATAACAGCATCTTTCAGTGTTGGTGTCTAGCTGGGTATTAACTGAATGGATTATCCTCTCCATTTAAATTATGCGGCATAGTTATTATTATTTTCTGTCGCAAATGTCATATCAAAGCACAAGACCACCATTATCTAAAGGGTGATGTAAAAAAAAGGCAGAATACTATCATTACTGAGACTATTACTGTCATGATAATCCGATCTATTATTACTCTATTAATCTGATGTTTTGTTTTTCTACTGCAGAAAGAAGAGTATACATATTGCCTGATAGTCCAGTCTTTACAGATAATAGACTGTTCTATTTATTTATGATGGTATAATAAATATTATTGAGAATTTTAGACGTGTTCTTTCATATATGTTCTTTCTATCATATCCTCAAGACACCCACAACGACTCCAGAAAATTACTTTGGACACACGCACCTCAGCGAGTTCTCAAGCTTACACGCCACACAAGGTATTTCTCACGCTTGCCAATCCATCAGCTGTATATATAATGTACTCTCGTTGAGCCAGTCAGAATATAGATCGCTCTGTTGTTAGGCAGACATAGTCAAAGAGGGTGGAGTTTCAGCCACAGTGTCAGGCGCAAAGAACTGTTAGATTCGAAAGTTCTGAAACACAGGTCGGTGAACAACGGCAAACCCCCCCACCCCCACCCCCCCGTAAAACAACTGCAGAACTGCACGCACATGACAAAAGGATGGATAGATAGGCAGCATCCCACAAGATTCAGCAGTAAAGATCTTCTGGAGTACCTGTCTCTGACTGCCTGCGCGCTAGATGTCGAAAGTAAATTGAAATTACAATATTGACATTGGATGTCCAGCGGAGAAATAAAATGACATTCTCTAAAAAAAAACACATGATCACATTATCTAGAGCTGGGTTCACGATTTGCAGTCCCCTCAAGTCACAACAGAATGGCTTAATCATGTAAAATATTGGCGTTTAGAATGAGTGATGGCTTTGTTATTTCTGGCTGGCATTTTTTGGGATTAGAAAGGCACTGAGGTCACTTCGGTAAGCAACTCTGGGAGAGACGCCAGAAACTGCAGCCAGCCTGGGCCTGATCCCTCAGCGCATTCTGATTAAACAGCCAAACACTGTGTAATACAGGCAAACTCATTAAAGTATAGGTAAGCACAGTGTAATACACAGGGTAATACACAAACACAGGGTAATACAGGGTAAGGTACTACAGGTAAACACTGTGTAATACAGGCAAGCATAGGGTACTACAGGCAAACAGTGTAATACAGCTAAACTCAGTGTAATACTGGAAAACACATGGTAATAAAGGCAACAGGGTAATAGAGGAAAACACAGGGTAATACAGGCAAATACAGGGTAGTATAGGCAAACACAGTGTAATACATGCAAACTCGGGGTAATACAGCCAAACACATTGTAATACAGGCAAACACTTTGTAGTACAGGCAAACACATTGTAATACAGCCAAACACAGGGTAATACAGACAAACACATGGTAATAATGGCAAACAGAGTAATACAGCAAAACAAAGGGTAGTACAGCCAAACAAAGTGAAATACAGACAAACACAGAGTAAAATAGGCAAACACAGCTTAATAAAGGCAAGCATAGGGTAATAAGGCAACTACAGGATAATAAATGTGACCACAGAGTAATACAGCCAAACACAGTGAAATACAGGCATACACAGGGCAATACATGCAGACACAGGGTAATAATGGCAAACATAGAGTAATACAGCAAAACACAGGTTAATACAGACAAACACAGGTTAATACAGACAAACAGGTTAATACAGACAAACACAGGTTAATACAGACAAACACAGGATAATACAGGCAAACACAGCGTAACAATGGCAAACATAGAGTAATACAGCAAAACACAGGGTAATACAGCCAAACACGGGGTAAAATAGGCAAACACAGGTTAATAAAGGCAACCATAGGATAATAAGGCAAATACAGGGTAATAATGGTAAACATAGAGTAATACAGCAAAACACAGGGTAATACAGCCAAACGCAGGGTAAAACAGGCTACACATTGTATTACAGGCAAACACTGTGTAATACAGGTAAACCCAGGGTAATACAGCCAAACACAGTGAAAAACAGGCATATACAGAGTAATACAGGCAAACACATAGTAATACAGGCAAACACAGTGTAATACAGCCAAACATAAGGTAATATAGGCAAACATTAGGTAATATAAGCAAACATAAGGTAATATAGGCAAACGTGGTGTAATAAAGGCAAACAGCCAAACAAAGGGTAATACAACCAAGCATAGGGTAATACAGACAAAGACAAACACAGGGTAATACAGCTAAACACAAGGTAATAAAGGCAACCACAGGGTAATACAGGAAAACACATTAGAGTAACTGTGTAATACTGGCAAACAAGGTGTAATACAGCCAAACACAGGATAATACAGGCAAAGACAGGTTAATACAGGAAAACACAGGTTAACACAAGCAAACAGAAAGGGCCCTATTTAAGTGATCTATAGTGGTTAGTTGTGCTTTGCACAGATTCATTTAGGGGTGTGGCAGAGTCTTTGGTATTGTAAGGGCGCAAAAAATGGGCCTTGCGCAGCTCAAAATGCATAACAGGCATATACTAATTCTCTTCATTATTTATAGGTGTGTTGTGGGCGTGAAGTGAAATAATCCAGTAAGTGTGCAAGTAGTCATTCCCTTTTAGAGCCAGAGGCGGTCTGACTTCGGTGCATTCTTAAAAGCGCTGGGCTTAGTGCGTCTCAGCAGAAGAAACTGACCTGCACGATAGCTCACAAATGTGAACAGACAGCCTCATACACAATCCCACCTACAGAGCACAGTGATGTGTCTGCCATTCGGTTACTGAAAAAATGTGCACAAGTAAGGTTGTTCATTACAACAAGTGGCTAAGTATCTGCTGCAGTATAGGTAAGATGTGGTACTATGTTGCAAATTTGTCTGTATTGTACTGTTGTCTGTTGTTGCTGAAGAAACGCATATTTATTGAACAGTGTATTTGTACTCAGACAGAAATACTATAAAAGCCTCTTGAGTCTCTTGAGTTAGTAGAGTTATGACATAATTTTGGGAGTGGGACTATACACCAATGTCTCCCCCTGTGTCAAACAACATCACACCCACCTCAAATCCCTACATGTCATAGTCTCTATCAGGGCCGGAGTGGGCCCCTTTTTTAGCCCGGGAGTTTCATGCCCAAATCCGGCCCACTTTTTCCATGGAGGAGGAATTTGAATAAATGAAACAGCAGCTAGCTCTTACAATGCCTTTTTATTGCATATAAGTTCAAGTATATGTTGGTAAGTTAACATAACACCCTTCACTTCAACGTGTTTCATTCACATTTAAATCAGATAAAGATTTAAAAGGCAAAAATGTAATTTTATGAATTAATATTAATACTTAATTAATGAATTAATACTTAGAAGCCTTTACAAAATTAATTGAAAACACTTAAAATGATTTAATTGAACATGTAACGGTCAAAATATGTTAAAAAAAAAAAAGGCGCTTTTCAGATTTTCTATATAATTTTTTTTTTCAGATCCATAAAAAATATATGGGTCAAGTGTTTTTGCAGCTCTATATTTTGCTTTAAAGTGTTTAGAATCACCATGTAAAATTAAACTGCTCCCTTTCACTGGTTAGATATTATAGACATTTAAACTTCTCCAAAGGACTGGAAACTTTATAAGAATAAAAACTTAAAATAAATTTTAGAAATTTTGGAATCAGCCCGGCTGATCAAAAAGACAGTTTTTAAAGCTGCTGTAAAAAATATAAGCACTCTTTCGGCTGTAATTCAGGAACAGTACCTCCTACAGCAAACCGGTTTTCTGTTCCGTAATCCGGAGGTTTAGACGGTTCGAATAATGTCCGTGTTGGATCAAATATAATATGTATAAAAAAAACGCAAATATGGAAATTATTAATCATAATTCTAATAAACAAGGCATATTTCGCCCTAAATGTTTACTTCCTGAAATAATATATAGCTAAATAGGCTAGATAACTGAAAAGCAGAGATTCTAAGCTTTGAAATGACATATTGGGTGACTATAATTATTCATAAACACAGACAGATATTAATTATGACATATTTCTGGCCTGCCGGCGGGCCAGGGCGTATTAAGAGGTTAATGATGTGTAATTGGGCTCTACAAAATAAACTACGCTAAATCGACAGTGCAAATGTTGCCCAATAGCTGATGATTCAAGATTATTTCCATATCTCTGTTTACTGGCTGCAGCTGGATTCTGTCCTCTGGAAAACAAGATTGTTAATTTTGCACATTTGGCAGCTTCTTCTTCCATCTTCTTCTTCTTCTTTTTTTATCTGGCCTTTTTGGCTCCGCCTGGCCTCTTTTTACTCTGCATCACAGCTGACTGACGCTTCGTGCTATTCTGTTGCTGTATTTAATTTTATCGCTCCAGAACAGACCACTCATGGGCGCAACCAACTCAAACACTTGGGAGGGGAGAATTCCCTCAGATGGTTAAACCCATCTAATCTACTGTGAAGTAGGGGCTGTGTTGTCAGGTGAATAGAGAACGCATACGTAGTTGAATGGAAATGAATGCAAGAATAAGATTAGATAAGGGACATATAAGTGTCAAAAATTATTTTTTCTCTCCAACCGGCCCAAACTCGAGATTGACATGAGCTGGCCCATCGGGAATCCTCTCGAATCTCCCGATTAGCCACTCCGGGCCTGGTCTCTATAAGCAAAGTCTCAGACTGAGTGATTTGAGTGGTTTCAGTGAAATATGGTTTACCTTTATGGTTTGTTATACATTGTGGTAGAAATAGTGACAAAAAAATAAGTTGCAGAGTCTGAGAGTCTTGATCAAAATGAGTAACAAGGTTTATTTGAGAGGACAATGTGAAGTTTCTCCCAACCCTTTGCTACCTTACTACCTAACATGGGTATACATGCCACCAGTGTGGCACGTCAACTTCTTCTGTCAGGTGGTCAGAGCTAAATTTCTTAATTCATTCATTGGCATATCAAGCCAGTTCCCAAGACTGTGGTTTTCTGCAGTCTGAGGGAGAAATGACACTGGGGTCCAGATAACAGATACTATTCAGATAGGCAGACTAAGAGATGGAAAACAGTTTAGTCACTGAGCACACATAGATAGATAGATAGATAGATAGATAGATAGATAGATAGATAGATAGATAGATAGATAGATAGATAGATAGATAGATAGATAGATAGATAGATAGATAGATCACAACATACATATGATATAAACACCTCTTAACTGGCAGGTAACATAAAAATAAAACATTATACAAATTCAACTCACACAGCTTCATATGTTTAAATATCAATTGTAGTATTGAGATCCATTAGATTTCAAACTAAATTTAAAAGACTACCCTCTGCGCCGTCTCCAGTGCTTTCCCCTGGATTCTTTTGATGGAAGCCCAAAGTAGAGATAAGTCATAGAGCGACAGGATACTTGATCTTCAGCAAAATAACAATTTATTAAAACAGAGCTCTGAGAACGACTTCCACTCACAAGGAGTTCAAGAGAAGAAGTTCAAAGATTATTTCACAGACATGAGCATTTATAGACAAACCCCACCCCAGGCTCACGGAGGAAGGCACCTTGGTCAGTTCCCCAAAACTGGTTCTGTCTGGTTCTGGCTGGTCTTGATCAGAAGTTTGTCTGTCAAAATCCTTCTTACGCATACAGTAGGACTCAATCCTCTTTGCCTCCCAACGGTTTTGGGGCCTACAAGCTAACGGCCAAATTTTGCAAGTAACTGATTGTTAAGACAGAGAAGTATTATAGAGAACTGTCTCAGCTGCCTTCCTCCGCTCTGCCAGTAACATGTCATCAACTTTCCTTTGGCTGGCTTCAAGCTTTATGTCACACCCTGTTGCCTACCACAGTATCGCACTCTTATAGTAATGCAGTTGATTATATTTCATTAGCTTGATTAGTATTAATTATAGTAAAGTTCTTGATTATAAAAAGATTTTAAAGCATATTTCTTACAATTCCCCCTTTTTAGGTGGCACAATGCCACCTAACTACACTAGCCCCTCTTCAACCTCATTCTCCCTCTCCTGGTCTTTCCCATCATATAAGATGGGGGCTTTTCAGAATCCCGTTTATCAATCATTGCAGAAATTAATCTCACAATTAATGCTCGAATACATGGTATGCAACAACATCCACAGGTCACCAAAACAGCAACAAAAACAGCAACAGACATCATCAATGACATTATCAGATTCTTCCATTGACCAAACATGTTCACCATCCAGTTCTCAAGAGGGTTATTAATCCCTGAGTGTTCGTGCATTTCATTAGACAGTGTTCTGAGCCCTTCTAGAGCACATGTTACTGAACCATCTGGGGCGGTATTATTAGGGATGAATGTGCAACAATCTCCGAACATCACGCAGACCCCTCCTTTTTCTGCCAATAGCATATCCAAAGCCATCCTATTTTGCACTGCCATTAATGAAGTAGGGCCTAATTGATCTCTAAGGCCTTCGACTGCATTCCTGGTAATATTCGTCAGCCTTAGAAAGTTATAATGTACATAGTTAATACGGTCCACATTTTTGTTCAGGGTGACTGGGAATAGGACTGCAATAATTGGAATCCTGCTGCTACCTGGTCCGCTAGTTTATATTGGTTAGGTACACCCCTTGGCACGCCTATGGCATCTATATACGTGGGTGAACCTTGTGACAAATCAAATCGATCATCCGATCTTTTTATCCGATGGAAGGACTTGGGGTCATTGTCCTTTGATTTATAGCCCAATAGCATTAGTGGCGCGGCCAGTCTTACCATTGTGCACGTTCCTCTTGACCTCAGAGGCATCCTAACAATAAGAACACCGTTTCCACAATAATAGTATATTCCCGCTCTTGCCCAGGCCCCTACTGAGTCATCCCCCATTAACGTTTGTTTACACCAATCTGCCGGAACTGTGCCCAGTATGGTCCCTGGCGTCGGGTGGTCTCTACTAAAACAGGTATAGTTACCGCCCCCCTTTACTGCTGTGAAATGGCCCTGTCCTGGTGGTGTTAGGTATACTTGGGAAAATTGCAGCCAGAGTACTACACTTTTCGGGATTACCAGTTCGGGTCAGTTCCATCATACAATGATATCCTTGCTCATCCTCCGGGAACAAGGGTGCAGGGGAAGTGATTAAAGTGGGCCTTGCAGATGCGGATGCAATACAATCTCCTATTTTTTCGTCTCTGGCTTGCTGTACTAGCCAGTCTACCCACAAATTGGCCTCTCGATACCCTGTTGATAACTGCAGCACGTCCTGAGGGTTAAGTGG
Organism: Astyanax mexicanus; assembly: GCF_023375975.1. NCBI lineage: Eukaryota > Metazoa > Chordata > Actinopteri > Characiformes > Acestrorhamphidae > Astyanax > Astyanax mexicanus. Next base: position 11,513,995 of record NC_064431.1, on the reverse strand, counting down.
GCTGTAATCTACTGCTATTACTTTAGGTGGATCGGCTACCCTCTTTTGGTCCTCTTAACTACATCCTCCCCAATATCACATAGGATCTCCCCTCCATCTCTTCCATAAACACACATCCACTGTACTCCTTCGCTGGGACACAAGTAAACGTCATGTCCCTGCCATGAGGCGTGATTACTCCCACAATTGATAACGTCGCACAGATCAAATGAGTATGTCATTGTGCTCCCTTTAACATAATTAAATTCTATTCCTCCAAATTTCTTCATACATGGTGGTTGTGTTTTGCTGACTTGTCGTTTAGAATGGTATACTTCCCTTCCTGGCTGGTGTTCATGAGTGGTCAATGGATTATTGCAACTGGTCAATGAACATGTAATAAAAATTGACCCAACTGTAATAACCGAAATCACACCCAAAATGAGCAAAGTGCTCCCACTACCCCATCTCAGAAACGGACTCATCATCTATTGGTGTTACTTACCAATTCCAGCAAAGATTAAATGTCCTACTTCCTGTAAAAGCAAAAAAGCAATTAAGCTAAATCTTCCACTATGCTTTTATTACCTATCTGAGGTCAAGTGGAACCTCTCTCGACTCCTACTGATTTATTCATCTCTTCAAGACATAAACTTTCCGCTAAACATAGTAGAGTAAATAATGCCAGCCATAAAAATTATAACAATACATCAAAGGAAAATCAAACAATACAGTTGTCTGAAAGACATATTCTTCTGCTTCTTTTCTTCTTACTTCTGTCTTCAGAGCATGGGAGTAGACTGTCCCAGCTCTATCGCACGTAAGAGGGTTTATTCTGCCTCTGTGTGTGCCATATCAGTGTAGGTGAATTATGCTGTAAGTTGAGACTGTGTGTGTGTATTAGTGACATGTCTCTGTGTGTGGTGTGTTTTGACGCAACAAATTGCTGCTGTACGTAGTGAGCTCTCTCACTCACTCACTCTCTCTCTTCACCTTTCTCTTTCTGGCTTTCAGGCCCGATGGCCTTTGCTGTGGGGAGAGTGGCCCCCCTTCCTGCTGCGGGCCTTTAGCGGTGTCAGATGCCTTTGCTGCTCCTGCTGCTTTTACGTTTCTCTCTGCCTCTGACAGTAATCTCTCAGGTGGAGCTGATGCGGCGTACTGGCTCCAGTGGTACCAGATGGCTGTGTGAACTGCATGCGTTGTTCTCTCTGTCCCCCGGAAAGGCCCAATCCAGCGAAGTTCATTCCACTCTCTCTTGTAGTGGCGAAGTAGGACCCACTCTGCTTCTGTAATGATCCACCTCCTCGCCTCACCAGCTTTTTCCCCCACCTGTTGTATACATTCTGAAACAAGACTTTTATATTCATTAGAACATGCTGTTGGGTGTTTCAGGTTCTCTATTCCAATCGGAACTTTTTAAGGTATCCTTTGTGTCTCCTTCCTGCAATGTAAGTTGGTTAAAATACATTTATCACAATTGACTGGAGCTCCAATTCACCCTTGAAGTACCTCTTATTTAAATGTTGTCTGTGCACAGATTTCAGCCCAATTGTTGCTCAATATTTATCTTCTTATTGTGTCTTAATTATAAGTTATACTCAGTCATGATCTCTACTGCCAAAAGTGCTTTCGAATATTTCCTAACATTTTGCTATCTTTTCCACCTTTAAATTACTACCTTTAATTGTCAACACCCTCAATTACTGACATTTATCGTCCTCTTGCTCAAATTCTTCCCCTACACATAGTCCCTTTTTATTCTAACCCCGTTTCCCCGTGGCTCCAACTAATCTCTTAGACAGTTATATTTTACTTGTTCCTGCTCCTGTCCGCATGTCCTGTATCTACATGCCACTTATTTTCCTGTGTGCGGTTTACTCATCTTATGTTTCTGACCTTATTTCATCCAAGATATTATAAAGACTTAGATCTAGTTGGTTTTATTAAGTGTTTTAAGCATCATGTCCTGGGATAAAGGACTGCTCTTTTCACTCTGTCATTCTGCTGCTTTTCTTTAAACAATTTCTCAAATCCCATAAATTGTTTCTCTTGCTCAAAAGAATGGTTGAGTAGTGAGAACCATTTCTGAAAAGTTTAATTTCCTGAATTCTTACCTGTCTAAATTATTATTTTAACATTAGGATTGAGTGTGTCTTAAAAGCTCAGACTTTTTTTTAATCTTTGTTGAAAGTAATTGCCCGTCTGCATAGTGGTGGTTTTTAAAGGCCAAACAAGTTCAAAAAGCTACACAAGGCTAAAAGTTTTGAAAATGCCGTTCTGTTGCAGAAAATTTAACACAAAATTGCTCTAATTGTCCATTGGGCCAGGTCACCCTGCCAAGACACACTCTTTGCTTGAGTCTTCTGCTCGCTGTCCCCTGGGCTGCACCTCCTTTTTGTCCCCCTGCTTTTCTCAACTCCTTCTCTTCCTTTCCTGGAAGTCTTCAGAGATGTTTCTCCGTGGTCTGTTGAATTGCATGTGGTGGTCAGATCGAGACTGTGCCTGCCTTAGGTTTGTCCCGTTGTTGTGCGTTGGGATCTTACCCGTCTTTGGCTAACCAGCCTACCGCAAACTGCAAAATTCACCATTATGCAGATGACATGACTTTATATTCCTGATTCTCATTTAATGCTTTACAAGTGGCATTGTATAAACACAAACTAGTTTTAAATGCCATTAAAACTAAATTTATGCTCCAGAACTCCTAACACTGATATTAGTACTATTAATATTCCTCTCCTCGAAGGATACACCATTGAGAGCGTCACAAAATATAATTAATTTGGCATATGGCTGGATGAAAACGTGGACATGTGGACAGAAGCTGGATTACTTTTACAGGCACAAATCCTGTTTATTCTGAACTGTCTTTTTCCATCTCCCCTTAGGTAGAACACTAGTTTTCTCTAGTTCTTTCTGGGCCCTAACCTCTTCTGCTTTTGCCCTTCTCCATTGATCCCATACTTAAGTGGCCACATTAACCCTTTCTGTGTCTGGCTTGTACCCTCGCTCCTCTAGAATTAAGCTAATTCTTGCCCTCATTTCTGCCTCCCCCTTTTTGATTGCTTTGTCCTGCTTACCACCCCATAATCCTTTTACTAAATTGTCTATCTGCTATAGACACCCATGTATAAGCTCCATTCTCCTGTTTACCTCTGTCCCCCATTTCACTGTGGATCACTCTCTACCTCTACTTAACTGATCCCCCTTCTATTTTCTATGATGTCTCTCCCTCAAGCGTTAACGTACAAATTAAACCAACCTCTCTTAGTCTCCACCCAATATAGTGGGCTGGACTAACTCCACACCCCTACACCCCTTGGATTCCTCCCCTGCAGTGGGACTCGTCCGTACTTCCTTTCTTTTATCACACACTCCGTACACTCAACCACTCACACCTCTCACCGGAGCCCCGTTTACACACACTTCGTCACACACACACACACACACAAACTCTCGCTTCCTGTCCACACACACGCTCATGTACACTCTCAGATACACACTCTCTCTCGCTGCCACCCACACACACACACACTCTTTCACACAGGGATATTCAAACTTCTTCAAGGAACCAAAATTGTATACAGATTTAATTTCAAATGTACAGCAATACCCTGTGTATGACAAGATCATCCTAAACGCACTAGGACAACTCTTGTGTGTTTCCTTTTTACACAACGCTAGGTACTCCTGGTCCCTGACCATCCGGCCGAGCCGTGCTTACTTCTATCTTCAAATAGCCATCCCTGACGGAAGCAAGTACCTGTAACTGCTTCCCCAATCACACTCAAGCCCTCTCGGCTTGTACACCCATTCACACAGTTAAAACTAGTATGCAGCAACTTCACAACTACGCACCAGTGTGCATGCAGCCGATTACGCTATACAATATTTTAAACCCCATTCACACAGTTAAACTAGTATGCAGCAACTTCACAAGTACGCGACATGGTTACCTACACCCATGAGTTCACACACACATAAGCTCCAGTGCACATGCAGCCGATTGCCCATACAATTTTTTTAAACTAAACACTCAGACAGATACTTGTCTCTGACAAAACGCCATACACAGAATCGCTCTATAACCCCGTTATAGAACTTTGGTATTTACGGGACCACCAACCCCAAGGAACCGCCAAAACCTAGCTTTACTGGCCCGCGTCCGAAACCAGGTGGGGTTTGCCGCACCCGTGGTGTTTGTAGGAGTACTGTCTACTTTTCCCTAAGGACCCCCGTTCACACTTTTAAACTACTTTTTAAATTAAACTAGACATTCACACTCTAAAAGTACTTCACTTACTTCACTTGGTCCGATTCATCCCTCAAGCTATTCTGCCACAACCAAAACAATAAGCGCCATATACAATGCACCAAATTTCAACCGAATTTAGATATTTACAATGTGCCCAGATCCAATCTCTCTATTGTTTTAGATGGAGGCAATCAAATGAGACCACTGTGTCCAAAATTTTGCACAGACCAATCTGCAGATTTCGATTAAACAGGCTCTGATTTTATGGCTGCAGCTGGACTTGTGGCTCACAGGATCGTCTCCGAGGTCCGAATTCACTCTAACTCCAAACCTCCATCCCAGCGGTGCCTCCAAATTGTTGGGAAAACCGCACTACCCTCTGCCCTGTCTCCAGTGCTTTCCCCTGGATTCTTTTGATGGAAGCCCGAAGTAGAGATAAGTCATAGAGCGACAGGATACTTGATCTTCAGCAAAATAACAATATATTAAAACAGAGCTCTGAGAACGACTTCCACTCACAAGGAGTTCAAGAGAAGAAGTTCAAAGATTATTTCACAGACATGAGCATTTATAGACAAACCCCACCCCAGGCTCACGGAGGAAGGCACCGTGGTCAGTTTCCCAAAACTGGTTCTGGCTGGTCTTGATCAGAAGTTTGTCTGTCAAAATCCTTCTTACGCATACAGTAGGACTCAATCCTCTTTGCCTCCCAACGGTTTTGGGGCCTACAAGCTAACGGCCAAATTTTGCAAGTAACTGATTGTTAAGACAGAGAAGTATTATAGAGAACTGTCTCAGCTGCCTTCCTCCGCTCTGCCAGTAACATGTCATCAACTTTCCTTTGGCTGGCCTCAAGCTTTATGTCACACCCTGTTGCCTACCACAGTATTGCACTCTTATAGTAATGCAGTTGATTATATTTCATTAGCTTGATTAGTATTAATTATAGTAAATTTCTTGATTATAAAAACATTGTAAAGCATATTTCTTACAACATATAAATAAACAGTGCAATAATTTAAACATCCTAGAATTTTCTAGAACCATTAGCTTAACTATTTGTACCAGTTACTGCTATTTACAACAATAATTCATTTCTGAATGACCTAAATTAACTGTCCTAAGGATCAAAATGCTGAACTGTACATTTTTCATAGTGTGAAATGCAGTATTACTTTGGGAAGGTACTTTTAAATAATAAATAATTTGTTTTGTTACATAAAGTAATGCAAGTCATCAATAAATGTAAATATGATTTTAATATGAGCTGACTAATTTTTGGTAATTTTGTGAAAAATATGTGTGGTGATGGAAATGACAAGGTGTGATGGAAATGACAATGAATAAACAAATAGAGAAAACGTAGATATATTTATTAGAAAAAACATAAATTATTCAACTTCATTTACAACACCATGTGAAAACCAACCACACCTGTTTACTTTAGTGTTGCATGATGTTATGTAATAACAAAAGTTTGGGAGAAGGACCACGCCCGAACTCTATGTTCTAACTCCACCCCGTATCAATCAACCCTCCTATAAATACCTCCCCTAACTAACTACCTCTCGTGACGAAAGTGTTCATCAGTCGAATCTGCCGCACCCGCCTGCTAGCATTAGCTTGCTCTCTGTCATGGACGTTGAACTCACCGCCTCCGACAAGGACCTCTTTCCTCCTAGCCAGCCTGTCTCCACTCCTGCTCCACCTCGTCGGGCTCATCGTCTGAAGTCAGTAATCTCCATTCCGGCTACTCCTGGTTCTACTCCGGCTTCCTCCCGGGTCAGTCGTCCTCACCAGCGCACCCACGGATCTCGGCACTCCCGCCGCTCTTCTCCCCCTTCCCCTACTCCTCCTGGTCGGGCTCGCAGCTCCGGACGCCCGTCTTCCTTGGCCAGCCTCGCCGGCCCTGCGCCCCCTTCCCAAGCTGGGCCCCTCTCTTCTAGTAAATCCCAGCCTCCTCACATGTCTGATTGGACTGTTGTCAAGCTGCAGCGGGTTTTGAAGGACCACGGCATCCCTTTCCCCCAACTTTCCACCAACTTCGCCTGCTTCAGCCTCAGCGCCTCGTCCCTCGTCTCTCTCCTCTCCCCCTTCCCTCAATCATCCAACCTCACCCTCTCCTCTTTGAGAGGTGAACAGCGCGCAGGAGCCGCACCGGCGTCGCGGCCCGATGACGTCACCCGCTCAACTCACCGCCACAGCTGCTCTCGCGCCCCAGGCGCGGCACCCGTTTCAGCCTCAGCGCATCCTCCTCCGGGCCACGAACCCCTCCCCTTCTCGTCTGCCTCGTCCTCTCCTTCTTCGTTCCCAGTCCCGGCCGTTTTCTCTCGTCTCTCTCGTCCAACCCCCCTTCCCTCAATCGTCCAAACCCCCTCCCTCAGTCGTCCAAACCCCCTCCCTCAGTCGTCCTCCTTCTCCACTTCTGCGTTCCTCCAACAGTGTTGCCAACTTAACAACTTAGTTTATGTTTGTTATTGAGACTTTTGACAACTCTAAATGAACATGCATGCTCTTCAGTTTCTGTCCTCAGCGAGCAGCAGGTGCTGCCGCGAGCCCCGCCCACAACACTCACAGTGCAGTCTCAGTCAGAGCACACCCACACCACTCCTCAAACACGAACTGCGCATACCTAAAGCTGCCGCTGACTGACCGAGCAAAAAAAAAGAAAAAAAAACTTGATTATGTATTTTACATTAAAATTAAGTTATTTCGTGAAGTGACTGCCTATTTATAAAAGCAACAGATGTAGTTAATTTGTTAAAGTTTATTTGTAACATTTCCAAAATTTAAGGCGTTATTTAATCATAAATTGCAGTCAATGGCTACTTTCCTTGCTGAGCAGTTGGCAACACTGTTCTCCAACCCGTCCCTTCCATCCAGCCTTTCTCCTTCCTTTACTCTGTCGATTCTCTCCCCGCCTCCTCTCTCGCCGTTCCTCACCGGTCTGCAGCACCCACTCAGCTCCTTGCTGGAGCTCCCTGACCTTCATTCTCCCTTTCTACAGCGCCGCCCCCTCTCAGCTCGCGCTGCGGCTCATCTCCAACACTGAAACCCTACAACATTCCGGGGTGCCCCGGATCTGGAACTTCATTGCCGTGTGTTTGCGGGACGAAGCTCCCCATCCTGCAATGGGCCTGGCTGTCTAAGGCTGACGTGGTTTCGGGTTTCAAAATCCTCCCTCTCCATCCTGACTCCTGGTGCCTTTTCAGAGTCCGCTTTTTAGTTCACCTTGCTTTCGGGTGCAAAAGTAACCCCAAGCTTCGACTCCTTAGCTGAGGCGCTCTGCTGGATTTTGCTCAACACAGGCTCCTATTCGTGTTCCACCTCCTGGGCAACTTCTTAGTCATCGATCCTGTTTCTGGCTGTACCTCCTCTGCAACTGGACGGGATTTCCTTCTTCTACGCCGACGCAGCTTCCAGCTCTTTTGATGTTCAGCTATTCACAGATGCCGCTCCTTCCTCTCTGGTCGCCTCTGCCTGGCCGTCTGCTCCGCTGCGCACCCGCGCAATTCTTCTGCGCTCTCTGGAAATATTCTGGTCGTCGCTGCCCCTCTTTTGGGGACAAGAATGGTAAAAAAAAAACCAACAAAAAAAAAACAATTCTACTCCACTCTGACAATCTCGCCGCGGTCCACATCATCAATAAAGTTGCTCCAAATCGCTAGAAATCATGCCTTTTATCTGTCATCTCACTTAGCACTTCATTAAGCATCAATTCATCATTAAAGCTGTTCACATCCCAGGTCCATCCAATTTTATTGCTGATTCTCTTCCTCGTTTTCAATTACAGAAATTCAGATCCTTGGCTCCGCATGCAATGCAACCCAATGTCGGTACCTCCATTTTCACAACTACACTACACTTAACCCCGTTTAAACGAACTGATCTTCCAAGCTCAACAAACCATCCTTTCAGCCGTCTCCCCACAGACTCTCTCCACTTACTGATCAAGCATAAAAACATACAAAAGTATCCCCTTCACAAATAACATCTCTTTCCATTCTCATCATCTATCCGTAATGATCGCTTTCCTCACTTTTATTCACACTCAACATTCTGCCTGTTCCACTCAGTCCATCTGGCCGCCATGAATTTCTTCACTAAACTCATTACTGGCATACCTAACCCTTCCTCCAATCACCTACAACTTTCCCTGCTCCTGGAAGGAATCCAAAAAATTCAGAAACTCCAACCTCACATCATCAAGCCTCTATCACTCCAGAAATCCTGCTACTTTGCATTAAAACCTCCGATCAGGCTTCTACCCTCCGACTACATCCTCTACGCTCCAAGGCCTATTTCTCCTGGCATACTTCAGATTCCCCAATCTTATAACCTATACATCCGTTCCCAACCAGACGATTCCAAACTAGCTTCCACATAAGCTCCAATTTTGGGGATATAACTGCACGCTTCTTCAAGCACGCAGTTCAGAACTCCAGCCCAAATTTCCCTGAGTTCCCTCCCCTAAGGCGTGGTCCGCACTTAGCAAAATGATGTTATGTAATAACAAAAGTTTGGGAGAAGGACCACGCCTGAACTCTACGTTCTAACTCCACCCCGTATCAATCAACCCTCCTATAAATACCTCCCCTAACTAACTACCTCTCGTGACGAAAGTTTGCAACCCACCTCCTCCCCAACAACCCTCTTTTTCTACTCTTCCACTTCTTATTAAATAAAAGGGGGGGGATAACTGCACGCTTCTTCAAGCATGCAGTTCAGAACTCCAGCCCAAATTTCCCCGAGTTCCCTCCCCTTTTCCCTTCTTCTTTCTCTATTTCTTTAGGCATGGTCCGCACTTAGCAAATTGCAAGTTAAGCTAGGCAAGGTAGACTAAGGTAGCTTCGGCACAACCATGAAATGGTCTTATCCCAGTGGTGCCCAAAAAAGAAAGAAAATTAAGGAAAGGAAGTCCAGCACAGAAAGCTAGACAAAGCTCACCAGCATCTGGATAGAGACGATCTCCGGGGCTGTTTCCCTGGCGTCAGCGCTGTGGAACGAGCCGATCTCCGGGGCTGTTCGCCCGGCGTCAGCGCTGTGGAGGAGCCGATGTCCGGGAATGTTTGAAAAATATATTGAAGGTTATTTGCCTAGTGATCTTTTGTGTCATAGTTTCATTATTGACCCAATCAATTTGGATACTGATCAGATAGGTGATACATTTAGAATCCTAAAACTTATTTTGCTTTAATTTAATCTCCTTCTGCTATTACCAAACACAGTTCTGGTTGTGTTTACATAAACATAATACCATCTCCTGCAGTGTGACAAAAAGCAAATCAATAATGTTGAGTATATGTATGTATAAATGCTCTCAACTCAACCCCAAACTTGATATACAGTAACTGCTCAATCAAATGAATAGTGTAAACATGCGGTGAAGAACATTGGTATTCAAATTGTGTGGAACAGACACCAATAAATCCATAATTCCTGCTATTTACTTACTTACCACAGCTAAAAGGTGCTAGAAAAACTTAAAAATAGGCATTGAAAGTGCTTGAAAAGTGCTTGAATTTTACCTTGTAAAAGGTGTATGAAACCTTAATATTGCATTTTGCTATACAAAAGGATCCGTTTGATCAGGGCCCCCAGACAAAGACAAAGACATTGCTTAGGGCCCCAGAACTTTCAAATCCGCCCCCTGTGTGTGTGGGCGTCATACAATAAGAACTGTATTTGAGATTCAATACTGACAAAATCAATGAACTACAGTCATATGAAAAAGTTTGGGCACCCCTATTAATCTTAATCATTTTTAGTTCTAAGTATTTGGGTGTTTGCAACAGCCATTTCAGTTTGATATATCTAATAACTGATGGACACTATACATCGACACTATACACTATACATCGCACTTTGCACAAGGAGAAGCTGTATGGGAGAGTGATGCCAAAGAAGCCATTTCTGCAAGCACGCCACAAACAGAGTCGCCTGAGGTGTGCTTTTGCATAATGAGAATATATATTTTGCATAATAAGAAATGGCTTCTTTCGCATCACTCTCCCATACAGCTTCTCCTTGTGCAAAGTGCGCTTCATTGTGGAAGTTTGAAACTCTGGGGGTGAGACAAGGAGAAAATAGTGATTTTGCAACTTTTGAAAAATCATATTTAAAAGGTGGTACATTTATACAGATAACTTTACAATATACACAATAAACACATTAACAATACACACAATAACTTACACTATAGACATACTGACAAATGGTATTGCACAGAAATATGCTAAGTAACACTGAATATATAATCTACAATGCTCTCTAGGTCGTCCTCAGACGAGCCTTCCATCGTTTCTTCCAGTCATCCCGATTCCCCATACATCTTTTCAATTCACTGGTACTCTGGGCTTCTGCGTCCTTCTTGAGTACGTCCACATAGGTTAGTGTGGGACGTCCTCTTGAGCGGCTCCCATGTGTCGGTTCCCATAGCACCAGTTTGCTGGCTGGCAATTCCTGGTGCCTATGGCAGTGTCCTGCAAGTCTCATTCGCCTTACCGCAATTTTCTCGCTCACTCTTGGTATTTCCTCGTACAGGGTTTGGTTGGTTACATGTGCATCATTGCAGATGTTAAGTACTGCACGCAGCATCCTGGTGTAACACCCATCAAGGGACTTCTCCAGAGTTGGCTTAAGTGTCCAGCATTCGCTGCCATAGAGGAGAACAGACTCTACTGTTGCATAGAAGAAGCTCAGTTTTATTTGACGAGGGAGACTGGAGTTCCATACACTGGCCATACCGTTCAGAGCCCTCCATGCAAGTGCCTTCCTTACTTTTAGGTCTTGCTCAGTTGAATTGACCCATGAGCCCAGGTACTTGAAGTCATCAACTTCATTCAGCACAGTGCCTCCTGCTGTAGTCAGAGGCTGATGTTCAGGCGGGATGTTGTAGGTAATGACCTCAGTTTTCTTCGCGTTTAACCTGAGGCCAACCTTAGCGCACTCTAGTTCTACTCTGCTCAGTAGAATTTGTGCTTGCTCCACGTTGTCAGAGAGCAAACTGATGTCATCCGCAAAGTCAAGGTCTGTGAGGACCACTGCGGGGTATCGACTTGACTTCCTTGGAGATAGTGTGAAGCCAAGTTCCTGTTCCCTCCCATTAATTGCCTTCCTGAGTGCATAATCAAGTACTATGATGAAGAGGAAGGGGGCCAGTGTGTCCCCCTGCATAACTCCAGCCAGGATGACAAATTCCTCGCTGTTGCCGTCTGGGGTCACCACCTTGGCCCTTGTTCCTGCATACATGGACTCTATTGCTCGGAGTAGGTTTGGGGGAATACTGTATGCCTTGAGGATCTTCACCATCATGCCTCGATGTATTGAGTCAAATGCCTTTTTGAAGTCCATAAAGCATAGTACTGCTGTCAGGTTGTTCTTTTTCACCTCCTCAATCATTCTCCTTAGTGCCAGGATCTGGGATGTAGTGGTGCGTCTCTCTCGAAACCCGTTCTGGTTCTTCCTCAGAAGAGGGACCCTGTTTAGGATCATACGGTTGTAAACTTTTGCAATAGTGCATGTCAGGCTGATGCCCCGATAGTTGTCCGGCTTCGATAGGTCTCCAGACTTAGGCACTGGCACGATGTTTGATAAAGACCACGTATCAGGCAGCCGATTGTGCAGCAGGGCAAGGTTGCAAAACTCTAAAATGATGTCATCCATGTCGCAGTTCCTCAGCACCTCTGGGGGTATACCATCCGGACCAGCACTCTTTCCTGCTTTTACGGTGGTTTTTGCCCTGGCAAGCTCTCCGAGTGTGAAGGGGCCGTCATTGATGTTAAGGTTTGGGAGGACTGATTGTACTTCTTCCTCAGTTGCTTCTGATGGTTCTCCTAGCAGCCTTTGGAAGTGGGTGGTCCAGGTTGTCACCCTCTCCTCTGGGGTGTGTCCCTCCACCTGTCCCTTCTTGGTCCTCTTCCGCCCTGTCATCTCGTTGATGACCCTCCAAGCCTCCCCATACTGTTGACCACCTTGCGCCTCCTGTACCCTCCGCACTCTCTCCATCAGTTCCTCCCCTCTGATGGTGTCATAAGTTCTGAAAAGGAACTGTTTGGCCTCATTCAGCTCCCCACGACTCTCTGCCGTTGGCTCCCGCTCAAAGCTGAGGCGGGCTTCCTCCACCCTGCTTCGTGCTACTACGACTTCTGGGTGTTTTGATCGCATGGAGATTCGGACTCTCTCCATCTTGGGTACCCACAGCCTGGTCGCCTCCTCATTCGCAGATATGAATCTCTTGTACTCGCTACTAGGATCCGCCTCCCTGTCCAGCTGGAGGAATTGTCTCCTCACCTCCTCTGTGTATCTGGTTTGAAGGCCAGGGTCACTTGAGAAGGCTCTCCAGTTGTATCGGATCCTGGGACTTGGTTTGGAGACCCTAAGGCTCAGGCGAACTCTCATGGAGACCACGCGGTGGTCTGAGCCCACTGAACAAAATGTACTGTATGGCTCAGCATTCATGACGGAGTTCCTCCGCACTAGGATGTAATCTAGCTGCCGTAGTGCTCCTGTGGCACGGTCTCGGAAGGTCCATCTTTTGAGTAAGGAAGGCAGCGAGGTAGCAACTGTTACGGTTTGTAGAGTCGTGGTAGGGGAAGGGTACGTCCTCTGGTCCCAGTCTTGCATTGAAGTCCCCAAGGATGGCAAGGAAGTTGTGAACTGGGGCGTTTCGGACCGCTGTTGCAAGGTCCTCAAAGAACTTTTCCACCTCGTCATAGGATGTCACATTGGTGGGTGAGTACACGACTATGACCGTTGTTGCTGGGTTGCCCGAGAACTCTGCGCTTAGGATTCTGTCGGTGTGGTGGTAAACCCGACGAAGAGCCTTACGCGCCCGGGATCCCAGCATTAACCCAACACCGCCTGTCGCGGCCTGGGCCTCGTTCCTCCATGCAGATGCAGAGATGAACATGCATCTCTCCACTCTGTTGTAGGCAATCGGGTCTTCAGTGTGCACTCTCCTGTGTTCTTGAATGCCCAGGATCTCCACTCCTCGTTCCTCAACACAATGTGCTAGCTCTATCAACCTCGCCTCTTCTCTCGCTGTGCATGCGTTGAAGGTTCCCATAACCAATGGTCTCCGACAGCGCATGAGTGCATTGGGCGGAGTGCTGTAGTCGGACAGGACCCTCCCTGGGCCAGACCCAGGGTTTGAGGTCCTGTCGTCATGCTGTCCTCCAAAAGGAGGACCAGCACCCCCATCCGCCGCGGTATTCCTGTGGACTCCCGCCACTGGAAGTATAGGATTTGGGATAACTGTGTTCTCCATGGTTGGCTTTACTATGCTATTAGCGAACTGTGGGGCGCAACTCCTCACAGTCCCGGATTTAAAAAAGTAGAGTATCCTCCTCCTAGACGGGTTGCCATACCAAGGCTATGAGCCCCATCTGCCCATACTATTTATCCCATAGCTGGGACAGTGGTTGGCAGACACCAGGGCGTGTTCCACATGCCATGTGGGCCTGCGTGTCGTGCCTCTGGGGCCCACTGCTGCTCCGAGATCCCTTACAGTTTGGCCTGGACCCTCGCGGACCCAGTTACCGTGCGTGGCCACGGGGAGGCACTGTAAGAGTCCTGGTGGTGGAGAGGCTGTGTACCAGCAGGAGGAGACTTACACACTCGGCTCCTCTTTTTCACCCCCACTAGGAGGGCTAGCCGGTGGCAATAGTAAGCAGAGAGTATCAAGCAGGAGCGACATGCAACACACAACATGCAACATGCACTGACTACAGTCACTTCTGCAACACTATTGCACTGACGCATCACACACACCCTGTGCATAAGCACACACACACAAAGACATTGCTTAGGGCCCCAGAACTTTCAAATCCGCCCCCTGTGTGTGTGGGCGTCATACAATAAGAACTGTATTTGAGATTCAATACTGACAAAATCAATGAACTACAGTCATATGAAAAAGTTTGGGCACCCCTATTAATCTTAATCATTTTTAGTTCTAAGTATTTGGGTGTTTGCAACAGCCATTTCAGTTTGATATATCTAATAACTGATGGACACTATACATCGACACTATACACTATACATCGCACTTTGCACAAGGAGAAGCTGTATGGGAGAGTGATGCCAAAGAAGCCATTTCTGCAAGCACGCCACAAACAGAGTCGCCTGAGGTGTGCTTTTGCATAATGAGAATATATATTTTGCATAATAAGAAATGGCTTCTTTCGCATCACTCTCCCATACAGCTTCTCCTTGTGCAAAGTGCGCTTCATTGTGGAAGTTTGAAACTCTGGGGGTGAGACAAGGAGAAAATAGTGATTTTGCAACTTTTGAAATATCATATTTAAAAGGTGGTACATTTATACAGATAACTTTACAATATACACAATAAACACATTAACAATACACACAATAACTTACACTATAGACATACTGACAAATGGTATTGCACAGAAATATGCTAAGTAACACTGAATATATAATCTACAATGCTGGAAGTGAGAAAATAGTCCAATAGGTGACAAACAGAGTGCAGGATTATGGTGTCACATCAATGTCAAAAGTCAAAAATATACAAGTAGGGGGCGCAAATCATGTGTGTAAATCGTGTGTAAATTAACTTCTTGTGAGCACAAATGTGAAACTTGCGAGCAACAAAAAGGGAATCGTGTGCGTGCGCGTCTTTAACCCTTATAGCAAAAGACCATCCTGGACTATGAGAAGGGCTTGCTCACTCCAGTATAATTTGTGCAGGCTCCCTTCTGCACACAACTGCATCACACATGCGCACACACTGTCCTTCTGCAGTTGATCTTTCAACTCCTCCAGATAGGCAGTGCTCGCAGGTAGGTTCTCCATCACCATGTCTATATAAATGTTAGTGTTTTCGAACAGCTCTTTGTCAACTGGTGTTTCACCTCTTTTGACTGGCGCTCTTGACAGCGTATCCGCGGTCTATAGACACTTCCCTGACACATGAGAGATGCAGTAGGAATAGCGCATCAGACGCAATCTGAAATGTTGGATCCGAGGAGGTAAAGCATCTAGTGTTTGCAAACCCCAGGAGACTCAGGAGAGTCTGTCTCCAGCTAGAAATGTTTCCTGATCAGGAAGTTGTGAAACCTTTTACATGCCCAGGTCAGTCTCAGTGCCTCCTTTTCTATTTGAGCATATCTCTGCTATGTTTGTGTGAGAGACCGTGATATGTAGGCTATTGGTCTTCACTCCTTGTCCCATTTAGCACTCCTCCCAATCCATATGATGAAGCGTCTGCTAAAACCTTGCATTCCCTTTTCGGATCATACGTGGCTAGCACAGGTGGTGATGTCAGTGCATCCTTTAGATCTTAAAAGGCTCTTTCTTGCAGTTGTGTTTTGACAGGAGATCTCAAAGGGGTTTATCTCTCTCAGCCAGCTGCGGAAAAAACTGGCACAGTTGGTTTACCATTCTGAGAAAGGACCTTACTTCACTCACTGTCGTTGGCTCCTGCATCCTTTTTACAGCCTCTACCTTGCTTGGGTCTGGGCTGATGCCATTCGCAAAGACCACATGACCTAGAAAGCTCACCTCTTTGACAGGTCACATTTATCAATGTTTAGGGTGATGCCTGCTTTCTGCATTTTCTCCAGCATGCAGATGAGTGTCATGCTCATCTTGTGTACTACCCCATACTAGCACGTCATCAATATGGCATACTATACCCTTGAGTCCTCGATTCTGTTCTGGAAGTGTTCGGGTGCTGAGGCTATACCAAAGAGTAATCTCTTGAAGATATAGCGGCCATAAGGATGATGAAAGTTTTGCTGAATCTTGTTCAGGACAATTTGCCAAAACCCCATATTCGCGTCCAGCTTACTAAAAATTCAGGCTTCAGCCAGCATCCCCAGTGTTTCCTCCACTGATGGCAGGATGAATTTGTCATGACACAATGACTCATTCAGTTTAGTGAGGTCAACGCATATGCGCACAGCACCAGTTTTCTTTGGCACTACCATGATGCTAGTGCACCAGTCTGTTGGTTCTTCAACTCTGCATATCACCCCGAGACTCTCCATGCAGGACAATTCTTGCTTGACTTTGTCCATCAGCGGCACTGGGGTCCTCCTGGGTGTTTTAAGTGAGAACAGCTGAGCTTGGTTTGTTCATAGCAGGCTTGCTATTTTTGAGAATTCTGACTGTCCACAGACTTAACATCACTTGCCTGTGCTCTGATTTCACCTCGTAGAGAAGCTTGCTGCTTTTTCACCTCTTAACTCTGATGTGCCATCCTGACAGCCTTTTCTAAGGTGAGTTCTGCATCCAGCTGCATGCGTTCAGACAGCCCTTGGAGCGGCAGTGATGAGTGGGCGCATTAGTGGAGTTCAGTTACCAATGAAGGAGTTTTGCCCAAAAGCATAATTTGTGCATTGTTATGCACACCAGCTAAACCTCACTCTTCAGCAGGTGTGTTCAGCAAGAATATCTGACTTAAAAGTGTTCTTTGCTGATTTGTTTTCACACTAACCACGTCCTCCAGCTATATGGTTACATAAGTTATATAAGCTATAGTTATATAAGCTATATAAGTTGATGCCAGAACTTGACATTTTGTACAACATACTGCAAAAAACAAGATGTTAATGCAGCTGTAATTAACTGTGCAATCTTTAAAAACAACATTGGTCGTCTGAGAAAAAGAGTGGATGTAATAGATCTTCACGTGATTTCCAAGTGCCTAACTTGAGTGTGCAGTCAAAATTTGGCCAATTGCACATAAAGCAAAGTTGGAAACTGAGCTTAAGTCGCTGTACAATCACTCTAAATCTCTGCTTCAGTTAATTCATGAAAACAACCTTCAGGATGCCTTATTTCAAACAGTGTCACTGCTAAAGATCATAATCACTACAGCAATGACTAATGCTGAGTCGGAGAGAACCTTTTCAACATTGAAAAGGATTAAGATATTTACTTAAAACATCATTGGACAACAGAGGTTACATGCACTTGATGTACTCCAAATCATTCACGAAGTCATGGACAAGATTTTTCCAGATGAAAGATTGTTGTGCATCTTTTATTTTTTATTTATTTTATAGGTTCGAACCCCTGCTCATGCAGCTTTGCCATCAAGCTGCCGGCGTTAGAGGGAGCAAAATTGGCCCTGCTCCCTCTGGGTAGATGTTACGTCCCTTTAGTTTTGGAGATCTGTTTTTTTTTTGTTCTCAGGTCTGCTGCCTTGGTGATTGGCTGCTCTGTTGGCAATTAGCTGTTTGTTGCTCCGCCCATGCTCGCATTCTATTGGCTGGATCTACTGGCGGGAGATTTGAAAAGCCTCTTTGTCTGAGAGTCCAGGGAGCTGCACCTTTTTCCTTGTTTGAGTCGACGTGTGCTGCTCCAGTGAAGGCCCACCAGCACAGACCAAACCTGTTTGTATTGTTTTGTTTGTTTGCTTATTGTAATGTTAAGTTTTCAGGATTCGTAGGGGTGACCTGCCCTTTTTGTTAATACCTTTTGTCTCTGTTTTTTAAAGAGAGTAGGCAGGGTAGTTTGTTTGTATTTTATTTTCTTTGTTTTCAGGGTAAGTTAAACGCTTTTTCCTGTTTAGATGTTTTTGTTAGTTGTTTTGGCCTGGGGTCACCCTGAAGTTATTGAATCCTGTTTTTTTTTGCCTCTTTAGTTTTGAAGCTGGCAAATGGTCAAATGTGTCATTGAAGAGCAAAATAAAATTTTACTTAATTATTTTGAGTTGTTTTTGCTTGGTCTGATGCTGAGTGGGCACTCACTTAACTCTTATTGTGTCCTACCACTAGGGGACGTAATAGCACTCTCTCCCCACATCACTCCTATGGTGATTTCTGCAGCACAGGGTGTCTGTGAGCTGATGTACCGGAGCCGAGCCGCTGCGCTTTCCTCCAAGCTCGCTGGCTGCACGGTAATGCTGCATTAGCATGTGTTAGTCTTCACCCTCCTGGTGTGTTGGGGCATCACTAGTGATAGGGGGAGTCCTAATGAGTGGGTTGGGTAATTGGCCGTGTAAATTGGGGAGAAAATGGGGAAAAATTAGAAAAAAAAAATCAGTAACATGATAAGTACCAATACAGCATACTGACACTAAAATATCTTACAGGTTCTAGATATTAACCAGGTAAGTGAGAAATACAAACCCCAGTAACATGATAATACAGTCATATGAAAATGGACTGTAATATTTCAGGATTGAAATGAGGTTTATTGTACAGAAAATGTGAAATATGCATTCAACCAAAATTTGACCGGTGCAAAAGTATGGGCACCCTTATCATTTTATTGATTTGAATACTCCTAACTACTTTTTACTGACTTACTGAAGCACAAAATGGGTTTGGTAACCTCATTGAGCTTTCAACTTCATAGCCAGGTGCATCCAATCATGAGAAAAGGTATCTAAGGTGGCCAATTGCAAGTTGTTCTATTTGAATCTCCTCTGAAGAGTGGCATCATGGGCACCATTGCCTGAGGTTTGTGTGACTGTTTGTGGCGTGCTTGCAGAAATGGCTTCTTTCGCATCACTCTCCCATACAGCTTCTCCTTGTGCAAAGTGTGCTGTATTGTTGACCGATGCACAGTGACACCATCTGCAGCAAGAGAGATGCTGCAGCTCTTTGGGGGTGTTCTGTGGATTGTCCTTGACTGTTCTCACCATTCTTCTTCTCTGCCTTTCTGATATTTTTCTTGGCCTGCCACTTCTGGGCTTAACAAGAACTGTCCCTGTGGTCTTCCATTTCCTTACTAATGTTCCTCACAGTGGAAACTGACAGGTTAAATCTCTGAGACAACTTTTGGTATCCTTTTCCTGAACAACTATGTTGAACAATCTTTGTTTTTAGATCATTTGAGAGTTGTTTTGATAAGCCCATGATGCCACTCTTCAGAGGAGATTCAAATTGGAGAACAACTTGCAATTGGCCACCTTAAATACCTTTTCTCATGATTGGATACACCTGGCTATGAAGTTCAAAGCTCAATGAGTTTACCAAACCAATTTTGTGCTTCAGTAAGTCAGTAAAAAGTAGTTAGGAGTATTCAAATCAATAAAATGATAAGGGTGCCCATACTTTTGCACCGGTCAAATTTTGGTTTAATACATATTGCACATTTTCTGTTAGTACAATAAACCTCATTTCAATCCTGAAATATTACTGTGTCCATCAGTTATTAGATATATCAAACTAAAATGGCTGTTGCAAACACCCAAATATTTAGAACTAAAAAGGATTAAGATTAATAGGGGTGCCCAAACTTTTTCATATGACTGTAAGTACCAATACAGCCTACTTACACTAAAATATCTCACAGGTTCTAGATATTAACCAGGTAAGTGTGAGAAACAAACCCCAGTAACATGATAAGTTCCAATGCAGTCTCCTTACACTGAAAGCAGAGTTCTTACCATGGAGGTCCACAAATAAATAATCAAGTCAAGTCAAGTAGTTTTATTGTCAATACTGCATATGTACAGGTCATACAGATAATTGAAATTACGTTACTCTCCTTCACAAATTTTACAGCAAGTACGGATAATAGATATAATAAAAGTGAATGGGAGACACTATGCGTACAATATAGGAGAGACACAAATAGACATACATGAGACAGATGCTGGGTCAGGATTGGGATGGGGGGTAGAGCAGGAAGCATCCTCACAGCCTGATGGATGGGGCTGTCTCGCAGTCTGCTGGTCCTCGCCCCGAGACTCTGCAGTCTCCTCCCTAATGGCAGCAGGCTGAAGAAGCTGTGTAGTGGGTGGGAGGGATCTCCTGCCAGAGGTAGGGCTTTCCGTGTGAGGCAGGAGCTGTACAAGTCCTGAAGGGAGAGAAGAGAGGTGCCAACAGTCTTCTCAGCTGCTCTCACGATGCGCTGGAGGGTCCTGCGGCAGGATGCTGTGCAGGCCCCGTACCACACGGCGAAACAGCTGGTCAGGATGCTCTCGATGGCCCCTCTGTAGAAGGTGGTCATGATGGGGGTGGGGGCTCCAGCTCTTCTTAGCTTGCGGAGAAAGTAGAGACACTGATTTGCCTTCCTGGCCAGTGATGTTGAGTTGGTGCTCCAGGAGAGGTCCTCTGTTATGTGCACACCCAGGAACTTGGTGCTGCTCACCCTCTCCACAGCAGTTTCATTGATGGACAGAGGAGTGTGCTGTGTGTGAGTTCTCCTGAAGTCCACAACAATCTCCTTGGTCTTCTCTGCGTTCAGAGAGAGATTGTTGTGTTTGCACCGAGAGGCCAGACAGCTCACCTCGCTCCTGTAGTGTGACTCACCACCGTCGTGTCATCCGCAAACTTCATGAAGAGGTTGGAGGTGTGTGCTGGTGTGCAGTCGTGGGTCAGCAGAGTGAACAGAAGGGGGCTCAGCACACATCCTTGGGGAGCCCCTGTGTTCAGTGTGGTGATGCTGGATGTGTTGCTGCCAGTCAGGAAGTCTAACAGCCAGTTGCACATGGAAGTGCTCAGCCCCAAACTGTCCAGTTTGTGTATGAGCTGTGTTGAATGCTGAGCTAAAGTCAACAAACAGCATTCTGACGTAAGTGTTCTTCTTGTCCAGGTGTGTGAGGGCTGAGTGGAGAATGGTGGAGATGGCATCATAGGACGAGCGATTTTACCGATATGCAAACTGGTAGGGGTCTAGGGAGGGGGGGAGCGAAGATTTGATTTGATGCATGACTAGTCATTCGAAGCACTTCTTGAGGATGGGGGTGAGTGCAACCGGACGATAGTCGTTGAGACAGGATGGCGATGCCTTCTTTGGGACAGGGATGGTGGTGGCTTTGAAGCATGTGGGAACCACAGCCTGACTCAGAGATGTGTTATAGATGTCAGTATAAACCTCTGCGAGTTCCCAGGCACAGTCCTTCAGCACACGACCAGGAGTGTTGTCAGGCCCAGGAGTTTTTTGAGCATTGATCCTGCTGAATGTCTGGGGACAGCGTCAGCACCTGGTCACTAGGAGAAGGGATGGATTTCTGGGCGGGTGTGTTGTTGAGTGGCTCGAACCTTGCGAAGAATCCATTCAGGTCGTTCAGCAGAGAGATGTCGCTGTCGCAGGTCTGTGTTACATCATCAGTGCACTTGGTGATGTAGGCAGAGACAGTTTGACAGAGACAGATGTAGGCAGAGACAGTTGTCTACTCCTGAGGATGTCCTTGGAGTTGTTGTGGGTGGCTGCCTCTCTGAACATATTCCAGTCTGTTGTGCTGAAACAGTCCTGAAGTGCCACTAAGAACTGGTTTGGTGACTAACCAGTGGTGTATTGTTTCCCCTGGTTGAAAAGTCTGTGTGTTTAAAAAATCCAGAAAACACACTCTTTGGGTCTGCATGGTTGAAATCTCCAGCCAGAATGAGAAAAGCATCTGGGTGTGCTGTCTGCTGTTCACTGATGTACTGGTACAGTTCATTCAGTGCTTCACTCCTCACGCTCTTGTTGGAGGTAGGAGGGAGATAAACAGCAGCGATCAGAACGGTGGAGAAATCTCTCGGTAGATAGATCGGACGGCACTTGATAATCATCAGTTCCTCTACTGGTGAGCAGTGTTTGCAGACCACAACAGCGTTTTGACACCAAGCATCGCTGATGTAAACACAGAGCCCGCCGCAGCGGGTCTTACCTCCATTGGCTAGCGCTCGGCCCGCCCGATAGCATGTTAGGCAATTCAGCTGAATGTCGTGGTCCGGGACGCTGTTGTCGAGCCAGGTTCCCGTGAAAACATAAACACAACAGTCTCTCACGGTCTTCTAAGTTGACTGAAGTAAGCGGATACCTCCGCGCTTACCCCTCTTCTGCCTCCTCTCACGCCTCATTGTGGGTGAGATGCAGAGGTGGGGGTGCCGGTGTCCGTAGCAAGCCACAGACTCGCAGCTCTTTTCAGAGTTCGCTATTAAACTCCAAAAGTGAGTTTCTGCCGGCTTCAAGCTGTAGGTGTTTTTCAGGAGGTGAACGCACGACAAAGACTTACAAAAACACTGCGACTTACAGGACAAAAACCCTGTTTCCTCGGGAGAGAGAAGCCACTGTGTGTGCACGCGCCACCATCTTGGAATCTTGGAATCAGATAGAAGCTAACAGTGCTTGGAACAGCATGGCAGTTCGTTCCTATATTATTTGTGTAAATATCACAGTGTTATATGTTTTGCCCAGTAATTCAGAACTAAGTAACAAATGATTTGAATTTCTTTATTGAACGCTACCAGCAAAGTACATTTGAGCTAGGTAGGTGTATGTTTAAAACAGTTCTGTTTACACTAGTTAAAAGTAAAGATCCACCCCAGGGTTTCGTTCCAACTGCCTGGGCAGCTCTGCTGTGGCTCAGCCAACAAAACCTTGGGGTGGATTTTTACTTTCTGTACCTGGACTAC
The DNA here is from genome assembly GCF_023375975.1 of Astyanax mexicanus. Taxonomy (NCBI): domain Eukaryota; kingdom Metazoa; phylum Chordata; class Actinopteri; order Characiformes; family Acestrorhamphidae; genus Astyanax; species Astyanax mexicanus. Next base: position 11,491,435 of record NC_064431.1, on the reverse strand, counting down.
CCACCTCTGTGTGAGTAACTACAGGTTTACATAGGTTTGTTTGTTTGTTTGGGTTTTGTGCCATATCAGCAACATGATGGCTATTTTATGGCATCAACAATGTTCATATCTTGAGCATCACAGTCTTAAATTAGTGTCTTCATATGAAGGACTTCCAGAAAATTAAGTATTCTAGCTGGTGGAATCGTTTCAAACAGTTCTTTCACGTTTGTAACCCTATAAAAGTCCTTTCTGGTGGTTAAAAGTGCAGGGCAGTCTACTAAGATATGTTTAATTGTTAGAGGAGTATCACAGAACTGGCAGGCTGGAGTCCGTTCGCCAACCAGGAGGTGACGGTGGGTAAGAGCAGTATGTCCAATTCGGCACCTAGTCATGATTGTCTGTTCTTGTCTATTAAGGAAGTCCATATTGCATTTTCTATTAATGATTGGTGATATTTCATACAGTTTATTTTGTGGATTGCTGGACCATTCATCTTGCCATTTTCTTCTACAGTGAAATTCGACGAGATAGTAGGCATCTGTAATTGGGACATAGTTCCAAGAAAGGTCCTGATTTCTTGCTTCCCTTGCTAAAATGTCTGCTTTTTCATTGCCCCCAATGCCACTATGTCCAGGAACCCAACAATAGAGAATGTAAAATCCCCGGCTGTAGAGGTCTCTGTCTGAGGCTAGTAGTTCTTGGATAACTGGGTGGTCCATGTTCAAAGATTCCAGAGGATTGATGCAGGACTTTGAGTCTGTACAGATAAACTGTTTGTAGGAGCTAGTAGATATATATCTGACAGCCAGGAGGAGGGCATGAGCCTCCGCCGTGTATATTGAAGCATGAAATGGGAGGCGGATGCTGTCACAGTGATCAGTGGTGGTAAAAGCAGCACCCACGTGAGCCTCTGTTTTTGATCCATCAGTAAATACAAATCTATTTTCCGGGAAACTGAGTCTGACTGTATCATATAAAGACAAGTAGTCAAGAGGAGACATATTCCACTTCGACAGTTTTGACAGGGTCTGTATTATATTAGGCTGCCTCAGAGTCCAGGGAGCAGGCATAAGAAACTTGGTAGGGCTCTCTGGAATATTGAAGTCAGACAATATGGGACCTATCCGCAGGCCAAAAGGCCTGATTGGGTCTTATTTCATAGAGACGATCCAGTGAAACGCCAAAGACTGCTTGGTACGTTGGATTATTCCTGTTTTCTTTTATCCTGAGAGCTGTTTGCAAGTTGATCTGGAGTCTTCTGATAGGTAGAGGTAGTTCACCCGCTTCCACAAGCAGGCTTGAAGGTTTACATAGGATCTCTAGAAGACTGTATGTTTGCATGTATGAATATTTATGAGCAAAAGCCGAAACCCCCCCCCCCCCCCCCCCCAGACTAAAGCATACCGGAGCAATACCGGATCACTGGAGCACTTTTTTCACAAAAAACAGCTCACATGGCATTAATTTATACTAGAGACCACAACTAGACATTTTAAAATGAACGAAAAAACAATGAAATGAGACCTTTAAACTGTTGAGTCTCTTAAAAACGGAGGAGAATACTGCCATTTGGGCCAATAAAAAGAATACTAACTCCCCAAAATTAGCTTTAGAGTGGAGAAATGCTAAGAAAACAGATTCTTAGGAATTCCCTACCCTAAATATATTTGTTCCGCTTATTTTTGTTTTCACACTGCAGTTTAAGGAGCGCACTGCAGGGGAGGTGAGACTTAGGTGAGATACTAAAATAAACTAATCTGACTCCATTTTATAAATACCAACTAGGAGAAAATAAACAGTTAACAATTATCAGTAGCACACTTACTAATAATTAGAATATGTCTAAACAAAACCAGGTCTGCTTAAATAGTTTAGTGATGGAAGATATAGGCATTAAAAGTACACAACACCCAAAATACTACATAACATGTGAAAACAGCCCAGTGCATGGGTTGAGATGTTCAGCGGTCCAGAACATAGTCTACACTAGTGGTTACAGAACATAACACTCAATCTTATCTATTTCCCTCAGAGGTTAAACTGTGGCATAGCCTAAAATACAACATAACATGTGAAAACTGCCCAGCGCATGGGTTGAGATGTTCAGCGGTCCAGAACATAGTCTATACTAGCGGTTACAGAACATAACACTCAATCTTATGTTTCCCTTAGTAGTTAAGTGTGTGACAAAGTGCCCAGTGAAACTAACTATATAACTATGGAAGTCTAGAAACTTAAAGAAACTCAGAACACAGACCAATTAGGCCTTAGGGCCTACTAGAAAAATATTCAACAAACAATCACTACAGATTAACAGTTAACGGTTTATTGTGACCTAAGTTGACATATGAAACAATATTCTTAAACAATCCACAAGACCAAGTCAAACAAGATAGCAGTTAAGAATATTGCATAGTATAGTTGAAATAGAATATTGTGTGATATATTTTAAATAGTGGTTACATACAGAGTAGATATGTCTCCTGGTTACAGACAAATGTTGGCTACATGCAGAGCATGGGAGGTCTCATACTACCAGACAAACTCAGAGAGTAGGTCTTTGTGCTTTCCTTAAATATCAAACCAGAACAATACACTTCATTTTCACATGGAAATTAGAATTTGGCACTATTTACCGACTGTCACCACCATTTGTTTATCATGGCCTTTGATCATCACGGGGTAATCCTAAACCCATCAGGAGCAGGAAGGGGAGTGTCTCTTCAGAATGGAGACATTTCTCCCAAAGTTCAGAGATGTTTTATTAAGGTTATCTTTAACATTTCTTCACTAAGACCACTGTACTTCTCGTACTGAGACCATTAAAATGATACCAAACACGAAGACATTCACATTCCATATTAACAAGATACATTTCAGATCCAGCATTTAAAAGATTCTTCAGCTCAGTAGACATCTTCAAGCAAGAGGTGTCAACTACCTTTTGGTCAGGCTTCAGACTTAATTTGATTAACAATGGTACTTTTAACACAATGCTCAATGTGAGGAGCGGAGGTGTGCAAAGACAATTAGGGTACCCCATGGATGAATAGCCTTACAGAGTGCCCCCTTTTGTCCCCTGAGAGCCAATCAAAGATCACGGGGGTCAATTCCAATTCAGTTCATACCCCATCCCAGGTCTACTCCTGCAGTCTTTGTGAAGTTGACAGCTGCAGGGGGCTGGGCACGAAGAGCACATCGGACATAGCAACACTGGATCAGGGTGACAGTGAATGTGACCATACTTGCAAATACACATCCTCTGAACACCCAATCCCACCCAGTGTAAGTGTACTGAGCCGAGTGTGTAGATGAACTGGGCAGGATCTCAGCAGTCTTCTTCGCCAGGTTTGCCTGCACCATCCATTGGCACTCTTCCCAGGTTGTTGATCTGACCCATGGCTCAATAGGTGAAAGAGTTTATTTCACTGGTTACACACCACTGTGTGTGACACTTGGATGGCGTCTGAATATCAGTGTAGAGATTGGATGCTGATCAATCTTGAGTCGTTCTGTGAAAGTGTCTTAAGAGTGTTACAAGTACAAAGAATTTAACTGCGAGTCTCATGACAGTATATTGCGAGAAGTGAACAAGGTCTCAGTGTTTCTTAAAGTCATATACCCCGTGATGTGGTCCCATTTCATTACATGATTCTTCACCACAACCTCAATGGAGTTATTTGTGGTGGAATTTTGAAATACCTGATCTGGGTGGATAAGTAGAAAAGTTGCAAAGATTGAAATACAAACAGTATATACAGTGCTGATATATATCATCAAAGAGGATAACAGTTCAGCATAATATCTTTCATTGATTCTGATGTAGACCACCTGTGTAGGTTCAAAGTTTCAATCTAATTATTTAGGACATGCTTAGGGTTCTTTTGCAGACGAAGGTTCCGGATTTCTTGGCTGGGTTGGTTTTCTGTGAAAGAAGTAAGGGTTAAAGAGCATGTCTCTGTACACTATATGTGTGAGGTTGTATGTGTGCATCTATGTGGTGTTTCTAGATCCTGTGTAGTAACACTTTTTAGGATCCAGTCAAATCAAATCAAATTTATTTGTATAGCGCTTTTTACAAATGGTGTTGGCACAAAGCAGCTTTACAGAAACATGATTACAGGACAAAGAATCAGGCAAAACATTAAACATAGAATATACATAATACAGAACCCCCAGTGAGCGCGGAGGCAAGGAAAAATTCCCTCAGAGCTGCAGGAGGAGGAAGAAACCTTGGGAGGACCAAGACTCACATTAAAGGGGGGACCATCCTACCACTGGTCAAATGGCTTTTAAATTAATTTTAAAAAGTCTTTCATACATCCACATAGGTTTTATATATTCAGGTGTGTAGCAGCTCCACTAATGGCTTATAGAGTAAGATGGATGATGAGCAGCTGATCTGTGGTGGATGGAGAAGAGCTGACTTCAGAAACTTCCAGTCTGGCCAGACAGAGGACATGAGAGCCTGAGGGTCCAACATCCCTCGGTATCGGGTCAGACAGGTGGGCAGTCAGTAACTCAGAGGAAGGCAGAGAGATGGAATTAGTTTTGACTGGATTTATGTAAAACAGAGAATATAAAACATTATCAGAGTGTGGCAAATGACTCCGGCAGATCTAAATAAAACAGCCTAACTAAAGGCAGAGAGCCAGAAGGTAACATAGACATGGAGGCTCCCTGAAACACTGGCATCCACCCACTCCACCGTCCACAAACCTGAGTGACCGTGTGCAGTGGGAGAACAACAGCACCAGCATCTCAGTTTACCACAATTCCCTCTGTCCATGAACCCCTGAATCTGCAGCCTTATCTAAAGGGAAAAACATTAATTACCAAAAGCTAAACTAAACAAGTAAGTTTTCAGTCTAGACTTAAAGATTGAGACTGTGTCTGAGTCCCGAACATATTCAGGGAGATTATTCCAGAGTTGAGGCGCTTTATAAGAGAAAGCTCTTCCTCCTGCAGAGCTCCTCTGAATTTTAGGAACTACTAATAAACCAGCACCCTGAGATCTAAGTAATCGCGGTGGTTCATAACAGGAGATGAGGTCTTGTAAATACTCAGGAGCGAGCCCGTGTAGGGCTTTATACGTTAACAGGAGAATTTTATAGTCTATGCGGAATTTGACTGGAAGCCAGTGCAGTGCTGATAGTACTGGACTAATATGGTCAAATTTTCTCGTTTTAGTAAGGACCCTGGCTGCAGCATTTTGAACTAGCTGAAGTTTATTTAAGTTACTGCCGGAACATCCAGACAGTAGCGCATTACAATAATCTAGCCTTGAGGTAATAAAGGCATGTACTAATTTTTCTGCGTCATGCAGTGATAGGGCATTTCTTAGCTTGGCAATATTACAGAGGTGTAGAAAAGCTGTTCTAGTAACATTAGATATGTGTTTATCGAATGCTAGATCTGAATCTATGATAACTCCAAGGTTTTTAGCTGCTGAACCAGGGGTGGCTGAGAAGTCAGCCAGATTTAGCATTAAGTCTGATAATTTATTTCTAGCAGCTTTGGGGCCTAATAGGAGAACTTCTGTTTTATCACTATTTAATAGGAGGAAGTTGTGCGACATCCATGATTTTACATCTTCTACACAATCCTCGATTTTCTTTAATCTCACTCTGTCATCAGGTTTGGCTGATATGAAGAGCTGCGTGTCATCTGCATAACAATGAAAATTCACATCATGTTTTCTAATAACTTTGCCCAGTGGGAGCATATATAATGTAAATAATAACGGTCCTAATATAGAGCCTTGTGGAATTCCATATCTTACCTTGGTATAACTGGAAGACATATCATTTATCCTCACAAACTGATAGCGATCGGTTAAGTATGATTTAAACCATGATAATGCAGTTCCAGTTACACCAACCATGTTCTCTAGTCTTTCTAAAAGGATAGTATGATCTATTGTATCAAAGGCTGTGCTCAGATCTAGAAGTACGAGTAGGGAAACACAGCCTTGGTCGGCGGCTATAAGTAGATTGTTTGTTATTCTAACTAAAGCTGTCTCAGTGCTATGATAAGGCCTAAATCCAGATTGAAATTTTTCATAGATCTGGTTTCTTTGCAGGTAAGAGCAAAGTTGTTGGGCTACAGCTTTTTCTAAAATCTTAGAAATAAAGGGTAAGTTTGAAATAGGTCTATAGTTAGACAGTACACTAGGATCAAGATTTGGTTTCTTGATCAGAGGTTTAATTACAGCTGTTTTAAAGGCTTTGGGTACATGGCCCAAGGTGAGCGATGAGTTTACCATCATTAACAGAGGTTTAATTATATCTGGCAGTACCTGTTTTAGTAATTTTGTGGGAACAGCATCAAGTGTGCAGGTTGTGCTGTTTGAAGAGGAGATAATTTTCTCTAGTTCTAGCTGTGGAAGTGGGTTAAAGATTTCCAACCTAACTTCAGTAACAGGGTTTTGTTCTAGATCAGCCAGACCAGATGACAGAGAGGATGTAATATTTATCTGTTTAATTTTATCCCGAATGTTTTCAATTTTACTATTGAAGAAGTCCATAAAATCGTTGCTGGTGTGAATGGCTGGAATCTGAGGTTCAGTACCTGCCTGGTTTTTAGTTAATTTGGAAATAACACTAAAGAGAACTCTAGGATTATTTTTATTTATCTCGATCTGTGAGGCCAGATACGCTGAGCGGGCTTTATTTAGTTCTTTTCTATATTTAACAAGACTGTCTTTCCACGCAGAGTGAAACACTTCCAGTTTAGTTGATCGATATTTACGCTCTAAATTTCGTACTAACTGCTGTAAGTTACGAGTTTGATCATTGTACCACGGTGCGAGCTTTTTCTGTCTCTCTATTTTGTGTTTAAGGGGTGCTACAACATCTAAGGTTGTTTGTCCCAGTCACGCTGGCCTTTGCTCGACTCCATGGACAACTGCGCTGCCAGCCAAACTCCTGCAGTCTAGATATCCAGCGCGCAAGCTGGTCCTCGGGCTCGCGGAAACGCATGAGCCACTGTAGCGAGGCGTTGTCGGTGCGCAGCAGAAATGGGACCCCATACACATACGGTCGGAAATGTTTAAGGCTCTCGACCACCGCGAGTAGCTCCCGGCGCGTTACGCAATAGTTACGCTCCGCCTTGTCCAGGCGGCGGCTATAGTACGCTATTACGCGCTCTGAGCCATCCTGAACCTGTGACAGGACCGCTCCGAGGCCATGGTCGCTCGCATCAGTATCCACAATGAAACTCTCCAACATATTCGGATACGCTAGAACTGGAGCATTGCATAGACGGCTTTTTAGCTCCTCGAACGCTCGCTCCGCCTCGTCAGACCAGCGGAATGTCACACCCGGTCTAGTTAAATTGTGAAGCGGCGCCTCCACGTCCGCGAACCCCCTGATAAACCGCCTGTAATACGATGCGAGCCCCACGAAACTACAAACCATTTTCGCGTTATGTGGGACAGGCCAGTCACGGACAGCCTCCGTCTTTTTAGGGTCGGTTTCCACACCAGCACCGCTCACTACATGGCCCAGAAAATTCACGCGCTGCCTCAGCAGGTTACACTTCGCCGGGTTGAGCTTCAGGTTAGCCGCCTGAATCGCGCCGAGCACCACCTCGAGGTGAGAGAGCGCGGAGTCGAAGTCGGTCCCGTGCGCCATGACGTCATCCAGGTAAACAACGCAGCACGAACGCGGGATCCCGCTTAACACGCGCTCCATAAGACGCTCGAAAGTAGCCGGCGAGTTACACAACCCAAACGGGAGCACCGTGAAATGCCATAGAGCCGAGCCGAGCGAGAAAGCGGTTTTCTCCCTATCCCCTTCAGCTAGGGGCACCTGCCAATACAAATCTCCGCTCCTCAAATCTAGCGAGCTGAACCAGGCTGAGCCCGATGGCTGATCTAGCGTATCGTCGATCCTGGGAAGCGGATAAGAGTCGAGCTTCGTGACGGCGTTAAGTCGGCGATAATCAACGCAAAAACGCCAGTTCCCGTCCTTCTTTTTTGCAAGGACCACCGGGGCCGACCACGGGCTGCTCGAAGGCTCAATAACGCCCGCACTCGCCATATCACGGACTAACTGCTCAGCCGCTACGCGTTTCGCTAATGCCAGACGGTGCGGTCTCAGCCTGATGGGCTGGGCGTCACCTGTGTTTATAGAATGAAACGCAAGGCTAGTCCTAGTACACTCACGCTCAGACACAGCGAAGCTAGCGCGAAAACGCTCAATCAGTTCGCGTAAGCGCAGTTGTTGGGGCTCTGATAAGCCCACACAACTGCGCTCCAGCATCTCTTCTATCGGATCGATAATTAACCCCGCATCTAACGGACCCTTGAACATAACGTGCACCGAATCACACGCATCCCCCCCCAACGGCTCACTTACCCCGCACTCATCATGTTCCTCTACGGGGAGTCCAGTCACCAGAACCGAGCCCCGTGCACAATCAATGACGGCTCCAACGCGTGCAAGCAGGTCCTTGCCCAGAATGCACGGATCATTGATGTGCCCAACCCAGAACTCCTGCTGAAAGGGGCCCTTGCCAACATCAATTGTCAGCTCCGTTAATCCCAGGAGAGCGATAGGATCTCCGGTGACTGAAGAGAGAGCGATGCGCCGGCTGTAGTCCACCACAAACTCGCCTGCCACACCCCTTGCGAGCTCAGGCTTTATCAGCGAGACTGACGAGCCCGTGTCCACCAGCGCGTCCACCGTCACTCCATTCAGCGTGCACTTCACAAAATAGCCGCCGGGTCCGACAGCTCCGTGATCAGGTTCCGAGGGTAAGCCTAGAATCCCTGGGGCCACCGTAACCCTCACTTGGTGGTCCCGGCTCCGTTTCCCGGCCGGCCGCACTGCGCTCGCTTGTGGCCACGCCCCCCGCAATGCCAGCACTCCAGTTGCGCCTCAGGCCAGCTCCGCCTCCATCTCGGTGGATCATGGGCTCCGGGCGACGCCCCCCACGGTTCCGGATGGCTGGACAGGATGAGTTCGGACCGCTCAGCCACCTCCACCGCGGCCTCCAGGGTCTGTGGGTCGGCCAGTCTCACATGTTTGCGCAGCTCGCCTGGCTCTAGGGCGCGCAGGAAATTATCCAGCGCGAGACTTCTCTGAGCCGCTCGCGGAAATGCCGGATAAGCTTGGCGGGTTAGCAGAGCCATCTCAGATGCCAGCATGCCCAAAGTCTCTCCCCGCTGCCGGCGCCGGTCCACCACTAGCATTTTGGCGGCCGCCTCGGAAGGTTGACGGCTGAAACGGGTTCTCAGCGCCCGCGTCAAGTCAGACAGCTCGCAGCGGCACTCCGCGGGGAGCTCGATCAGCACCCTCAGTGCGTCTCCCTGCAGCGCCAGACAGAGGTTGGCCGCCGTCTCAGCATCCGTCCAGCCCGCACGGCCCGCCACGATCTCCAGCTGGGCTTCGAAGGCCGTCCAGTCAGCGCTGCCGTCATAGAATGACAGGCGGGGATGAGCCGTCAAGCTCGCCGTCAGCGCACCGTCCACTCTGGGAGCCGGCGCCACCGACTCCACGCCATCCGCTCCGCGAGCCGGCGCTGACGTCATCGCGCCGTCCACTCTGGGAGCCGGCGCCGGCGTCCTCGCGCCATCCGTTCCGCGGGCTCGACCTTTGGACAGCCTGCTGGCGCCGTCAGGTCTGGGTCCACTCCGCTGGTGAGTCTTGCCCCTCGTCCGCTGGTCCGCCGTTATCCTCTTCAGCTGTTCGATTTCCCCTGCCAGCAGCTCCATATCATCCAGCAAGGCCGCTTCTGACACCAAATGTGGCGTGGAAGAGGAAGGAGGACTCGTGAGACTCATTGCAAGTACTCAACAGCTCTTTATTAACAGGCTTGCCACTCACTTATAGCCTTTAACAAGGCTAGGAGAGCGAAACCCAACTGCTCACACAGCATAAACAGCCCTAAGGTCACTAAACCAACTAGGAATCTACCGGATGGTAGATTCAGAGTGGTGCCCACCACTCTGCATAACCCCACCTAAAAGGGAGGCCCCACACCTGACATCCACTCACACACAGGCACACAGAGGCGGGCACACAGAGACAGGCACACAGCAGCCACACACACACACACAGATGCCACAATATTTTTTGTGTCTTACAGAAAGCTCCAGAAAGGTGTGTTGCTGCCTGGTTGATAAACTACCAGTTGCTGATTCCAAGAGTCTCGTCAACCTACACCAGAAGGGGATCTGAGGAAAGACAACCTACACCCAAGACTTTAACAGTACAGACGTCATCCAGACATCATCAAGATTCTGCCAGCAGAACCACAACTACATTTCCAACATGCAAGAAAAGAATGCCAAAATCTTTCTTCTGGCAATAACAGATAGATTTCCTAGGTGTATATTCATGTCTAAGTTCACCTGTTGCCAGTGAGGACAATGACAATTCATTTAAGTCACTATTCAATTTAACAAGGCAGACATTATTTCCAGGAAAGAATGTCTGTATTCCACATCCAGTCAGTGTCTCTGCTGGAATAGCTTGGACTGCTCATCCAATTTCTGACTGTGATATTTGTCGTCTATTGCGGATAGATGTTTCATCTCCTGAAATTAACACGTGTCATAACATATCTCGGCCAAAGACATCCCAGTGCTGTACACCAGGCGCGGCAGCCTATGAGAAGACATATGCTCCAGACCATAAAATCGATGATATAATCACTCCATCAAGGTTTTCTTGGTGTGTTGAAAATAGTCAAAATGTCACCTTATCTAGGAAAAATTTCTAAATCATTGTGCGGACGTGTAATACAACTTAATCAAATCGATAATAGTCATACCCATGAGCAACAGTCGAATTTCAAGGCAAAAACAATTAGTGATTGCGTCTATGACACGAAATCATGGTTTAATTGGCTGTTGATGACTAACTTTTGTCGTATTCCTGCACTTACTGGCACATATTGGTTATCAGTGTTGGGCACGTTACTTTGAAAAAGTAATTAGTTATAGTTACTCGTTACTTCTCCAAAAAAGTAACTGAGTTACTAACGGAGTTACTCCACAATAAAAGTAATTAGTTACCAGTAAAAGTAACTATCGCGTTACTTTTTATTATTCGCCCGTCAAAAAAAGGAAATCAATTATGCATTTACTATTATTATTAGAAAAATAACAAAAAATAACAAACGAAAATAAACCCAAAATGTTGACAAAAATATAATCTAACGAATTTCAAAAAAATAAAACGAAATTCTCCACACAACTAAAGAAAATTACTAAAACTTGTAATACTGAAAAAAGCGGAAAAACGCGTCTGGGGATGAAATTTAACAAACCAAGCCACACTCAAAAGAAATATGTATATATAAAACAAAATAATGGACAAAAACAACAATTTAATGCCCGTTAAAATGGTATTAATATAACAGCTTCACCAAAAGAGAATAGAGCTTAGATCGTGCCCAAAAAATCCGACCCAGCCGGAGCCCGTGCACATTGTGCCCAAGCCCGAACCATAAACTGTCATTATGAGCCTGACCCGATCCGCCCCATAAACTGTCTGTTTTCGGGCTGATTGAATGAGCGAAATATAATCAGAATTATGTTAATTAACACTGTAACATAGAAGCATAGAACTATTATTTAATCTAAATGATTTTTAAGAACAGCTACACACAATGCTGCAAGTCAAACGCGGAGGCGTTCACGTGCGCCCAGAGCTACGTGATTACAGTTTTCATTTTTATTATAGTTTAATTTTATTTTGTTTTTATTTTGCGCTCGGCACAACAACTCCCGCTGTACAACTCCGCTGTACAACAGCGCTTATAAATAAATTAAACACAAAAATGAGGGTATTCTATCAGTAATTTCAGTTCGTTTTAGTTAGTTTTATAAACACAAAATACAGTTCGAGATAGTTATGTTTTTCCTTTTAATTACCGTTTTTATTAGATTCAGTTAACACAAATGTTTTTCACTTTCAATTTTCGCTATTTCGTTCGCTTTAGTGAACAATAATAATTGGTTACTTAGCAACATTGTGATTATCACACCAGAGCTTTATATAAAATAAAAATAGGAGCCTGATTTCGGGTCGGTCCTCAGGTCAGGTGGGATTCGGGCAGAGAATCTAAGCTCTAAAAGAGAAAGCAGCAGCACCACAAAAACCGGAGCAGCTAAAAAGAGCTTAACGTCCTTAATTCGGAACTTGGGTTGTCCACGGCAATCACTGAATTGATTAGAGCACGCAAATCGTCACAATTGTGCCTCACTTCACCACGCCAAACCACAGGCACAGCGGCCAGAAGCTCAAGTTCACCGGACAGAGGAGGGGTTAACCAGGGCAAAGCGAAATAAAAAAAAAAAGTTCATAGAGCTGCTAAAGTAACGTGCAGTAACGGGGTGTCGGAAATGGTAACGGCGGTATAGTTACAGTCATAGTAATTAGTTAGATTACTCGTTACTGAAAAAAGTAACGGCGTTAGTAACGCCGTTAGTTTTAACGCCGTTACTCCCAACACTGTTGGTTATGTGGAAGTTCTGCTTTTAGTGAACTACCTGCTAGATTCAGTGGTCGGTGTTCATTAATTTATTTGCTACCAGCAATGAGACCACAATCAACCACACAAAATGAGACCAATGGAAAGATTAGCAAGGATAGTAATGTGATAGTCATTCACAGTTCTATAAACACTCCAGTATCTTAAGATGTGCCAAGTGCATGTGGCCCAGTTAATTGTAATACACAGGTGTGCACATGGTACAAGAACAGTGAGGTCTTTGCTGACTCTAAATATCACGATTTTATAAATACAAAATTACATCTTAATGGAACTTTAGAAATGTCTTCTCCTAATAAGGGCCTGCACCTTTTATTTCAGGAGTCCCAAAAACGTAACAAAACAATAACTTATGAACTATTATCATTAATCTCCTCAATCGTAGATATTGATGGTACTTTTTAGGGAATGTCCCGATCCAGCTTTTTGAACTTCCGATCCGATACCGATATTTATTTGCACTTCCGATCCGATACCGATATATACTGATACCGGCCTATCCGAGCATGTATTAAAGTTTAAGTTATTTAGCCAACTTACTTTGTTGTCAAACTCATGTTGACAAGCGTTTTGCTCTTGATAACAAGTAGCCAGCTGAATAAGGTGTGTTTGAATAATACATAATGGTTGGTAAATAGAAACTGACCTGTTTATTTAGTGTGGTGTATTAACATGGTAAAACACTGTAAGAATACTGGGTCATTCGGTTTGTTGGAGCACTGGGTTTGCCTATAGAATGAGGGTCCTCTGAGAGATGTTGGAATGTGGGCCAAGGGCCGAAAACACCCCACATCTGTTTTACTTTAAACTGTTGGACTTTTGCCTGGAACATATATGTCCTTTTATGGTAAAGAGATATGTGATATGCGTTGGTCTGAGGTATAAAACCCTGCTAGCACAAAGAGAAGGGAGAGAGAATTTTGGGACACCTAAGGATCGGGAAAACTCGTCTCTCTCCACTTCTGAAAATCTGTTATAATAAACTTAACCTGATTGATAAAAATAGAAGACAATGTGTTAAGTTTAATTTCTTCAAGAACCATCCATCAAGAGGAGACATGACAGAAGTTTCTGGCACCCCAGATGGGACCAGATGATGTGTGACCGTGTCCTGCGTTAAGCGGCTCTTCTGACGGAAGGGAGAAACCTCGGCCGGGAAAAGAAAAAAAAAGGGTGAGCTTTCCTCACTAATTATGAGGGTTTTTCTCTTCTTGCTGAAGTGTTGCGTTGATGTTTGGGTTGCATTCAAAGAGAACAAGTATTGTATGAGATGATGGTGTGTTCTTGTTGAAATGACCTTAACTTTAAATTTTCAATGTGTGGCTTTGTGTCAACCACACAGAAGAGAAATAAATAGTTATCTGTAGAAAGTTTTGGGGATGAAGTTTGATAAATGGTCAGTTACTGCATGCTAACTTCTTATACTGGGCCCGGTTTTGGAAAGTTGTAAGACATGAGTATTTTGGGATTTGTTAAGCGGACATGGGCTTTCTCTGTAACTAGAGTTAAGGAAAATAAGGGGATAAAAAAAAAAAAGCAACTACTGCAGTGGGTATTGTACGGCGTGAGTAATGCTACATTACTTTAAGATGCGTCCGATTATGGCTGAGCGTGCGTTATCCATGTGACAGAGTTGGCTGAGGAACAGAGAAAACTCTAGAGTAGTATATCAAAGGAATTGGAAAAGCATGCTAGGAAAAAAGAGGAAAAATGTCGACTAAAATGAAGGAGTTAATTCTGACAAAGTCCGGAATGCGCATCCGGCTTCTATGTGTGTGGGAAAATACATGGAAGTGTGTGTGGTTTGTGTATGTTGCGTTTTTGTCTTTGTCTTTTTATTTTATTTTTTCTGTCCTGTGAGAGCAATGATGCTGGTTGTCATTGTAGAAATCTAGAACTAGAGAATCATAAGGTAATTTAAATAAACCACTAAATGAGCCACAGACAAGATGCAAAGACGGACGATACAGTACTCGAATACTGGTAAATGAGCTTTGCACTTTGTTCTAGATAAATAAAGCATTAAAGTATATATATATATATATATATATATATATATATATATATATATATGCATAGATAGATAACGGTGGACAATAAAGTGGTGTTTTTAGGGCACCCACAATATGGTATTGAGAAGTTAATTATATGTGTGAATATTGAGAAAAAGCATGTGTGATTTTTCTCTGTGAGTCAGTGTTCTCTTCTGAGCACTGCGGGGAAAATCATGTGAGTGTGTGTGAAGTTTTTGGCTGAGTGCCTGGATGTGAGATGTGTGAGAGTTTGTGTGTGTGCGTTCTGTTTAAAATTGACTGTTAAAACTGATGGAAATTTTTAGACTTGCTGACGCATTCTGGGATTTACTGTAATTAGTGTTTATGGGACTATATGATTAGTGTTAAAGGATTTGATTTGATATTTGCTGAAGGTAGATTATAATTTATTAATAGGAGAGGAAAATTGGGTTATGGAGATAGTGTGAGATGGAGTTTTTTGTAACATAGAATGTTAAGTGCTTTATATCTGTGTAAACGCAGACTAATAGTTAAACTGTATTGAGGGCCGTTGGGGTCTGAGGTGTAGATGGAGAATATTAGGTAGAGCTTGGAGGGCCTGTGGGTTCTCAAGGAGCGAGTGGAGTGGACGTATGACGTCACTGTTGGCTATGGGTCCTGCAGGAGCTCAAGGCTCTCTTTCTCTCTGATAAATTGGTAAGAGAGCATTAGTTTTAGTCTAATAAAATGCGTGTTGGCAAAACCGTTTGCATGATGGGATTATAGTGAAATGTAGAAGAGGAAAATATATATATATATTATGTCTCCTAAAAAGAAATAATCTAACTTGCCAAGTTTAGTAAGAATACAATAAATATTAATGTATGAATAATGCATGTTCCTGCCACAAAACCAGGAAAACTAAAAAGTAGTATGATAAAAAGAATGAGTACTTTAAATGTGCCCGTTTTTTCTCTCTGTATAGGAGAGGCAGAGTGAGAGAGAGAAAGAAAGTGGGGGCTAGTTTCTCTCAATGAGGCTCTGCTGAGCTGTGGGGTTTTTGTTGGCAGGAGGCCAAGAGTCCATGGAGCTATGTGCAGTGCTTACATATGGCAAAGTTATATAATGAAAAAAAAGATAGGAAGTTTGAGAATATATTGAACCTAAATGAGACCTGTGTTGATAAGTTTTTAATTAATAAGTTGTGTTGACCGCTGTCCTTCTGTGTTTTTTTTTTTCCTTTCCTGATGCCTGTCTGTAAAATGGGAGGAGAGAAAAGGAAAAGAAGGGGTGGCTGACAGAGGAGCGGGCCAGGAGGTTCCGTCATCCAGCCCATCTGCTGACAGTGCTCCAAATCAGGCTAGTGTTTTGATCCACGATTTCTTCCTTTGTAACACCTGCAGTACAAAATTTATTTGCACTCACATATCTATTCACTAGTAATTAGGCACACTGTTTTAATGTAATTTGTACCAATACCTAAAAGTGTGTAATTGTAAATAAACAGCGGGGACCAAAGGGGAATATGGGGTGCTGCATGAAAACTTGGTAACAGATTGAGTGGTTCTTAAATAATTGAGTAACTGTGTAATTGCGTAATTAGTTAATTAGTTAATTGGTCAATTGCTTAATTGGTTAATTGGTTGATTGGTTACTTGGTTAATTGGTTAATTAGTTAATTGGTTAATTAGTGGGTTTGAATTTTTAGGTGTGGATTTTCTGGGGTTGGCAACCATTTGAGCTGAGGTGCACAAATAAAAGTTGATAGGCACATAATATTGAAAAGACTAGTACATAAAATAATAACTTAGTGTAGTAAAATAAAGCAGTTTGGTAGTTTGCATTTTTCACATTAAAATAACCTAGGGAAGTTAGGAGTATGTCCAATATGGGGTCAAATGTAGCCAAGGGGATAACTCCAGTTGATGTAGTAAAGACAAACAATCCTTTAATTAAAGGCATTACAAAATTGTCAAAGAAATGGAACAAGCGATGGCCGGATATAGAATGCAGGTGGCCAGTTGAGGGGACTCTCAACCCAGATGTTATTGAAGTATTGAAGGTACTTGTGGCCACATACAAAGCAAACCAAAAGAAGGGGAAGAAAGGAGAGAGACGCAAAGAGAAAAGGAGGATGGAACTTGGAGTGCTTGAATTGTTTTCGCAAGAAGGCCAGAAACTAATCAAAGCTAATCAGGAGAGAAGAGTAAAAGGCGCCGAAGAAATTGAGAAAAACACAATAAAGATTGAGAAACAGATGGCTGAAGTCAATGCACCATTCTCTCATGTAAATTCAGCGAAGAAACCTCCACCGTACGAAAAAGAAGTGAAGTTTAAAGAAGTCTATCCTCAAGTTCCAGTAATCAGTCAAGAGGGTGAATATCAAATCACGGATGATGACGATCGGATAATGGAAGCAGGCAAAGCAGAGACAATCATAAAAATGTTTCCGCATGCCAAGAGCAAGAGGACAGCAAGATGGCTGTTGACCAAGGGACTTCTGAAGCTGGGAAAATTAAGACGAGAAGAGGATGAAGACAATAGCGAGTGGGAGGAAGCTACAGGAGGCTATGACCCAACTGTTAGGAAGTTACTGGCTAAGGCAGAAAGAAAAGGAGACAAGTCAAGAAAACATGGCGATTCTGATGACACAAGCTCCAATGACAGTGACAGAGAAGACAGCGATCATGACTGGAGTAACAGATATTCGGCGTCCTCAAGAGGATTTGTCCCTGACACATCGAGCCCAAGAACTGCAGAAGATCTGCAGAGGGACATGAGAGAAGTGGACAAGAGTATAGACCACTGCATGTCATGCTTGGAGAGTAGACCAAGCCGTGAGTGTCAAAAGGCATTGGAGAAACAGCTGAAGAGCTTGCAGACACAAAAGAAAGGATTAAAGGAAAAAGTGGATCATAGCTATGCATTACGTTCAAGAAAAGGGACGCACCATGATAAGATTTGTCCAGTGATCGTCAGAGGACAAAATCTGGAGTACAAGCCATGGCAGAATACAGACCTGTCTGATATACTGGAAAAGCTGCCAACTCTTCAAGATGGAGCGCATCCTTGGATCTCAAAGTTGGAAGAAATCATGGTGGGAACACAACTTGCCATAGGTGACATTAAGAGACTGCTGGCTAATCTCTTGGGAGTTCCAGCCATGGAGGAGATTCAGCAAAAAGCAGGACTGGATCGTTATGTGGGCACAGCAGTGAATGATCCAGAGTTGTTTGCAGCAGTCAGAGGTCGAATGTGGAGAGCAGTGAGGGATACATTTCCAACAAATGTACATCCTGACAACATTCTCATTGATCCACTGGGAGAAGAAGAGAACCCAAGGTCTTACGTGTCAAGAGCGCATCAAGTGTGGAGAAACATCACAGGAAATGATCCTGAAATTAACCAGATGGAACAATCCATCCTGAGAGCCAAAATACAGAAGGGACTGCCTCTGTCAGTGAGGAACAAACTGGCAGAAGTGGTTGGTCTGGGGAGTATGGCTAAAGGAGTCTACACAGACCACATAGCCCATCAAGTGGAGCTGCACAGGAAAAAAACAAGAGACCAGAAAGAGCAGGATCAAGAAGCTCTCAGAAAACTCACTCACATTCAGTTGCTGTTTAATAAAAAACAACAGTATGACACATGAGGCACATGGGTTGGGCCATGTTGCCAGGGGGGAAGTGATAAGGAAAATCACTAAGGAGTATGGATTTTGGGCACCATATTTACTTGAGCAGATTGATCATGTCATTGGCAGATGTACAATTTGCCTGAAGAACAATGTTCGAAGGGGGGTAATGGTTCCACCTGGATACATTCCAACCCCGAGAGGTCCTATGTGTGAGTTAGTAGTGGATTTTGTAGACATGATAAAACCAATTGGAGGTAAGAGATATCTCCTTGTTGTGGTTGATCGTTTTTCGCGTTGGGTTGAAGCATGCCCTACGAAAAAGAAGGATGCGCACTCTGTTGCAAAGTTTTTTGTGCACAGAAGTCTTTAGCAGGTGGGGACTACCAGATCGAATATCCTCAGACAATGGGAAGGAATTTCTGGACAGAACTGTGAAATTGATTTTGCAAAAATTGGGCATTACACAGCGTTTTGGGAGTGTTTATAGTCCAAGAAGTCAAGGGGTCTGTGAGAGAATGAATGGAGTTTTGAAAAACCGTATTGTGAAAATCTGTCAGCACACGGGATTGAATTGGGTTGAAGCGCTTCCATTGGCGCTAATGGTGTGTCGCTCAACTGAGCTGCGTGATTTGCATTTGACACCTCATGAAATGGTAACAGGCAGACAAATGCCTACACCAAGGTTGCGCACAAGTGGAAAGGGTCCAAGTTTGACTTTGTTAGAGGGGGATATGAAAGCATATGTTACATACATGGCTAATCTACATAAGAAAATATCCACATACGTTTCTGACAGGCAGAAAAGAGAAGAGGTGCAGGAGAAATTGGATGAGCACAGGAGGAGTGCAGTGAAACCAGGAGACAAGGTGTTCGTGAAGGTGTTTAGAAGAAAGTGGTATAACGAACGCCGTGAAGGACCTTTTGAGGTTGAGCGGAGTACAGGAACTACAGTTCAAGTCAAGGGGTCTCCAAAGTGGTATCACTTGTCACACTGTATTAAAGCACCAGGGGAGGAGACACCCCGTGGGCAGAGAGATTTGGGAAGTTCACAGGAGCCAGGTGAAGATGGGGAAGAGCAGGCAGAAGGAGAAAGGGTTAGAGATCTCCAGGGTCAGACTCTGGACAGAGAGAGTGGTCATGTGGGGGTTGATATTGTGGGCTCTGTGGATGCTTCTGATCATGTCAGACCTGAATCTCCAAGTAGTGAACAAGACAGATTTGAGGTCATTGAGTTTGGGCATGTTCCAAAAACAACGAAACCCGGTTCAGGGGGGTGTGAAGAGAGAGCGGGTGCACAGGGAACTGACTCCACTAGCAGGGAAGTCAGAAAGCCAGGTAGACAACCAAGGCCGAGATCAGTTAGGAAAAGGGTCAGGCCAAAGCGTTATGAAGATTAGAGGGGAAGGTCCCTTAGATAATTTCACTTTGGTTGTGTCAAATATTACAGAAAATGCATCAAGTGTATTAAATATATCAACGCCGGTCCCTTATGTGATTGACAACTATAGCTCCGGAACCAGTAATTACAGTTGCACTAGGTACATCAGTTCATCTTCCTTGCAAGTGTGGGCTGTATAACACAAGAAGTAACAATCCACCTCAGTGGCAAAATAGTCGTGGGGAAGAGTTGATATTTTCAGGACCAACTGTTGATGACATATCATATAATCAGAGAAAATATGTTTTGTATAACGATGTGAGATGGTTCACGATTAAGAAAGATTGTTCGTTGCTTATGCGTAATGTTACATGGGAAGATGAAGGGGAATACACTTGTGTTTACTTTGAACCAGAGTTCAAATTTGTGCCTATACAAAATAGGTGGAAAGAAGGGCATGTAACACGTAAAATGAGGGTTAAGATAACAACTCTAAAACCTAAGGGAAGCTTATTAATAACTGGAAAAAGTCAAGACAAATTGCTTGACATGAGTGAAATGGGGGCAACAGTTGAACAGGTTACTACAGTAACTACAAGTTTGAAGGGTGTAACTCGGGCTCCTACTGTAACTAGTACATTGCAGGGGATTGAGATGAGCACAAACAGATCAAATACTTCAACTTTTATCTCTAAAGGTAGTGAGAGTAGTGAAAATGATTTAAATGTAACAGTGGTTAATGATACCATGACACGAATGGTACATGAAGTAGTTGAGGTGACAGATGTAATGGTTGGGGTAAATGTAAATACTGCTTGGGTACCAGCTGATGTAAGTGACCAGTCTCGTGCACTACAGAAGAGAGACACAAAATGGAAGGCTTTTGGGTTTGACTCCTCGGTATTACAAATCACCGATCAGTGGGCATCTAGAAACCTATGGTTTCAACAGATCACTCATTCAGTAAGAGCCAGTATGAGGCTAAAGGGGCCTTGTATAGTAAAAGTGCCAACTCCAGGTACTTGGCCATCAATTTTAGAAACAGTGCCAGAACCACTGAAGGTTAAGTGTCAGTCTAATGCTTTATCTTGGTTGCTGTATAATCAACAAGCAGCAGATGATGTGTGGATGGCACTCTCAGTACATTTGTTTAGACCTAGATTCAATTGTACATGGCTGCAGGAATTGCCCTATGTAAACATACTTGATCATTTTGATAGGGAGGAACCTGTGGTTCCTGATTCTTTGGATGTGCTGTCTGTAAGGGCAGATGAGTGTTTTTGCTCAAACCAGACCTATGATGGGCCTGGAATGTTTATGGGGGTAGCAGTGTGTGATAGATATACGATAGAGCTGAAGGGGCATAGGCCAAGGGGTCCTACTGATTTGTTTAAGGTAACTTTTAAGATTCCGAACCGGAAGCATGATATAAGTGTGATGGCAGGACATCAAATTTTGCCTGGTAATGTTACCATAGGAAATTTTAAAGATATTTGGTGGGTTTGTGGAGACAAGGCTTATATATTTTTGCCACATGGTTGGACGGGGTGTTGTTACATGGCTAAATTGAAGCTTCCATATGAAATTTACACTGTACAGAAGGGTGTAGCACCTGTTGTGAACACTTCAGAGAGTTCACAAGGGAGGAGACAGAAGAGAGAAATGGCACAGTTTCATAATTTGGAGTCTTATCATTGGAGAATTAGTATAGGAGAAAAGTGGGGTATAGGATTGTTTCCATGGTATGGGGTTACTTTTTTAGCAGATCACAGATCTCAGATAATATTACGTATACGCTACAGGGATTTGCTAATGAGACAATTAAAGGCTTTGAGTATTTGACCAACACACAAAAAAGTCATAGACTTACGTTATTGAAGCATGACATGGCACTTGATTACATTCTTGCAAAACAAGGGGGTTTATGTATGGCTTTGAACTTAACTGGAGATGCGTGTTATACTTTGGTTCCGGATAGTACTGATAATATGACTAGTGTTATAGAAGCTTTGAGGCATATTAGGGATGCGGTTGGGCCGTCAGAAGGATCTGGGTGGTCTGTGAATGCTTGGTTACTAGATAAATTTGGACCTATGGGAGCAATGCTTGCTCAGCTTCTTGGAGCAGCTCTTTTATCACTGTGTGTGATGATCTGTTTTTGTACCGTATTGTTAACTTGTGCAAAGGCTATGATTATGAGATGGGTAGGTGTTGTGCTGCCTGGAAGTCAAGTGCAGATGCCATTGCTTATGCGACGAGACTCAGATAGTGATGAGGGTTTAGTGCTGGACAGCGAGATAGTGGATAAGTACCCATTTGAACTTAAATAATAATCCAACTATACTAAGTACATTTAGAGCATTTTAATCCTTTGTACTATTGTATTCCTAACATATATGCACCATTTTTATAAACATTAGAGGGGCAGATTGTAAACCATGTTAGCTTTAGTGGGAATAGCATGATAAACTAGTACGCATGTACACATACTAAGAAACTGTTTTGTTGTTTGTTTATATGTACTGTTTCTTTGAAGACAAGATACTGGTTGGTGTGTTCTATCTTTCCCTCTAGAACGATAGTGGGAAACTACACGTGGGGTATGGTGTTCAGAGGTCCCAATCTGCCAAGGACTCTGACTCTGGGGATCTGATGGTCACAAAACAAGGACATTGCAAAGCTGCCAAGGGGACATGCCATGTTGTCATCACCACATCACAAGCCAATAAAACTGGGGACTTGCCTTGTCACATTGTCAACTGAACTTTTATGTGTTTTATATCTCTGTGTTTGTATTACCTGTATTCTTCAGTATTCTGTTTTATATTATTGTTTCCATTGTTAGTTGTTGCTTGTGGACTGATGTATTTCCTGATGGGTAAGTACAGTGTAACCTCTGGGGTTTTATTTTTATTTCTTTCTGTTCTCGAGGTTAGGTGTAGAACTGTCAGGCAGGTTTGAGGTGTACTGGACGGTCCGATGGGTTGACTAGCCTGAAGGTACACATTTTGTTTGTTTCATGGGGTTTCATCTGTATGTTACTCACCTAGCTCGTCCACAAGTAATAGTATTTTGACGAACCCATTCCTTATCCTTTGATTGGGCTGGAGTACTGTTTTGGTGGTCGCCTAGGGCAGAGGGATCGTGAGTGAGTTTTATCCTACCTTGAGTGATTGAAGGAATTTTCAGAAGTGTTAGCTGCCTGGTAGGTTTTCGCTCTCACACTCCACAAATTTGGTGTTGCACCCAAGCGCCACTAGAAGGAATGGTAGGTTGTTTTCTATGTTCCATGGCATATGTTCTTTCTATTTGGTCCGAGCCTCTTAGGAGTCTCGTCAGGGGGGAATATGTGGTGTATTAACATGGTAAAACACTGTAAGAATACTGGGTCATTCGGTTCGTTGGAGCACTGGGTTTGCCTGTAGAATGAGGGTCCTCTGAGAGATGTTGGAATGTGGGCCAAGGGCCGAAAACACCCCACATCTGTTTTACTTTAAACTGTTGGACTTTTGCCTGGAACATATATGTCCTTTTATGGTAAAGAGATATGTGATATGCGTTGGTCTGAGGTATAAAACCCTGCTAGCACAAAGAGAAGGGAGAGAGAATTTTGGGACACCTAAGGATCGGGAAAACTCGTCTCTCTCCACTGTATCTTCTGAAAATCTGTTATAATAAACTTAACCTGATTGATAAAAATAGAAGACAGTGTGTTAAGTTTCATTTCTTCAAGAACCATCCATCAAGAAGAGACACGACATTAGCAAATAATAAACTAAAAATATACAAAATAATAAATAACAAAGAGAAATGGCGACAGTAAACCAAGGCTTAAAAAGCCATAAGTGCAAATAATATTATAAATTGTATTAAAAAAGCAAAACACACAAACTGAGTAGAAAATAGTCTATTAACAGCATCAGTACTCTTGAGTGCTGTACTCATCAGTGGTTTTGAACAAGTGTAAACCAAAGCTTAAAAGAAAATCAGTGCAAATATTGTAAACTATTTAAAAGTAAAATGCCTTCTACTCCCCAATCTCCTCCACACTATGCTGCTCCAACCCCATCTACATACTCCCTTCAATTCCAACTGTTTGCCCTGCCTGCAGTCCGAGCATGATGGGGAGATTCTTTTTTTACAAAGACGAGCATTTCAATATGCTCAGGTGTCAGCCTGCTCCTGTGTTAGTAATGTAAGCATAATATAATAAATATTTTGTGTAAGCAATTAAAGCTAAATTATCAAAATAAGCTATGTTTCACACAGTTTTATCTTTTAGTTGCATAAATAAGAAACATAACATGTTTCATAAACTTTTTTATTTGCAAATAATTGTGAAATTTACCCATACCCACTAGTTGAGATGTGATACTAAAATAAGCATAATGACACTAAAAATTCAACAAGCAAACATCATAATGTTAAGAGAGAAAACTTTATTAAATTCAAAGAAAAAAACCTTCATAAAGGGAGCAAACGCTGCCTCCAGCCGGTCTGACCGGAGTTCATCTTTCCCCGCCGGGGAGATGCTATGCTCGTGTGCTAAAGGTGTGCTGAAAAATGCGGACCAGATTTTACTCTCACTGGCGAAAACACAGCAAAAACTGGAATGGATTATCTAAATGGGTGCGCTGGAAAACCCGGATCGGACTTTCAAAAAAAAAAACTGGATCGGGAGTCTGGATCGGCATTTTCTCGTGCCTTCCGGTCCGATACGATACGCATTTTTTGCAAATATCGGCGGCCGATCCAATCCAAATATCGGATCGGGACAAGCCTAGTACTTTTACTTTTGAGTTAAATTCAGAACCATGCCACGTAAAATATTTGATTCATACACGTTTTGGATCACATATTCCAGCTGGTGTGTCATTAGTTGCTGATCCTAATCCATGCATCAAACATTCTGGACCAGGTTTTTAGGCGGACTTGCCCTAGATCAAATTCGTGGCCTAACTGTTGAAGCAGGGCTCCAGACAAAAAAAATGTTTAAGGAGCAAGTGGCTCCTAAAATAAAAAATTTGGGCACCAATATTTTTTTCTATGTGCCAAACAATAATGCTGAATCTTTACTGCAGAAGGTGTGCTTATGGTACACCCCAACTCCACACCAATTGCTTTCAGCTTTGGCTTGCTTTTGGCGCTAATTGGAAGGGATTTTTGAGTGTTCAGGATTGCCAGTTCCAGTCTTTGAGGCAAACAATGAAATGAGAGAATATGTTTTCCTATCTCACTTCTAAAGAGTGCCCCTTGTTCTGTCAAATTGTGCTACCTTGTCAAACCGTGCTACCCTAGTGTATATTAAACTGTAAAAACTCAAAAGAAGCTCAACGTTAGAGCATGTTTGCAGTAGAAGCCCCCAGTAGATGTAGTGTTAGTATATTTGGATAACATAAATCATGGTAAAGTTATGGCAATGAGAGTTCGTTACAAACTGCTTTAGCTTTTTTGTATTTAAATTATAATTATTAATTATTGTATTTTTTATTATTAATTTATATTTACACTTTTGTGCAATGACAGTGAGTCCAGGTCCACTCAAGTGAGTTACTGGGATGTTGAGTGTGGGTACAGTACAGTTAGAGAACAGTAGAGGGTATTGTAATAATCAAGTGAGTAATTGTGATATTGCGTGAGGGTACAGTACAATTAGAGAACAGTAGAGGGCGCTGTAATAATTAGGTGAGTTATTGTGCTGTTGATTGTGGGTACAGTTCAATTAGAGAAACGTAGATGGCGCTGTAATGATCAACTGAGTTATTGGACTATTGAGTGTGGGTACAGTACATTTAGAGAACAGTAGAGGGTGTTGTAATAATCAAGTGAGTTACTGGGATATTGAGTGTGGGTACAGTACACTTAGAAAACACAAGAGGGCGCTGTAATGATCAGGTGAGTTATTGGGATATTGAATGTGGGTGCACTACAGTTAGAGGACAGTAGAGGGCGCTGTAATAATAAGGTGAGTTATTTTGATATTGATTGTGGTTTCAGTAGAGTTAGAGGACAATAGAGGGCGCTGTAAAAATTATCTGAGTTATTGGGATATTGAGTGTGTGTACAGTACATTTAGAGAACAGTAGAAGGCACACTCAATAATTTGATATTGAGTGTGTGTACAGTACAGTTAGAGGACAGTAGAGGGCGCTGTAATGATCAGCTGAGTTATTGGGATACTGAGTATGGGTTCAGTACAGTTAAAGGACAGTAGAGGGCGCTGTAGTAAAAAGGTGAGTATTTGTGATATTAAGTGTGAGTACAGTACATTTAGAGAACAGTAGAGGGTATTGTAATAATCAACTGAGTTATTGGGATATTGAGTGTGAGTATCTGAGTTATTGGGATATTGAGTGTGGGTACAGTACATTTTAGAGTACAGTAGAGGGCGCCGTAATAATCAGATGAGTTATTTAGATATTTTTAGTGTGTGTACAATTACAGTCAGAAGACAGTAAAGGGCGATGTAATAATCAGCTGAGTTATTGGGATATTGAGTGTGGGTACAGTACAGTTAGAGGACACTACAGGGCTATGTAATAATCAGGTGAATTCTTGTGACATTAAGTGTGGGTAATCAGGTGAGTTATTGTTATATTAAGTGTGTGTACCATACAGTTAGCGAACAGTAGAGTGCGCTGTAATAACCAGCTCAGTTATTGTTATATTCAGTGTCGGTACAGTACAGTTAGAGAACAGTAGCGGGTGCTGTAATAATCAGCTGAGTTATTGTGATATTGAGTGTGGGTACAGTACAGTTAGAGGACACTAGAGGGCGCTGTAATAATCAGCTGAATTATTGTGATATTGATTATGGGTACAGTTAGAGGACAGTAGAGGGCGCTGTAATAATTAAGTGTGTTATTGGAATATTGAGTGTGGGTACAGTACAGTTAGAGGACACTAGAGGGCGCTGTAATAATCAACTGAGACGACATGAGAGGGCGCCGTAATGATCTCATGAGCAGTGTTGGGCACGTTACTTTGAAAAAGTAATTAGTTATAGTTACTAGTCAAATCAAATCAAATCAAATCAAATCAAATTTATTTGTATAGCGCTTTTTACAACAGGTGTTGGCACAAAGCAGCTTTACAGAAACATGATTACAGGACAAAGAATCAGGCAAAACATTACACATAGAAAATACAGAATACAGAACCCCCAGTGAGCGCGGAGGCAAGGAAAAACTCCCTCAGAGCTGCAGGAGGAGGAAGAAACCTTGGGAGGACCAAGACTCACATTTGAGGGGGGACCATCCTACCACTGGTCAAACGGCTTTTAAATTAAAATTTAAAAAGTCTTTTATACATCCATATAGGTTTTATGTACTCAGGAGTGTAATAGCGCCACTAATGGCTTGGATGTAATCTGTAGTGGAGAGTAAGATGGATGATGAGCAGCTGATCTGTGGTGGTGGTGGAGAAGAGCTGACTTCAGAAACTTCCATCAGTCTGGCCGGACAGGAGACGCGAGAGCCTGAGGGTCCAACATCGGTATCGGGTCAGACAGGTGGGCAGTCAGTAACTCGGAGGAAAGCAGAGAGATGGAATTAGTTTTGACTGGATTTATGCAAAACTGAGAATATTAAAACATTATCAGAGTGTGGCAAATGACTCCGGCAGAACTGAATAAAACAGCCTAACTAAAGGCAGAGAGCCAGAAGGTAACATGGACATGGAGGCTCCCTGAAACACCAGCATCCACCCACTCCACCGTCCACACCGTCCACAAACCACCGTCCACAAACTAGTTACTTCTCCAAAAAGGTAACTGAATTACTAACTAAGTTACTCCACTACAAAAGTAACTAGTTACCAGTAAAAGTAACTATTGTGTTACTTTTGCATACCTGTCAAGTTTTGAATAAAGAAATAAGGAAAATTTTCCGCTGCCCGCTTTGAGCCGTCCCACCAGCCCAACTGAGGTTCAGTATCCCTTAGATTTTAAGACAGGTTTACAAGAAATCTAAAATAACCACCTGTGAACCACAACAGACTACAATTAGATGATCGAAAACTTATAGGCCTACATTTGTTGACACTTAAATGATGTGGACATTTCTACATATGTAATTCTTATAATACAGCCTAAATGAATACTCTTTTCTAGATATTTACATGAAGTCTTCACTTTTTTGTCAGGAATGCACTCTATGTTATTTTTTCATTCAATGAATTTAAAATGTAACCATGGGTGCACAATTTCTGCAAAATGAGCTTTTACTAAAGGACCTGGACCAGTTATATTCCATCAGTGAATCCATTCCTCAATAAAGTATGCAAAACAGTACATCAACAATGGATTTCATGTAACATGTTAATAATGTAAACAATTCACTTGTTTCTGATTTGTTCTTTTAAATTTTATAATACAAAGAAACAAATATTAAAATAAATATCCTTATCTTAATAAAGTATAAAAATAAATAATCCTTATTTAATATTCCTCTAGCAGGCAACAAAAATACCTCCTGAGTACTTCTGGATAATAAAGTATGATATGTCTAATATACTGCTGGATTTACATAATGTTTGAGTTATGGTCCACAGTGGGCTAAGGGATTTTAACAGGTAAACTCAGTAAAGGATTGTTTATTAGCTGATAGGTTGGATCCGGTGGTAAACACACAATTTAGAGGCAGTGAGCAGAGCAAACTAGTTAACTAAATGAATTTTTGTTTATTATAGCTTACAGTCAGTCCTGCAATCCTAAATTAGTACAAGTACAAGTAAGTAAGTAGTAAATACAAGTAAGAACAAATAATTAGTTACTGGCTGATCAGGTACATCAGGGCAGGTTAAACATTATACACTGCTCAAAAAAATAAAGGGAACACTCAAATAACACAATATAACTCCAAGTAAATCAAACTTCTGTGAAATTAAACTGTCCACTTAGGAAGCAACACTGATTGACAATCAATTTCACCTGCTGTTGTGCAAATGGAATAGACAACAGGTGGAAATTATTGGCAATTAGCAAGACACACTCAATAAAGGAGTGGTTCTGCAGGTGGGGACCACAGACCACTTCTCAGAACCTATGCTGTCTGGCTGATGTTTTGGTCAGTTTTGAATGTTGGTGGTGAATTCACACTCGTGGTAGCATGAGACGGACTTTACAACCCACACAAGTGGCTCAGGTAGTGCAGCTCATCCAGGATGGCACATCAATGCGAGCTGTGGCAAGAAGGTTTGCTGTGTCTGTCAGCGTAGTGTCCAGAGGCTGGAGGCGCTACCAGGAGACAGGCCAGTACACCAGGAGACGTGGAGGAGGCCGTAGGAGGGCAACAACCCAGCAACAGGACCGCTACCTCCGCCTTTGTGCAAGAAGGAACAGGAGGAGCACTGCCAGAGCCCTGCAAAATGACCTCCAGCAGGCCACAAATATGCATGTGTCTGCACAAACGGTTAGAAACCGACTCCATGAGGATGGTATGAGGGCCCGACGTCCACAGATGGGGTTGTGCTCACAATCCAACACCGTGCAGGACGCTTGGCATTTGCCAGAGAACACCAGGATTGGCAAATTCGCCACTGGCGCCTTGTGCTCTTCACAGATGAAAGCAGGTTCACACTGAGCACATGACAGACGTGACAGAGTCTGGAGACGCCGTGGAGAGCGGTCTGCTGCCTGCAACATCCTTCAGCATGACCGGTTTGGCAGTGGGTCAGTAATGGTGTGGGGTGGCATTTCTTTGGAGGGCCGCACAGCCCTCCATGTGCTCACCAGAGGTAGCCTGACTGCCATTAGGTACCGAGATGAGATCCTCAGACCCCTTGTAAGACCATATGCTGGTGTGGTTGGCCCTGGGTTCCTCCTAATGCAGGACACTGCTAGACCTCATGTGGCTGGAGTGTGTCAGCAGTTCCTGCAAGATGAAGGCATTGAAGCTATGGACTAGCCCGCCCGTTCCCCAGACCTGAATCCGATTGAGCACATCTGGGACATCATGTCTCGCTCCTTCAACCACGGCACGTTGCACCACAGACTGTCCAGGAGTTGGCGGATGCTTTAGTCCAGGTCTGGGAGGAGATCCCTCAGGAGACCATCTGCCACCTCATCAGGAGCATGCCCAGGCGTTGTAGGGAGGTCATACAGGCACGTGTAGGCCACACACAATACTGAGCCTCATTTTGACTTGTTTTAAGGACATTACATTAAAGTTGGATCAGCCTGTTTTTTCACTTTAATTTTGTGTGTGGCTCCAAATCCAGGCCTCCATTGGTTAATAAATTTGATTTCCATTGATGATTTTTGTGTGATTTTGTTGTCAGCACATTCAACTTTGTACAGAACAAAGTATTCAGTGAGAATATTTTATTCATTCAGATCTAGGATGTGTTATTTGAGTGTTCCCTTTATTTTTTTGAGCAGTGTATATATAGGTTTGATCTGTCTGTTTTGATTCGGAGACAAGTCTTTTTAAAATGCAGAAACAGCTCCAGAAACAATGTAATCACAGTTTACATGGTTAGCTCCGAAAAATCTCTCTGACTAGCTGCCTGAACTCACAGCGACGGAGGGGGCTTCCCCAACCTTACCCTCCTCTGCGCTCCGCAAAACCAGCAAGCTGATTGGCTGTTTCTCCTGAAAGGCGGGACTTTCTCTTTGAAGTAGAAATACGGGAATTTTACGGAAAAATACTAATACGGGAGGACGGCGAGAAAGAGGGGTAAAATACTGTAGTTTCCAGGCCAAAAGGGGAGACTTGACGGATATGCTAAACTAAAAAGTTATTTTAGCGCCTAAAGTAAGGTGCAGTAAGGGGGTGTCGGAAATGGTAACGGCGTAGTAACAGTCATAGTAATTAGCTAGATTACTCGCTACTGAAAAAAAGTAACGGCGTTAGTAATTTATTTCTACGCCGTTATTCCCATCACTGCTCGTGAGTCATTGTGATATTAAGCGTGGGTACAGTAGAGTTAGAGAGCAGTAGAGGGTGCTGTAATAATCAGCTGAGTTATTGGGATATTGAGTGAGGGTACAGTACAGTAGAGTAGAGGGCATTGTAAAAATCAGCTGAATTATTGGGATATTGAGTGTGGTTACAGTACAGTTAGAGGACAGTAGAGGGCGCTCTAATAATAAGGTGAGTTATTTTGCTGTTGATTGTGGGTACAGTACAATTAGAGAACAGTAGATGGCGCTGTAATGATCAGCTGAGTTATTGGACTATTGAGTGTGGGTACAGTACAGTTAGAGAACAGTAGAGGGTGTAGTAATAATCAGGTGAGTTATTGGGATATTGAGTGTGGGTACCGTACAGTTAGAGAACACTAGAGGGCGCTGTAATGATCAGCTGAGTTATTGTGATATTGAGCGTGGGTACAGTACAGTTAGAGGACAGAAGAGGGTATTGTAATAATCAGGTGAGTTATTGTGACATTGAGTGTGGGTACATTACAGTCAGAAAATAATAGAGGGCGCTGTAATAATTAGCTGAGAGGACACTAAAGGGTGCTGTAATGATCAGGTTGGTATTTGTGATATTGACTGTGGGTACAGTACATTTAAAGAACACTAGATGGCGCTGTAATAATCAGGTTAGTTATTGGGATATTCAGTGTGGGCACAGTACAGTTTGAGGTCAGTAGAAGGTGCTGTAATATTCAGATAAGTTATTGGGATATTGAGTGTGGGTACCGTACAGTTGAAGGACAGTAGAGGGTGCTGTAATATTTAGATAAGTTATTGGGATATTGTGTGGGGACAGTACAATTAGAGAAGAGTAGAGGGCACTGTAATAATCAAGTGAGTTATTGGGATATTGAGTGTGGGTACAGTACAGTTAGAGAACACTAGTGGGCGCTGTAATAATCAGCTGAGTTATTGGGATATTGAGTGTGGGTACAGTACAGTTAAAGAACAGTAGAGGGCATTGTAATAATCAGCTGAGAGGACACTAGAGGGCACAGTAATGATCTTGTGAGTTATTGTGATATTATGTGTGGGTACAGTACAGTTAGGGAATAGTAGAGGGCACTGTATTAAATCTTCCTCGAAGAAGCTTCCAACTGAGGATATCAGAGCATCCTACTCCAGAAGACTTTTAGGGTGCTTTCACACCTGCCTCGTTTGGTCCGGACTTTCGGACTTTTCAGTTTGGTCCGAACAAAAGTAGCAGGTGTGAAAGGGGCCGCGAACGACGGTCCGGTACAAAGGACCAGATTTTGGTCCGACCAAGAGAGGTGGTCTCGGTCCGGATCTTCTGAACCATGGTCCGGTTCGCCTGCAGTGTGAAAGCACTATTCTAGATGGTTCGAACTTTCGGACCAATTGCAGGAAGCTAAGCAGGCGTTCCTCGACAACGGCAGCAGATAAAGAAAAATAACCAACTACTACTGACTGCAGCCTGTGGGAAGGCGGAGTTAGACATCCAGCGCATCCAGTCCCACCCACTCTGTCCACGCCACGCATTGTCAGTCTCGCAAGCTTGTAGTGTATACACAGTATTTAAGCCGGGCGACGCGGCACATTATATTTAAAGTCCGCTAACTGCCCTGTACATTGTTTACTACCGTTCAGAGGCGGAGCTCAGACACGATGCTGACAAAGTGGGCGGAGCTGGATGCACTGGAAGTCCAACTCTGCCTTCCTTCAGGCTGCAGTCAGTACCCTCTCAAAATAACCGGAAAAGCAGAAAAAATGAGCCGTGGATACAGTTGTTTTAGGACAAGCACGTTCGCGAATTTGAACTAACCTAGGGTACTGTGCCTGAGGTTGCTGCTGCTGGTATAAAACCACAATAGCAGCACTACTATGGAGAGGAAATTAATCTGTTCATTCATTTTATCCTTATCCTGGAAAGGCTTCATGCCGAATGAAGCACCCGCTTAATTGTCAACACGCCAATGTCAGACGCATGTCCTTCTAAAACCAATCAGCGTCAAGTTAAGGAAAACGCATCGATACGTAAGTGATGATGAAAGGATGTAGGAGTATCACACAAATGTCTTTGGTGCTGTAAGGCTATTCATCCATGGGGTACCCTAATTGTCTTTGCACACCTCCGCTCCTCACCTTGAGCATTGTGTTAAAAGTACCATTGTTAATCAAATTAAGTCTGAAGCCTGACCAAAAGGCAGTTGACACCTCTTGCTTGAAGATGTCTCCTGAGCTGAAGAATCTTTTAAATGTTGGATCTGAAATGTATCTTGTTAATATGGAATGTGAATGTCTTCGTGTTTGGTATCATTTTAATGGTCTCAGTACGAGAAGTACAGTGGTCTTAGTGAAGAAATGTTAAAGATAACCTTAATAAAACATCTCTGAACTTTGGGAGAAATGTCTCCATTCTGAAGAGACACTTCCCTTCCTGCTCCTGATGGGTTTAGGATTACCCCGTGATGATCAAAGGCCATGATAAACAAATGGTGGTGACAGTCGGTAAATAGTGCCAAATTCTAATTTCCATGTGAAAATGAAGTGTATTGTTCTGGTTGGATATTTAAGGAAAGCACAAAGACCTACTCTCTGAGTTTGTCTGGTAATATGAGACCTCCCATGCTCTGCATGTAGCCAACATTTGTCTGTAACCAGGAGACATATCTACTCTGTATGTAACCACTATTTAAAATATATCACACAATATTCTATTTCAACTATACTATGCAATATTCTTAACTGCTATCTTGTTTGACTTGGTCTTGTGGATTGTTTAAGAATATTGTTTCATATGTCAACTTAGGTCACAATAAACCGTTAACTGTTAATCTGTAGTGATTGTTTGTTGAATATTTTTCTAGTAGGCCCTAAGGCCTAATTGGTCTGTGTTCTGAGTTTCTTTAAGTTTCTAGACTTCCATAGTTATATAGTTAGTTTCACTGGGCACTTTGTCACACACTTAACTACTAAGGGAAACATAAGATTGAGTGTTATGTTCTGTAACCGCTAGTATAGACTATGTTCTGGACCGCTGAACATCTCAACCCATGCGCTGGGCTGTTTTCACATGTTATGTAGTATTTTGGGTGTTGTGTACCTTTAATGCCTATATCTTCCATCACTAAACTATTTAAGCAGACCTGGTTTTGCTTAGACATATTCTAATTATTAGTAAGTGTGCTACTGATAATTGTTAACTGTTTATTTTCTCCTAGTTGGTATTTTTAAAATGGAGTCAGATTAGTTTATTTTAGTATCTCACCTCTAAAGTCTCATCTAAAGTATCGGAAAGACGGAATACGCATTAGGAGGACAAGGCATAGGCCTGTTGTCGCCTCCCCTACAAAGTGGTGACCCCGACGTGATATCAAAAGAATTGCAAGGACTGCAAGTGATCAACGTTATTCCGGCACAACACGTGATGAGGTTTGAACTGGTTCTTTTCTTCAAGCTGGTCTGGTGAGTACAACCTTTTTCTTTTCTCAGATTCAGGGAAAGTTTAACTGCACCCCATATAGACACATACAGTAGAACGGATCGGTATATCCATTGGTAGGTCGGAGACCGTAGAAATCCGATGGGGGGAAAACTTTCAGTCAAGAAACACATAAGACAGGGACATGAGAGTGTAGATGAGGAAATAATGGAAACATGTGGCGATCAACTACACCAGACCCTAGTTGGTATGCGCAACCGTGGTTTAAATTTCGTGATCTCCCTGCCGCAATTGTATGGTTGCTTAGACGCAATGATTTAAAAACAACAGCCGAAGGTGAGCACGTTTTAAACAACATCCAAAGCTTAGAGAAAATGCGCTCAACAGAAATCGAAAAGCTGAGGGCACAAATTGATGCATTCGATTATGAAAAACATAGCTGGGCAAGACAAAGTAACATTCCAGAGTAACTGGGACATCATAATGCTACAGGTGTCAGTGTATAACCTAGAACCCCGCGATGTATGGCAAATAATCTTGCTCACCATTCCCCAAGAGCTACAACCAAAAATGTCACATGATCTCAGAACAGGAAACATTCTAATTCGTCTCCCAGGAGAAACTATCAGTGACATCTATAACAGAATAAAAGAAAACTTGCTTGAATTGCGAGGGCCAACAAAAGCCGAATGGCACAGAATTATTGACAACAAACAGACCAACAAAGAAATATTTGAGGCGTTTGCAGAGCGCATGTGGGTAACATTTAGAGAATATAGTGGAGTCCCTGAGTGTGACCGTGACCATGAAATTTTACTGCAGATGCTGCGAAACAATGCTGGGCCACAAATTCAGAATGCATTAGCTCTAGGTGGAGACCCACCACACAACACATACAATGCGCTAATTGAATGGGCCACAAAAAAAGAACAAAGATCAAAAGTTTACAAAACACAACCCATAGCTGCAGCCCATTGGATAGCTGAAGGGAATAGTGATGCTGTCGTGTGTAGCTACTGTAAGAGACATGGGCATGACAGAAAACACTGTTTTAAACTGCGCGATGAAACTCAGCCAGTCAGTCAATCGGGAATGTCTAAGTTTAGGGGAGCATTTCGCCCGAACTCAAAATATTGTTCAAAGTCAGGCAACGCAAAAAACTCAAGGAGGGACAGTCCTTACAAAGAGGTGCAGGACAGTCCTTACAAAGAGGCGCTAATCAGATGGGTAAACCATAGGGGTGCGTGGCCTCCATTGAAGCTTGTAGTGTCAGTCCTAGTGACAATCGCGTTAAGATAAAATCTAATCTTGGAGGCCGATTAGTGAGCATTTTGATTGATACCGGTGCAGTTTGCTCCTGCACAAACATACCACTTCCATTAACTAATGAAACCATCCAAATCAAAGGGATAGGCAATGAGCTAATGACAGCAACCCGTACAAAACCAACTCGACTCGACTTAGGCTCAATAGTGTTAACTGAACAATTTTGGTATTTACCAGAAAACAGGGAGGGCACAGTGTTAGGCATGGACATAATGCAAAAGCATGGCTTTATTATTCATTGCTTGGAAAAAAGAGATTGAGATTTGCACAGATGAGACTACAAAGAACAAGTCCTGTGCTAGCATTATGTCCATTTCCACAACCGACCCAGTGCAACAGCTGATCCAAAAACAAAGTGACACAAGGGCCAATCATGAGCATGATTGTGACCTAACTGACTTTGAGGTCAGCAATCCACCTCCCCCACAGAAACAGTACAAAATCAAACCAGAAGCAGAAGCCTCTGTACACGACATTGTCAAAGAGCTAGAAACTAGGAGTATAGTCAGAAAATGTGGCCCAGTCACAAATTCACCACGTTTACCAGTGCCAAAAGCATCTGGAAAATGGAGTCAAAGTATTGACTACCAGCATCTAAACCAAGGGCTACCTAAAGCAACGCCAATTGTAGCCAACCCAACCACAATTTTAACTCAATTACCTGATGCCTTGTTTTCAGATTTGGATATCAAAAATGGTTTCTTGTCCCTTCACCCAAAAGACCAAGGGAAACTTGCGTTTCCCATAAACCAAACTCAATTTACATGGCAAAGAAAGTGTCAAGGACAACACATTAGTCCAGAAGCATTCCACAAGGATGCTTCAGATATTCTCAGTCCGTGTGATAGCACAGGAGAGGTAACTAGCTATATAGGTGAAATCCTACCTGAGACAAAAGGTCCGTTGTATGACCATTTAAACCTTGTGGATAATGTCATTCAGACTTGGGGAGCTGTGAGTTTTCAACTAAATGAGGACAGAGGATAGACGCAAATGCATTGCTAAACTGCCAAGACCAGACACACTTAACTCGCTCCAAAAGGTGTTAGGAACTGCTAATTATCTTCTTCCAGATTTTTCAGGTGTTGTAACACCTCTATATGCATTGTCAAATTGAAACCCTCTGAAGTCCAAGACTGGACTGTTGAACATGAAAATGCCTTCACTGAACTACAAGAGCCTTTATGTGTTGTGCCAGCTTTAGGCCTGCCCAGTCCATCCAAAACATTGCACATTCAAGTTGACACACACAAGAATACCCGTAGCAGTGTATTAGCTCAAGAACATGGGGGAAAGCTTAGACCAGAAGCATACTACAGTCAAAGAAAGTCTGTGATAGAAACTGAATTTGATCTATGCACACAGCAAGTCCTGGCAGTTAATTGGATGTTAACCACAACGGAACCTGTTGTTGGTTTCCAGTCTGTTGTAGTGCACAGGGTGCATATGCCAGTTCAAATGTTGCTACAAAGAAAAATCAAAGGGGTTTCAGCACAGAAGCTTGTGCAGTGGCTAACTGACATTAATGTTTGTGACATTACAACACAGTTAATGACAGAATCTTACCACACCAGCCAAAAGAAGTACATGGCCAGCCCCATTTTTGTGAACCACAGCCAGAGACCAAAAGATCTGTGCTTGGCAATGTGCCAGGCCAAACCAGACTATACATTGATCACAAATCTCTCTGTTGTCTTTGTTGTATGTACCCAGGTTTTCACACTGCCATCCCATGGACCCAGATGCCAGGAGAGTGTCCTGACCAGAAAACAGTTACCTGGGCTGGCGAGCCCTTCTCACTTGTAATTTCAAGTGTGGATGGGTATGGAAATATTACAAGGAGCTGTCCACACCTCACAACACACTTCCAATAATGCAGTCAGTGACATGGCTCCCCGGAGTAGCTCCGGAACCAAATTGTAACAACAGAAATTGTTGTAGAGAGGGATCCACCCATCTCCCCACTCAGAATATAACCCCAAAATTTCCAAAATCTTACAACATGTCTAAAAACACACCACATTCCAAAATTGGCATTTTGAATTTGGTGTATCAGTTTGCATATAATGGACTGTAATCCCACGTCTCGGCGGCATAGTCGAAAGGCTAAGGCTAATGCTACCGCAAAGGCCACAGCCAGCCCACCTAAACACCACGCTCCCCCAGTTCACGTGTCAAACAGGTTTGCCCCACTCAGTGAAGCACCAACTGAGGAGCCTGTTAAAGGTACTCTGGTGATAGGAGACTCTATCGTCCGACACATGAAATTAGCTACTCCTTTAGGGGCACCAGCGGCAACAGTTACTTGTTTACTGGGAGCCAGAGCACCGGACATTAGTGGCAACCTCAGGTTAGGGAATAGGAGATATTCGAGGGTAGTAATTCATGTAGGGGCCAATGATATTCGTCTGCGGCAGTCTGAAGTAACTAAGGCTAATATTAAAGAGGTGATTAAACAGGCCCAGACGCTGTCCGAGGAGGTAATCTGCTCTGGCCCCATCCCAATGAGGCGTGGTGATGAAGCTTACAGCAGGCTTTCTTCGCTGAACCGCTGGATGTCCAAGTGGTGTGCAGAAAATCATGTGGGCTTTATAGATAACTGGCAACACTTTGAGGGCAAGCCAGGTCTTTTAGGTAGGGATGGTGTCCACCCCACGCGGGAGGGTGCTGCCTTACTTTCATGCAGCATAGCTCATAGTCTTTTAGCTAGCCGGCAGAGTAGTATTAGAAGCTGCTGACAATCCAGAGCCGGGACCAGGCCGCAGACAGAGAGGCTTAACCACCCGTCTGCGAGCTGCAAAGAGACGTTACCTAGATACCAATGTATTCAGACTGTGTCTGTCAACATCAAAAAACTAAAACAGTAAATCTAAATAACTTAACTTATATTAAACAATCATATCCAGACTGTAGTACTAACATTTCAAGCCTAAAGATTGGTTTACTTAATATTAGATCTCTAAATTCAAAAGCAGTTCTAGTGAATGAAATGATAACTGATCAGAAATTCGATGTTCTGTGTCTGACAGAAACCTGGATTAGGCCAAATGAATATGTAGCATTAAATGAAGCCACCCCTGCAGGCTATAATTATATACACAATCCGAGATTGTCCGGTAGAGGAGGTGGGGTCTGCATATTTTTCCAAAGTACCTTAGTTAGCAATCAGAAACACTATGAAAATTTTACTTCTTTTGAGCTTCTTTACACCAGTATAATTAATCCAGTTACAAAAAAGAATGCATTTTCTTTAATTAACATCTACAGACCACCAGGGCCCTATTTAGAATTTTTAAAAGAATTTAGTGATTTTGTCACAGACTTAGCAGTAAGTAGTGATAAAGTGATTATAGTTGGAGACTTCAACATTCATTTCGAAAAATTGGATGATCCATTAAAAAAGGCATTCACATCGATTTTAGACTCAGTTGGTATTATTCAAAATATAACAGGACCTACTCATTACTGTAATCATACTCTGGATTTAGTTTTGACCCTGGGTGTGAGCATAGATAACCCGAATATTCGTTCTCAAACCTCCGCAATTTCAGATCATTACCTTATTTCATTTAAATTACATCTCAGTCATAATATATTGTGGCGTCTGTGTGTGTGTGTGGCTGCTGTGTGCCTGTCTCTGTGTGCCTGTGTGTGAGTGGATGTCAGGTGTGGGGCCTCCCTTTTAGGTGGGGTTATGCAGAGTGGTGGGCACCACTCTGAATCTACCATCCGGTAGAACAGATCCGAGATGCGCAACGGGCGGATCGCGACTTAATGTGGGCAGTACACGCGCTCGAGGCGAATGTCGCGCCATCGTGGGAGGAGGTGGTGCTGCTGGGTCCGGTCGCTAAAGCGCTGCGCTCCAACTGGGCTAGCTTTAGCTTATCTGATGGCGTGCTGTGTCATACCTGGGAGGATCCGGCGAATGGGCGGCGCGTGTTTCAGGTGGTGATACCGCGGGCGCTTAGGGATTCGGTCCTACGAGGAGTCCATGGGTCGCCTGGGGCTGGGCACTTTGGCGTTACCAAAACCCTGAAGCGCCTGAGACAACGCTTCTATTGGCCTGGGTGCAGGGCTGATGTGGAGCTCTTCGTGCACTGCTGTGACGTGTGCGCCGCCAAGAAAGGCCCCGCGAGGGCGCCCCGCGCCCCACTTCACCCCTATCAGTGCGGCGGCCCGATGGAGCGGGTGGCCGTGGATGTGTTGGGCCCCTTCCCGGTGACGGACTCTGGGAACCGCTATGTCTTAGTGGCGATGGACTATTTTACGAAGTGGCCGGAGGCCTACGCGGTGCCGGACCAAGGGGCGGTCACTACTGCGGATGTCCTGGTGCGGGAGTTCTTCTGCAGATTCGGGGTTCCAGAGGAGCTGCATAGCGACCAGGGGAGGAACTTCGAGTCGGAGGTCATGGCGGAGGTCTGCCGCATCTTGGGCATACATAAGACCAGGACAACGCCCCTTCATCCGCAGAGTGACGGGCTGGTGGAGCGTTTTAACCGCACGCTGGCAGCGCAGTTGGCCATGGTGTCGAGCAAAGGCCAGCGTGACTGGGACAAACATCTACAGGTCGTGCTGCTGGCCTGCCGCTCGGCCGTGCAGGAGACAACAGGATTCACGCCGGCTCTGCTTATGTTTGGTCGCGAGCTGAGGACGCCGGTGGCTCTGGCTTTCGGGGCGCCTCCTGATGGGGGCGAGCACGCTACGGACTTTCGTTTCGCATCTTCTGTCCTCACTGGATTTAGCGCACAGGCT
The DNA here is from genome assembly GCF_023375975.1 of Astyanax mexicanus. Lineage (NCBI taxonomy): Eukaryota > Metazoa > Chordata > Actinopteri > Characiformes > Acestrorhamphidae > Astyanax > Astyanax mexicanus. The sequence continues at coordinate 11,451,538 of NC_064431.1, read as the reverse complement.
CGCGCGCTCGAACCAGTCTGCTGCCGGACGGAAGCAGAAACGCGCGTATTGGGGAGCCTTTATCTGTGGGGGCGAGGGTTTGGCTGTACAACCCTCAGCGTAAGAAGGGACTGTGCCCGAAGCTTCAGTCGGCATGGGTGGGTCCGTGCTTGGTGCTGTCCAGGCTTGGGGAGGTGGTGTACAGGATCCGGTGGGGCAGACGCAGAATGATAGTGCACCGTGATCGGTTGTGTGTGTGTGGCTGCTGTGTGCCTGTCTCTGTGTGCCCGCCTCTGTGTGCCTGTGTGTGAGTGGATGTCAGGTGTGGGGCCTCCCTTTTAGGTGGGGTTATGCAGAGTGGTGGGCACCACTCTGAATCTACCATCCGGTAGATTCCTAGTTGGTTTAGTGACCTTAGGGCTGTTTATGCTGTGTGAGCAGTTGGGTTTCGCTCTCCTAGCCTTGTTAAAGGCTATAAGTGAGTGGCAAGCCTGTTAATAAAGAGCTGTTGAGTACTTGCAATGAGTCTCACGAGTCCTCCTTCCTCTTCCACGCCACAATATATAAGCAATATCTTGTAGTTTAAATGTTTTATTTAGTTTTGTTTAAGATTCAGCACTTCACATTTGCATATGATACCACCCTGACCCTTCCTATCCATGGGTTGCCAAGCAACTGAAAGGAGGGAGGAGCTCTAACTGCATTTGGGGAAATGCACCCTTAGGTTGGCCCCTGCTAGACTAAAACTAGCAGTTCTTCCTTCAGGGCTCTCCTTCCAGTTAACCCATATGTCCCTTTTTATGGTGGTGGTACCACTTTGCAATGAGAAGCATGAGTCCATGTTTTCCTTCCTTGGCATACTACTGCTGCATCTGTGACCAAAAGAACTTGAAAAGGCCCTTTCCACTTAGGCTCTAATGGAGCAGCTGTGTGATTTTTGATCATAACCCACTGACCTGGCACAATCATATGCCCCCCTTTTTGTGGCTCTGCCCACGCGCCTTTTACACGTTGCTGGCAATATTTCAGCAGAGCATCAGAAGCGAGCTGCACATCAGCCTGTCTGAGATCAATGGTTCCAGGTAAAGACATAGGCCGACCTGTTATGATCTCATATGGACTTACGCCCACTTTGCGTGTAGGTGATGCCCTAATACTGCACAACACAGCAGGTAATGTATTCATCCAGGGGACCGCACTTTGATGTAATTTGGACCAACGCTGTTTGATAGTCTGATTTTGGCGTTCCACCTGTCCAGAAGCTTGGGGTCTGTATGGGCGATGGATTTTCCATTGGATTTTCATCATTCTCATCACTTCCTGAACAAACTTTTCAGTGAAGTGTGTACCTTGGTCTGAGTCTATGCTGTCTGGTACTCCCCAACGTGGAATGTAGTCTTGTACCAGTACTTTAGCCGTATGCAATGCAGTGCCCTTTTAGTTGGATATGCTTCCAACCAACGGGAAAATTTGTCACAAACAATCAACACATCTTGTTTACCCTGACAGGGTGGTACCATGATGTAGTCAACTTGCAAATGTTTAAATGGACCTGAAGGTGCTACTGTGTGTACTGCAGGTGAGGACACTCCCATAGCTGTGTTGTTGGACTGGCACAATACACATTTTCGTACTATTTCTGATGCATGTGTTCTAAACTTGGAGTTCCACCATATAGAGGAAAACCTGTGAACCATGCTGTTAACAAGCTATTTATTTGTTGTGCCAAAAATGGAAGCAGTGCTTCAGGAGCAACATATTTGCCTGCCTTCACACAGAAACCACTGGAATCAAGACTTGCACCTTTATCCATCCAGGTCCAAACTTCCATTGCTGGAGCATCAGAGTACATTTGCAGTAATGAATCACGCAGTTTTTGTGAGTCAGGATTAACAGTTATGTCAACAGCAGCCACTGAAATCTTTGGTAGCTTACCAGCTGAACGTGCTGAGGCATCGGCTAAAGCATTACCTCGTGCTTCCATTTAGTCAGACTTGGTGTGTGCCTTGACTTTCATCACTGCTAGCTGTGCTGGGAGCTTACAGGCAGACATAAGCTCAGCTACAAGGGAGGCATGCTTAATAGGTGTACCAGCAGCTGTTAAAAATCCACACTGTTTCCATATATGACCAAAGTCAAAAATTACTTCGTGGTCATACTGTGAATCAGTGTACAGATTTGATGTAAGTCCAGTAGCTGAAAAGACAGTGTGGGTATTTAGAACCCCATCAAATATAGCACTAGGATCTGCCACCAAGGGTGTAATGCGATCAATACATGAGTTAGCAACCCGATAGTCTACTGTAAGACACCACGTGCCTGATGCTTTTCACTGGCCAAATAGGAGAACAAGATTCACTATGGGCTTTGATTAAAATACATTTGTCTGTTAACTCATTTATAATAGGACAAATCCCCTCTACAGCTTCCCTGGAAAGAGGATACTGATTGGTTACAGGAGGGGGAGTACCTGTTAGCCTTACAGGTTCAATGTCCAACAGACCACACTCATCCTTATCCTTAGACTAGATTGGATGGTTAATGATATGTGGGTCTGATAGCTGAGTTGCAAGAACAGATATTTTTGATGTCTCTGTTTCAAAATTCAGTTGCATTTGTAACTGAGAAATAGCATCAATACCTAAAATAGGTGGTGGTTTGATTGGAGCTGCTACTAATGGGAGAGATAAAGTTTTGGAACCAAACTTTAAACCTACAGGCTCTGTTTGATATGTGTCCTGACTTTCCCCAGTGACCCCAGTGATGACAATATCTGTTTTGCTCAAAGATAACCCAAATTCTTTAGCCATTGCTACAGGAATTAAACTAGCTTGTGCCCCTGTGTCAATCAAAAAATCACATTCATGCTCGTTTACCATTGTCTTTACAAATAGTCTGTTGTCCTGCTTGTGTAAAATGGGCTGCAAGTATGCACTCACAGCCCCCATTCCTAGCTTAAAGGATCAGTCTGAGTGGGGGAGAATGCACTTTGGGCCACCTGCTGAATGAGTTTCAGTAATTGCCCTGTGACTTCTGGTGTCACTGCTCCATCCCTGTAACACGGAGGAGGCCGGATGCAAATGCAAGTCTGTTTTATTTCTTATCATTACAAAAACAAACAAAAACTAAGACAAAGAAATAAACACTAAGACTAAAAAAAAACAAAGACTATAAAACAAACGACTAAACCAGGACTTAAACAAAAGTGAAATTAACAAACAAAGAATCAAACAGTATAAAGAAAACAAACCAGAACTCAGTAGACAAAAACATCCAGACAGGGTTGAACAGGACAGCATCAAACAAAAAGCACGACAGAGAACAAAGGAGCACATGGGGTATTTATACACAGGCACACACTAGGGACACCTGTGGAGGTAATGAGGGGACGGAGTTACAAATGAGACTCAAGGTGATAACACTAATGACTAGGGCGGGGCTAGGGTGGAGATTGGACAATAACAAAACAATGCTATGTGCTCAAAAAAGCACATGGCTGGGAACACGAGACAGGAAAACAGAGGGCAGGAGCACAGAAAACCAAAAGAGGGAAAAACACAGGACAGACACAGGCTAATGTGTGACAATCCCCCAGGCTATGTTGTCTCTCTTTTACTTGCATTTTACAAACCCTTTCTTTTTGCAATGTTTTTCATAGTGTCCATTCATGCCACAGTATTGACAAACATCTTATCATCTTGGATTCTGATTACTTGTTTGCTGAGCAACAGTTTGCATAACAGCAGAGATGTGTAGATTTACACTAGAATCCCTTTCATAGGCAGCAAAAATACTTCAGCAAAGCGTTGCGTATACTGACTGACAGGCTCACCCTTCATTTGATGACATTCCACCACTTTTTGCCAACAGACAGCAGAACCCAAACTTTCACGTAATGTGAGAAGCAAACATGCATTGCAATCATCCACATCTTTAATCAATTCGAGGTCATCGGCACATTTTTCATAAAGTGCTTCCATTTGTTCAATCTCGTTTGGCAATAATACTTGCGAACAGATGGATATTACATCTCTAGAATGTAATGAGTACAGCTTAATTTTTCTTGTCATCAGTATTAAAAAGGACTGACACCCATCTCCCGTGGGTGCTTGAACTCCTTTGCCAGACAATCAATCTGTTCTGGGCTTAAAGGAGCATGTTTGATAGTAACCTTGACATGTGCCTCTCCTTTCACTTTTTTCTGTTTGACAATTACCGGAGCAGCTTCAAGTATTTTAAAATCTGACACTTGAAGAATCTACCTCAGCTCTCCCTTTGAACTCTTTTAAACTGGGATACAGCTTCCCCTTAGGCGGGTCACATGACTTTTTCCCTGTTCCTCTAACAATTCTACTTTGGCCTGAAGTGAACTGAGAGAGCGCTGTGTGTTTTCACACGTCTTTTGGGCACTCATGGCTGCCTTTTTGTGATTTGCACATTCTTGTTTCAAACGCTCAATTTCTTCTAGATGTTCTGTGATTAAGAGAGCATGGTATTCTCTAAAAAATTTGGACACACCCCTCCAAATCTTTTTTCTCTAAACATCTAGGCAGAGCTGTGAGACACTGCTCTTGATTCCACCTTGTTTCAGGTGTGATGCCATACTTAGCACACAATTTATTTATTTTCTTTGCACACATCTTATGTATAAGGAGTTTTTATTGTCATTGTACCTTTACAGATTACAACTAAATTAATGAAGTGCTTGACTCAATAAATAAATAGATACAGATTGCACATTTTCCCGGGGGTGGGGGGGAAGTTTTGGGGGGGAGTGGGGATGATGTGGTGAAGGGGAAATTGAGGGTTCAAGTAACTCTTTTATACCAGTCTTGTGTTCAGAGCCATTATTGCTTTTGGATAGAAACTGTTTTTAGGCGGGTTGTCTTGGTTTTCATCGCTCTATATCTTTTGCCTGATGGCAAGAGCTGGAAGAGATGAAAGCCAGGGTGTGAAGAATCATTCAGAATGTCCATAGCTTTCTTGTGGCATCTGTCTATGTAGATCTGATCCAGAGTTGGGAGGGTGCAGCCTATCGTTGTTTCTGCTGCTCTAACAACCCTGTGGAGCGCTTTCTTGTCCGAGGCTGTGCTGCTGCCGTACCACACGCACAGACCGTATGTGAGCACACTCTCGATGGAGCAGTGATAGAAAGACAGTAGCAGTTTTTGAGGGAGACAGTTTTTCCTGAGGATTCTCAGAAAAAAAAAAAAAAAAGTCTCTGCTGTGCCATCTTCAGCAGCTCTTTGGTGTTCGTGCTCCAGGATAGGTTATTCTCAAACTCCATGCCAAGAAACCTGAACACTGGTACCTTCTCCACACATGTCCACCTGATGGTGAACGGCTGGATATCCATTTTGTTCCTCCTGAAATCCATCACCAGCTCTTTTGTTTTAGTGGTGTTGAGGAGCAAGTTATTGACTGTGCACCATTCCAACAGCCGTTCCACCTCATCCCTGTACTCCAACTCCCCTTTTCCACCTGTGATAGGACGTATCACGGTCGTATCATTGGCAAACTTGATGATCTTGTTGCAGTGGTGAGTGGAAACACAGTCATGCGTGTAGAGGGTGTAGAGAAGTGGGCTGAGTATGCAACCCTGTGGTGAGACGGTGCTCGGGCTGAGAACAGTGGAGGTGTGAGTGCCCAGTCTAACCCTCTGGGAGCGGCCTGTTAGGAAATCCAGGATCCATCTGCAGGTGGATGGAGGGAGCCCAAGGTTCACCAGCTTGGACACAAGACGTTGGGGAGGATGGTATTAAATGCAGAGCTGAAGTCCACAAAGAGCATTCTGATGTAACTCTGCCGCTGCTCTAAGTGGGTCAGGGCGGCGTGAAGTGCTGTGACGATAGCATCCTCTGTTGACCTTTTTACCTTATTGGCAAATTGGATCAAATCAAATCAAATTTATTTGTATAGCGCTTTTTACAACTGGTGTTGGCACAAAGCAGCTTTACAGAAACATGATTACAGGACAAAGAATCAGGCAAAACATTAAACATAGAATATACATAATACAGAACCCCCAGTGAGCGCGGAGGCAAGGAAAAACTCCCTCAGAGCTGCAGGAGGAGGAAGAAACCTTGGGAGGACCAAGACTCACATTAAAGGGGGGACCATCCTACCACTGGTCAAATGGCTTTTAAATTAATTTTAAAAAGTCTTTCATACATCCACATAGGTTTTATATATTCAGGTGTATAGCAGCTCCACTAATGGCTATAGAGTAAGATGGATGATGAGCAGCTGATCTGTGGTGGTGGATGGAGAAGAGCTGACTTCAGAAACTTCCAGTCTGGCCAGACAGAGGACATGAGAGCCTGAGGGTCCAACATCCCTCGGTATCGGGTCAGACAGGTGGGCAGTCAGTAACTCGGAGGAAGGCAGAGAGATGGAATTAGTTTTGACTGGATTTATGTAAAACAGAGAATATAAAACATTATCAGAGTGTGGCAAATGACTCCGGCAGATCTAAATAAAACAGCCTAACTAAAGGCAGAGAGACAGAAGGTAACATAGACATGAAGGCTCCCTGAAACACTGGCATCCACCCACTCCACCGTCCACAAACCTGAGTGACCGTGTGCAGTGGGAGAACAGCAGCACCAGCATCTCAGTTTACCACAATTTCCTCTGTCCATGAACCCCTGAATCTGCAGCCTTATCTAAAGGGAAAAACATTAATTACCAAAAGCTAAACTAAACAAGTAGGTTTTCAGTCTAGACTTAAAGATTGAGACTGTGTCTGAGTCCCGAACATATTCGGGGAGATTATTCCAGAGTTGAGGCGCTTTATAAGAGAAAGCTCTTCCTCCTGCAGAGCTCCTCTGAATTTTAGGAACTACTAATAAACCAGCACCCTGAGATCTAAGTAATCGCGGTGGTTCATAACAGGAGATGAGGTCTCGTAAATACTCAGGAGCGAGCCCGTGTAGGGCTTTATACGTTAACAGGAGAATTTTATAGTCTATGCGGAATTTGACTGGAAGCCAGTGCAGTGCTGATAGTACTGGACTAATATGCTCAAATTTTCTAGTTTTAGTAAGGACCCTGGCTGCAGCATTTTGAACTAGCTGAAGTTTATTTAAGTTACTGCCGGAACATCCAGACAGTAGCGCATTACAATAATCTAGCCTTGAGGTTATAAAGGCATGTACTAATTTTTCTGCTTAATGCAGTGATAGGGCATTTCTTAGCTTGGCAATATTATGGAGGTGTAGAAAAGCTGTTCTAGTAACATTAGATATGTGTTTATCGAATGCTAGATCTGAATCTATGATAACTCCAAGGTTTTTAGCTGCTGAACCAGGGGTGGCTGAGAAGTCGGCCAGATTTAGCATTAAGTCTGATAATTTATTTCTAGCAGCTTTGGGGCCTAATAGGAGAACTTCTGTTTTATCACTATTTAATTCATGATTTTACATCTTCTACACAATCCTCGATTTTCTTTAATCTCACTCTGTCATCAGGTTTGGCTGATATGAAGAGCTGCGTGTCATCCGCATAACAATGAAAATTCACATCATGTTTTCTAATAACTTTGCCCAGTGGGAGCATATATAATGTAAATAATAACGGTCCTAATATAGAGCCTTGTGGAATTCCATATCTTACCTTGGTATAACTGGAAGACATATCATTTAACCTCACAAACTGATAGCGATCGGTTAAGTACGATTTAAACCATGATAAGGCAGTTCCGGTTACACCGACCATGTTCTCTAGTCTTTCTAAAAGGATAGTATGATCTATTGTATCAAAGGCTGCGCTCAGATCCAGAAGTACCAGTAGGGAAACACAGCCTTGGTCGGCGGCTATAAGTAGATCGTTTGTTATTCTAACTAAAGCTGTCTCAGTGCTATGATAAGGCCTAAATCCAGATTGAAATTTTTCATAGATCTGGTTTCTTTGCAGGTAAGAGCAAAGTTGTTGGGCTACAGCTTTTTCTAAAATCTTAGAAATAAAGGGTAAGTTTGAAATAGGTCTATAGTTAGATAGTACACTAGGATCAAGATTTGGTTTCTTGATCAGAGGTTTAATTACAGCTGTTTTAAAGGCTTTGGGTACATGGCCTAGGGTGAGTGATGTGTTTACTATCATTAACAGAGGTTTAATTATATCTGGCAGTACCTGTTTTAGTAATTTTGTGGGAACAGCATCAAGTGTGCAGGTTGTGCTGTTTGAAGAGGAGATAATTTTCTCTAGTTCTAGCTGTGGAAGTGGGTTAAAGATTTCCAACCTAACTTCAGTAACAGGGTTTTGTTCTAGATCAGCCAGACCAGTTGACAGAGAGGATGTAATATTTATCTGTTTAATTTTATCCCGAATGTTTTCAATTTTACTATTGAAGAAGTCCATAAAATCGTTGCTGGTGTGAATGGCTGGAATCTGAGGTTCAGTACCTGCCTGGTTTTTAGTTAATTTGGAAATAACACTAAAGAGAACTCTAGGATTATTTTTATTAATCTCGATCTGTGAGGCCAGATACGCTGAGCGGGCTTTATTTAGTTCTTTTCTATATTTAACAAGACTGTCTTTCCACGCAGAGTGAAACACTTCCAGTTTAGTTGATCGATATTTACGCTCTAAATTTCGTACTAACTGCTTTAAGGTACGAGTTTGATCATTGTACCACGGTGCGAGCGTTTTCTGTCTCTCTATTTTGTATTTAAGGGGTGCTACAACATCTAAGGTAGAGCGAAAGGTATTTTCTAAACTTTCGGTTAGTTTGTCTAGTTCTACTGGGTCTATAGGAGAATATATTAGAGTTGATAAGTCTGGAAGCTTACCTGTAAATTGTTGGGCTGTAAAAGGCGTAATTGAACGTTTTACAGAGTAGCTAGGGGATGTACATATATTATGACTGAGATGTAATTTAAATGAAATAAGGTAATGATCTGAAATTGCGGAGGTTTGAGAACGAATATTCGGGTTATCTATGCTCACACCCAGGGTCAAAACTAAATCCAGAGTATGATTACAGTAATGAGTAGGTCCTGTTATATTTTGAATAATACCAACTGAGTCTAAAATTGGAGAGGGATATGACTCCGCACCTGTTTCTCAAAGCACTTCATGATGACAGGTGTAAGTGCCACTGGTCGTAGTCATTCAGGGTGTTAATGTTGTTGTTTTTTTCGGCAACGGCACAATGGTAGCGGACTTTAAGCAGGGAGGGACAGTATCCTGGGACAGGGACTGGTTAAAAATCCTTGTAAAGATTCCAGCCAGTTGATCAGCACAGTCCTTGAGCACCCGTCCTGCCACGCCATCAGGTCCTGCAGCCTTCCTTGGGTTCACCTTCTTAATCACCAGCCTCACCTGATGCTCCTCCACTGCGAGAGTGGGACTGCTGTGAACGGGCAGCTGTGATGGAGCTGTTGCTGGTGTCTTCTCAAATCGAGCAAAGAAGATGTTCAGCTCCTCTGCTAGAGAAGCGTCTCCCTCCGTGCATGGTAGGTTGCTAGATCTGTAGTTGGTGATATGCTGGATACCCTGCCACACCTGTCTGGTGTTGTTACTCCCGAGTTGGTAGTCTATTTTCACCCTACATGCTGCTTTGGCCTGGCAAATGCCTCTTTTCAGGTTGGCTCTGGCAGAACTGTAGCATGCTTTGTCCCCTGACCTGAAAGCGGTATTTCTAGCTTTCAGCAGGCCCTGAACCTCCTTGGTCATCCAGGGCTTCCTATTTGGGTAAAACCTAACACATCTGCTTCTGGTGACATTATCCGTGCAGAATCTGATGTAATCCAAGACTGCTGAAGTATGGATCTCCAGGTCCTGATGTGCAAAAATGTCCCAGTCAGTTCTCTGGAAGCAGTCCTGTAGTTGGTGGGAGGCATCCTCCGGCCATGTAGTAACGGTCTGGGTTGTAACAGGGACCTGTTTCCGGATGGGGGTGTAAGCAGGGATCAGAAGCAGGGACAGGTGATCAGAATTTCCGAGGTGTGCTAGGGGCTTAGCCCTGTAGGCATGTCTGAAATTTGTGTACAACTTTTCCAGTGTTTTGTCTCCCCTGGTTGTACACTTCACGTGTTGATGGAACTTGATGGACTGCTTTCAGATCAGCATGATTAAAGTCCCCAGAAATGATGTGAGCAGCTTTTGGATACTTATTTTGGTTGTTGCTGATGACGTCATGCAGAAGTCCCAGGGCCGTGCTAGCATTTGCATCTGGTGCTATGTAAACAGCAGTGAGTAGAATGGTGTTTATCTCACGGGGGAGGTATAGGGGTCTGCATTTAACGGTGATAAACTCCACATCCGGAGAGCAATGTCTCACAACTACAATGGAGTTTGTGCACCAACTGGTGTTTACATAGATGCATACCCCCCCACTCCTTTTCTTACCGGAGCCCTCTGACCGATCTTCATGGTGTGCTGCATAGCCTGCTAGCTCGATAGCCATGTCCGGTATAGATGATTTAACCACGTCTCCGTGATCAACAAACCAAAAAATTCGCAGCCTCCATTCATCCACCTTGTTTACAAGAGACCTCATGTTGGAGAGGAAGATGCTTGGTAGCGATGGTTTGTATGGCTGTTTCATTAGCCTCGCTAGCACGCTGCTCCGGCACCCCCTCTTTTGTTTACGTTCTTTAAGCCGTCGCCGGGGCCTCGCTGCTGGGATAGAAATCCAGGGAGATCCCAGTGTCTGTGCAATGTCGTCCGGAATGTTGTGGACACGGAGAAACTCGTATGACAGATTTCTACCGATCGCTTGGCCGTTGGTTAATAGTTCCTGTCGGTTATAGGTGTTTTTAGCCAAGCAGGATGTGAAAAACAAACTTTCGCAGAGCACAGAGCCGCTGCGTCTACATGTGCCACCATCTTGAAATCATCTATATTAACAGTATATAAACAGTTTTGAGGAACGCACACCCACACTCCTCGTGAAATAGAAATGCCGTCTATGACACATAGACTATGTGAATCACTCACAAATAATTGGTCTTGTGAATTCACAAACCTGTGACACACAGGCCCAAATCAAGGTAGAACTCAACACAAATTGGCTTTACCTCCAGACCTCTGGTAAAGGGCGCCACCTTTTAACCACCAGACTAAAAAACGTAATTTTTAACTGATAAAACTGAATACAGGGCGCCACCTGTCTCAGAATATTTTCTGAAAGAGCGAGTACCAAATGTGTTATACAGATTTTGATTCAAGCCTGCTGAGAACACCTAAGCCTAGCTAGGACTTTTTACATACTAACAAACATAAAACAAACATAAACTGACTCTTTCCTTCTCTTAGTTTCTTAGTTTTTTTTTCTCTGAATTTCTCACTCACCGAGCCAGCAGTTGTAGAGAGATGATGCAGATTCTGCTCACAGTGCCAATTGTTGAAGAGTTTCTTCTTGTGCAAAGAAGAGACGAGTCAGGAGAGCAGAGTGTAAGGGAAGCTACTTTATTTGTTGCGATCGCGTTGAGACCCAGAACTCTGAAAATTCAGATCTCAACCCACAGTTTATATACAACTTTTCCACACCCCTTCAGAAGCAGATGGCAATCAGGAACAAAAGAGTGGTTGAACATCCTGTAATTCCTTATCAGTAACACCTGTGACCTCTTGACCTAAGACCCGTGGGACCGCTGTAAGATTTTGTCACTAGACACTACCTCCTGAGTTCTTTGACCTAAGACCCGTGGGAAAGGTATGTGGAAGGATCTGTGTTGAGAGCTGTGAGTTGAGAATTATAAAATGTATAAAAATTTTAATTTACATCAACCCACACTCAATATCCCAATAACTCAGATTATAATTACAGCGCCCTCTACTGTCTTCTAACTGTACGGTACCCACACTCAATATCCCAATAACTGAGCTGATTATTACAGGGCCCTTTACTGTCCTCTAACTGTACTGCACCCACACTCAATATCGTAATAATTCAGCTGATCATTACAGCACCCTCTACTGTTCTCTAACTTTACTGTACCCACACTCAATATCCCAATAACTCACCTTATTATTACAGCACCATCTTCTGTTCTCTAACTGTACTGTACCCACACTCAATATCCCAATAACTCAGCTGATTATTACAACGCCCTCTACTTTTCTCTAACTGTACTGTACCCACACGCAATATCACAATAACTCACTTGATTATTACAATACCCTCTACTGTTAATCAATCAATCAATCAATCAATCAACCTTTATTTTCACTCGGTAAATACATTGAGGGTAACCCTCATTTTCAATGTAGCCGAGCTTACACAAAGTTACAGGGACTGAAAATGAAGTTTAAATTATAAAAACAAGCAAACAATGTAAGATTTAATTAAGGAAAAATTAAATAATTAGAAATAAAAGGATATGCAAACAGGCTAAAATGTAGAGCAATAAAACAAAGAGATCAATATGTAGAATAATAACATTTAAGCACAGAAAAAAAATAATAGTAATAAAACATAAAAAATAAAGGACTAAAATAACCACAATTATAAAAATGTAAATGATGGAACTAAAATAAATAATAATAATAATAATAATAATAATAATAATAAGTAAAAAATATATATATTAAGAAAACATAAAAGGAAAATAAATTTAATGAAATAAAATAAAATAAAATAAAATAAAAATGTAAAGGTCAAAAGTAAAAGCAGTAACAAAACAAATAAAAAGATGAAATTAATAAAATAAATAAAATAAAAGGGCTAAAAGGTAAAACATAAAATTAGATAAAAAAAAAAATATATATTAAATAAATAATAAGGTAAAAGAAAAACTCAACCAAAACAGTTAGAGGCTGTCTGAAGGTGGTTAGAAACTAGGAGTTTAAAATGATTGAGTGACACCAGTGAGCTGAGTTTTAGGGTTTCCTGTAGTGAATTCCAGCTCACTGGTGCACTGTAGCTAAAAGCAGATTTTCCCAGTTCAGTAAAAACTCTAGCAACAGTTCTCTAACTGTACTGTACCCACACTCAATATCCCAAAAACTCAGCTGATTATTACAGCATCTTCTACTGTCCTTTATCTGTACTGTACCCACACTCAATATCACAATAACTTAGCTGATTACTACAGTGCCCTCTACTGTTCTCTAACTGTTCTCTAAAAACTCAGTTGATTGTTTCAGGGCCCTCTACTGTTCTCTAACGCCACTCTACTGTCCTCTAACTGTACTGTACCCACACTCAATATACCAATAAATCAGCTGATCATTACAGCACCATCTACTGTTCTTTAAATGTACTGTACCCACAATCAATAGCAAAATAACTCACCTTATTAATACAGCGCCCTCTACTGTCCTCTAACCGTACTGTATTCACAATTAATATCACAATAACTCACCTGATTATTACAGCACCCTCTACTGTCTTCTAACTGTACTGTACCCACACTCAATATCCCAATAACTCACCTGATCATTACAGCGCCCTCTAGTGTTCTCTAACTGTACTGTACCCACACTCAACATCCCAGTAACTCACTTGATTATTACAACACCCTCTACTGTTCTCTAACTATACTATACCCGCACTCAATATCCCATTAACTCTGCTGATAATTTCAGCGCCATATACTGTTCCCTAACGGTACTGTACCCACACTCAATATCCCAATAACTCAGCTGATTGTTACAGGGCCCTCTACTGTCCTCTAACTATACTGTACCCATATTTAATATAACATTACCTCAGCTGATTAGTACAGCGCCCCCTACTGTTCTCTAACTGTACTGGACCCACACTCAATATCCCAATAACTCAGCTGATTATTACAGCACCATCTACTGTTCTTTAATTGTACTGTACCCACAATCAATAGCAAAATAACTCACCTTATTATTACAACGCCCTCTACTGTTCTCTATCTGTACTGTACCAACACGCAATATCACAATAACTCACTTGATTATTACAATACCCTCTACTGTCCTCTAACTGTACTGTACCCACATTCAATATCATAATAACTTAGCTGATTACTGCAGCACCCTCTACTGTTTTCTAACTGTACTGTTCCCACACTCAATATACAAAAACAGTATTTGCCGCTGCTCAGAATAGAATATAGAAGAAAATGTAACAATACGTGTTCTGGTGTCTCCCTTAGCGTGCAATAATGACAAATCCCTGTTAATGAGATACAATGTGGAATTCAATAATGAATACCCTATGCAAAGCCGAGAAATAACCACCTCTGCCCCTTGACTGAATTCAATACAGGAATTATGCTACCTTTCTGTATCCCCTTAATTTTTGTAATCATATTCCATACATCACCCACTGAAATATCAGGTCCGATCCTGCTCTTGGTCATTGATTGTTCTTCTTACTACTGCCTGAGCTCTTTGTAATGCAACCAAATCACACAGTGACAGAGTTTTCCTAACTTTCTGCAGGGCTTTATTACGAGCATGTACCACCACAGAACTGTAGGCCACAGAACTTCTGTCCCCAAGGCACTGCCTTCTTATTCACAAATGGCTTTTAAAAATAGATTAATTCCTTTGCCGAGACATATAAAATAGCACATATCATGTCATTGCAGCAATCCACATCGCCTAACCTTTCCCATTTCTGCAATACATTTAAGAAACAGTTTCATACAGTTTAGAAAACGAATCCCAGTTTGCTTTCCCAAAATTCCACCTCTGCAAGAACTCTCTCCTGTCTGCTGAACTCTCCTACGCGGTCTGCTAAGTATAACTCTCTTAAATTCCTGTCAATTGGCCACTATACTGCCAGCATTCCACTGTAAAACCAGAAGAGTCCTTGCTAGCCTGGGAAGTAACCAGCTTGCCAGCTAATTCTCCACTAATTCTGATTCCCAAGTCAATACCTTTGAACTTTTCAGCAGACCGAACAATAATCTTTCTCTGTTCTGCTGACCATCTGTGCTGTACAATTAACCATATTAGCTATTAACAAAATTTGGTCTTTTCAACCAGCAGCGTTTCTGGAGGAAGCACACTACATGCCCCAGGTCTCGAATCGGACCTGACACCGAAAGACTCCACTTGCCTGTGAAAACTCAGTTCCGGAGGCCACGCTTTTTCCACAAACACCCTCACTGGAAAAGTAATATCCTTTTCAGTCTATGAGCTTCAACTACAGTACCACCACCAGTGAGATGTTTGGTCCATAGTTACATCAAGGGATCACTTCCCGCATTCATGTCCTATCCCTAAACAAACTCGCTGAGATCTTCTTACCCACCAAACTCTTAAGTTTAAGGGCTGTGTCCCATTGTCTTTCATTTTTTACACGTAACTAACGTTTTCCCCCTCTAAGAATTTTAGTTCCAGCAAGATCACCCAAGGATTTTTTTAAGTTCTGTCGTGAACCTGAGTGGATTCAACATAACATCCGATTCAACCTAAAACTTTATTAGTACAATATACTCCTCCTTCTTATGATTCACATGTTCCTCCCTACTCCAACTGTCACAGTTGAATCTGATAGACACCTACCTTTCTTGCCTCACTTTGGCAGTTTGCCCAATCCACCACCGCCCTCATTCCCGCACCTAACCTCCCAAACCATTCTGACTTACTCCCCTCTCCTGCATCACTCCCGTCCATCTTCACTCCATTCACATCCCACTTACATCAAACGGAGCAGCCACTTACTGATGTCTTTTTTTATGCGGGTAGGTACAGAGTATACGGCTCTGCAAAATGCTTTGCTCATCCTCAAATGTCCAAAACAGCCTTTACTACTACTATTCAAGACACAAATGAACCCCAACACTTAAGAAATGTTGAGAAAGCAAGCATGTTATAAACAGAAATAATATGTTTTGGGTCTCAAAACTCCTTTTTGCAACACCCAATGCAGTTTATCGCTCTAAGGAGTGAGAGAGGACCTCAGAGCTGTGGGCAAAAACGCTTTTCTTAGCCTGAACCGTCCAAACACAGAGTTTACTACATTCAGCACTCACATGAACCAAAACACTTAACAAACGTTGAAAACAAGATGTTAGTGCACCGTCATAATAATAATGATGTGTACACCGTCATGATATGTTATAGGTCTTATAAACTGATTTTTGAGTGAAAGAGAAGTTTTCGGTTAAAAACAACACTTGAAGCAGTTTATCACTCTTAGGAGTGAGAGAGGAAGTCAAAGACTATGCAAATCGCTTTTCTCATCCTGAACCGTACAAAATCAGAGTTTACTACATTCAACACTCAAATGAACAAAAACACTTGAAGCAGTTTTATTGCTGTCAGGAGTGAAAGAGTAGGTCAAAACTATGCGCAACTATGCACTTTTCTCCTCCTGAATTGTCTTAAAACAGAGTTTACTACATTAAACACACAAACTAACCCAAACACTTAAAGAAACTTTTAACATCGTCATAATGTGTTTTAAGATCTTGTTAACTAATTTTTGAGTGAAAGAGAGGTTTTCAGTTTAAAACAACACTTGAAGCAGTTTATCGCTATTAGGAGTGAGAGAGGAGCTCAAAACTATGCGCAAAACGCTTTTCTAAGCCCTAACCGTCCAAAAACAGTTTACTACATTCAACACTCATACGAACCCAAACACTTGAAACGTTGAAAACAAGAGGTTAGTGAATTTTACATCGTCATAATGTGTTTTAGGTCTTTGAAAACTAATTTTTGTGTAAGAGAGTGGAACAAAACTATGCGCAAAACGCTTTTCTCAGCCCAAACGCAGAGTTTAATACATTCAACACACAAATGAACCCAAACTCTTAAGAAACTTTAAAAACAAGTTGTTAGTGCATTTTACACCGTCATAATGTGTTTTAGGTCTTTCAAAACTAATTTTTGAGTGAAAGAGAAGTTTTCTATTTAAAACAACCCTTGAAGCAGTTTATCGCACTTAGGAGTGAGAGAGGAGCTCAAAACTATGCGCAAAAAGCTTTTCTCAGCCTAAACCATCCAAACACAGAGTTTACTACATTCAACACACAAGCGAACCCAAACACTTAAGAAACGTTGAAAACAAGATGTAAGTGCATTTTACACTGTCATAATGTGTGTTAGGTTTTATAAATTCATTTTTCAGCGAAAGAAAAGTTCAGTTTAAAACAACACAAAAAGCAGTTATTCCTTTTAGGAGTGAGAGGAGCTTGTGTGTTCACTTGTGTGTTGAATATTTTTAGATGCTTCAGGCTGAGAAAAGCGATTTGCGCAAAGTTTTGAGCTCATCTCTCTTTCCTTAGAGTGATAAAAAATGCCTCAAGTATTGTTTTGAACTGAAATAGAAATGAGTTTTTAAGACCTACAACACATTATAATGGTGTAAAATGCAGTAACATCTTGTTTTCAATGTTTCTTAGGTGTTTGAGTTCATTTGTGTGTTGAATTTAGTAAATTCTGTTTTTGGAAGATTCAGGCTGAGAAAAGCATTTTGCGCCTATTGTTGAGCTCCTCTCTTCCTCCTTAAGTAGTTTAAGTGTTGTTTTGAAGTAAAACTTCTCTTTTTCTTAAAAATTAGTTTATAAGATCTAAAACACATTATTACGGTGTATAATACACTAATTTCTTGTGTTCAATGTTTCTGAAGTGTTTGGGTTCATTTGTGTGTTGAATGTAGTAAAGTCTGTTTTTGGACGCTTCAGGCTGAAAAACGCGATTTGCTTTGAGTTTTGAGCTCCTCTCTCACTCCTTAGAGCGATAAACTGCATTGTGTTGTTTTGAACTGAAAACTTCTCCCTCTTAAAAATTTGTTTATTTTACACACGTATAACGGTGTAAAACATTGTTTTTAGTGTTTAAGTGTTTGGGTTCATTTGTGTGTTGAATTTTTAGAGTGATAAAAATGTTGTTTTAAACTGAAAAGTTCTGTTTCAAGCAAAAACGAGTTTTTAGTACGTAAAACACATGATTCCGGTGTAAAATGCACTAATATATAGAATTCAACATTTCTTGTTTGGGTCATTTGTGTGTTGAATAAAGTAAAATCTGTTTTCGGTAACACGTTATAATAAGGGTACATGTCATGACATTACTTCAGGCATTCATTAAGGATGAAGTCATGAGGAATTATACAGGAACAAATACATGAGTTATGTATTAATGACTGAAAGGTTAAATTAGTCACCATTAACTAATGTCTGTATGAATGAATGAAGATGAATGGAATGAAGGCTTTATTCAGTGCATGAATATACCAGGAATTAATGTGTTAATTAAGCCCATCCTCATTTAATTCTGTAAAACCTCTGTCTTCGTATCGCATGTGGTATTTTAGCACCACCCAGTCAAATTTTTAGGAATGTTAAGATGTTTAATCATTAATATACAGAACCATGCTTCTAAGAATATAACCTTCCATCCTGTCTTCTTTTCCAGAATGCTAGCTATCTGTATCTATTACTACAGTACACATACTTACAGGTGAATGCTGCACAAAAATGTGGTGATCATTTCAATATCATTGGTGCAGAATTTAATTCGGTTTTAGTGTTTTATTGTTATGTGATCTGTTGTGTCAAAAAAAGCAGCAAGCTACTTAAGGCGGTTACATTGTTTTTTCCAGAAAGGGGTGCTAGGACACATGTA
The DNA here is from genome assembly GCF_023375975.1 of Astyanax mexicanus. Taxonomy (NCBI): domain Eukaryota; kingdom Metazoa; phylum Chordata; class Actinopteri; order Characiformes; family Acestrorhamphidae; genus Astyanax; species Astyanax mexicanus. The sequence continues at coordinate 11,433,058 of NC_064431.1, read as the reverse complement.
TATTGATTTATTACATCAACTTTCTTTTCTTTTTTACTATCTTATATAACGGATTTTATGTTCATGAAGCTCAGCGATATTTCATTTAAAAAAAAAAAAAATTTTTTAAACATTAAAACAGTATTAAATTGAAATGATCACCACATTTTTGTGCAGCATTCACCTGTAAGTATGTGTACTGTAGTAATAGATATAGATTGATAGCATTCTGGAAAATAAGACAGGATGGACATGCAGGTGGGTGTATTATATATATATACTCAACAACAGCTTAAAACATGTAAGTTTATGTTTTTATAAGTATATTTTCTTATATTAATGATTAAACATCTTAACATTCTTAAAAAATTGACTGGGTGGTGCTAAAAAAAACCCCACATCATACAAAGACAGAGGCTTTCCAGAATTAAATGAGGATGGGCTTAATTAACACATTAATTCCTGGTATATTCGTGCACTGAATAAAGCCTACATTCCATTCATCTTCATTCATTCATACAGGCGTTAGTTAATAGTGACTAATTTAACCTTACAGTCATTAATACATAACTCATATATTTGTTCCTGTATAATTCCTCATGACTTCATCCTTAATGAATGCCTGTATTAATGTCATTATATATGTACCCTTATTATAAAGTGTTACCCTGTTTTTGGAAGATTGAGCCTGAGAAAAGCGATTTGCACATAGTTTTGATCTCCTCTCCCACTCCCTAGAGCGATAAAAATGCTTCAAGTGTTGTTTTTAACTGAAAACTTCTCTTTCTCTCAAAAAATAGGTAATAAGACCAAAAACAAATGTAACGGTGTAAAATGCACTGAAATCTTGTTTTCTAACGTTTTTAAGTGCTGGGGTTCAATTTGTGTGTTGAATGTTTTTTGAAGGTTCCGGCTGAGAAACGCTGCTTGTTGAGAAGACCAAATTTGTCATGTTCATAGCTAATGTGGTTAAATGTACAGCACAGACGGTCAGCAGAACAGAGAACATCAAGACTATTGTTTGGTCTCAAAAGTTTTTAGCAGACCAAACAATAGTCTTGATGTTCTTCCAAAAAGTACTCAGAGTACTCAGAGTCTAGTGGCAAATGGACAGGAATTTAAAATATATATAGTTAGCAGACAGCATACTCCTGACTTAATCTGCGTACAAGAAACATGACTGAAAACTTGCTTGAGTTTTATTCTTAGTGGTTAAACTGTAGTTTGTAGGGATAGGGTCCGGGGTGAAGGTGGAGTGGCTACTTTTATTATGGAAGGCATAGAGTTTAGACCACTCACATTAAATGGGGATCATGAGTGTGTAGCAATTAAAATATGGGACATATTTAGACTGGTGAATTTTTACAATCCTTGTAATTAATTGTCCATGGAAGTGCTATACACTCTGGGTGGACCGGGTAAGTCTAAGGTGGTGTGGTGTGGGGCAATAGTAACACGGATGGCAATGGTTTGTTTTTAGAAATATCTAATCTGTCTTAATGATGGTAGGGGTACCAGACTTAATATTTGTAATAATAATGTTACGGTATTGGATTTAACACTAGCCTCCTCTTCCTTAGCAGAAAATCAGGATGTATAAGTTTTCTAAACTGTGTGATCAAAGTTTGCACAAATGGGAATGGATAGGGCATGTGGACTGCTGCAATGATATGATATGTGCTATTTTTTATGACTCTGCGAAGAAATCAAGCCCTTTTTAAAAGCCATTTGTAAATAAGAAAGCAGTCCCTTGGTGGACAGAAGAATGTTCTGTGGTGGTACATGCTCGTAATAAAGCTTTGCGGAAAGTTAGGAAAACTCTGTCACCATGTGACTTGGTTACATACAAAAGAGCTCAGGCCATGGTAAGAAAAACAATCAAAATGACAAGAACATACTGGAGGTCCGATTAGGCCTGATATATTCCAGTGGGCGACAAATGGAATAGGATTAAAAAATTGAAGGGGATACAGAAAGGTAGCATAATTTCTGTATTGCATAGTGGGGAAAAGGAAGCAGTCTCAGATTATGATAAGGCAGAGATGTTGGCCCAAGGTTTTATCAAATAAAGTGACAGTATGTTAAAATGCAGAGATAAAGTACGATTGCAGCAAAGTACGGGGCACTGTTACGCAAAATGCCTGGCAGTAGTGTGTTGGACTCTGGATGCATGGAACTGAAATTAGCCATAGGTAAATCGGGTGTCATGTTCTGGGAAAGATGAGATTAGGGGAGCAGAAAAAAATTGATTTGAGCTCGAATCGCGTTTCTAACATTGAACCATTCAGAATCGATTCTCATTTTCAAAAAATATTTTTTTTTTGCTGGTGCGGGTGTGCCTTCTCAGCCACCGTAGTGCTAGGCAAAACAAGGAAGCAGCGTCGGCAATGTACAGGCATGCAAGCCTAGTAGGCTACAGAGGGGTGTGTAGTGTCGTTTCTTGAAGCGCCGCTGAAGTATGGAGGAAAAAGAAATCCAACCGGCTCCGCGGACTTTGAAAGAAACCATTTGGAAACACTTTGGATTTTACTGTCAACCCGGCCCAGGTAAGAAAGGGCTTGATATGACTTATGCCATTTGCAGAGATTGCAACGGTAAAGTAAAGTATTTCGGGAATACTTCAAATCCCCGTTCTCACCTGGAAAGACATCACCCAGAGTTGTTGGTAGAATTGGATAATCGCTTGTTTCATCGCAAAAGACCTGCGACCATACAGCGCAGTGGAGAGAGACGGCTTCAAATTCATGATTAAGACTATTGAGCCACGGTATGTCATACCTTCACGCGCATACTTCACGGACACTGCTGTACCTGAACTTTACAGAGAGACAAAGCTAAAGGTCGGGGAAGCCGTGGCCAAAAACGCCACCAGAGTAGCCCTTACGTGTGATCACTGGACCTCTAGGGCAACCGAATCATACGCTACATTTACGGGGCACTACATCACAGAAGAATGGCAGCTCCAGTCTCAAGTCCTGCAAACTAGGGTGATGCATGAAAGCCACACTGCTCAAAACATTCATGCAACTTTTCACTCAGTGGCAAAGGAATGGAAGCTAACGCTCGCGGACTTGGTGATTGTTACAGACAACGCATCTAACATGCTTGCTGCTATGCAGCTTGAGGAGAACCTAACACATGTATCTTGCTTTGCACACACACTCAACCTCGCAGCTCAGCGAGCTCTGAAGCTCAATACTGTGTCACGGGTGCTAGGGAGGATTAGGCGAATCACTGGTTATTTCCATCGGAGCACCACTGCGTGTGAGGCCCTGAAAGTGAGTCAGAAGGCTCTTGGTTTGGAAGATCACAAGCTGCAAATCGACATTGTGACCAGATGGAGTAGCGCATACGAGATGGTCGAGAGGTTCTGGAGCAGCAGCCTGCCATATGTGCCGCTCTCGCCAATCCTGGGGTGCGGAAAAATAACACAGCCGACACCTCCACACTAAGTGACACAGAAATAAAGCATGCTGAAGAAATAACTATGGCACTCAGGCCAATGAGAGACGCGACCAACATCATGTCAGAGGATTCATCACCTACACTGTCAGTCATCGCTCCATTGCTTGCCCAGCTTCTTCACAACACAGGAGATGACTCTGATAACTCCACACTTGTCCGGGAAATTAAACGGGCGATCCATGAGGATCTGGCCAAGCGATACAGCAGTGTGAAGACCCAAAAGCTTCTCCACAAGGCCTCTACACTCGACCCCAGGTTTAAAGCACTGCCTTTCCTTGCCAAAGAACAACAGCTGGACATCCATGCAGATGTGATAAAAGAGGCAGCTCTTGAGGTAAAATTAAATTACCCTACAATTTATTAATACCCTTTAAAAAACATACCTGTATGTGTACACAGCAGTATATTATATTTATAATATAAAATATGTGATTTCATTGATTATAAATAGCATATTTCATCAAACCAAATGCTTTACACAAAGCAAGTGTAAAACACATTGATAAGATGTTATACGTTTTTTTTATAAATACTTAAGAGAATAGACCATAAGAATACAATAAATGATATTAGTAATAATGTTGATAACAGAAATAACAGATAACAGGCAAATAACAGAATAATCTTAGGGACCTTGTTACCAAACTAAAACAATATATGTTTTCCTCCGACAGGATCAGGAGAATCCTGGGAAGGCTGACAGCATTCCTGTGGAGCCAGAGGCAAGCCCAGAAGAAGGTCCTGTCCCTAAAAGGAGAACAACATCTGATGCTTTGGTGAATCTGCTGGGCAAGACATTCACTGAGGTCAGAGTTGCACCCAAATCAGCCAGCACCAGGTCTGAGGAGGAGCTGAACAAGTATCTGGATGTACCTGCACTTTCGCTCTCAGAAGACCCCCTTCACTGGTGGAAGTCCAATGAGAGAGATTTCCCTCTACTAGCCAGATTAGCTAAACGCTATCTATGTATCCCTGGTAAAAGTGTGGCAGCAGAGAGAGTATTCTCCACTGCTGGAGATGTAGTTACAGCTCAGAGGAGCTGTCTTTCGTCTGAGCATGTAGATCAGCTTATTTTCCTGCAGAAGAACCTACAGATTTGATTACTGCCAATTTAGTTGTGTCAAGCATTTTTGTTATTTGCAGTATTTGTTTAATTTCATTTTGCATGCTCTCAGAAATCTGAAGGCAATGCCTATTTCTTTATAGAGGCTGCTATAAACATTTTGTGTTGTAGTTTTTACACAAAGAGGGGTTACAGTATTTTTTGATTTATTTCATCTGTGAAGTGGAAGTCCTGGCAGCTAACCTAAGCCTGCCCATTTTATTAATGTAACAGCACTTTTATTTTTGGAAGCACTTTCATATACTTGTAATTTGTGTGATTTGTTAAGGAAAAAAGTGTAATTTTATTTCTGGAAGTGGCATGTTCTCAGAAATAGGCAGCTAGCCTAAGCCTAGTTCTTTTACAAAGCAATTTGTTGTTTTTAAAGAAAGAGCAGTATTTTTGTATAATTTAAGTTTTGAGTAGTGGCAAGTTCTGGCAGCTAGCCTAAGCCTACCAATTTTATTTATTTTACTACAGTTTTATTACTTTAATGTAGTGTTCTGATAACTGTGAGAAGTTCAAGTAGATTGAGTGTCAGCCTCAAAGATATTGTGTTGTGTTTGTACAAGTTTAAAAAATGTGTGCAAGCATAAATAAATCAGACATGTTGTCTTGGATTTACCTTTGTGTGTTTACATTATTGCAATAGGCTGATAAAACCTTTACTATTATAAAATCTTCATAAATGTACTCTGCTTTCATGCCAGCAGACTGGAGTAGATCCTGGGAATCTTTTTGAATCGAGAATCGTTTTTTAATTGGAAAATAATCGTTTTTGAATCGAATCGTTTGGATTTGAAAGAATCTGAAAAAATTTTAATCGTGACCCCAAGAATCAATTCTGAATCGAATTGTGGGATTCCCAAAGATTCACAGCCCTAGATGAGATATGTTATGAGATGTTCAGACATGTATCTGAATCGTTCCTAGACATGGTGGTGGAGTTTTTTGATAAAATTAGGGTGAACGGTTAATTTCCTCTAGCATGGAAGCTTGCAATTATGGTGCCTACAGGGAAACCAGGTAAGGATCTTTCTTCACCAACCGGATATAGACCTATCTCTCTCACATCTCATCTGACCAAGTTAATAGAATGCTTGGTAACGGATAGGTTGACTCACTATTTGGAAAGTAGGATTTTTTTTTTTTTTTTTTTCAAAATTTCAAAGTGGCTTCCGTAGGGGTAGGATGACAATAGACCCTGTAATTTGTCTAGAATCAGAATTGTTAAGGCTTATGATATGCTATGGATGGAGGGATTGCTCATGAAACTGGTTAAACTAGGGATTGGGAAGAAAATGTATAATTAGATTATGGATTTTTTAAGTAATGGGGCAATGCAGGTCAGGGTGTGTACAAAATTGGCTAAATGATACTGTATTGAAAATGGGTCAGCTCAGGGAAGCGTTTACAGCTCTTTGCTTTTCAATGTTATGATCAATGACCGCGTCCTGGTATATCAAAGTCGCTCTATGCAGATGATGGGGCTCTGTGGAAGAGAGGCAGGAATCTTCCTTTCATTGTTCAAAAAGTGCAGGAAGCTTTGACTTTAGTAGAAAACTGGGCTGATGCCTGGGGGTTCGGACTGTCTGTGGCTGGGACACAGACAATTTGTTTCTCAAAACGGCGTATGGTACTCCCTCTCTGGCTGAAATTAAATGATCAGGAACTGGAAGAAGTAAAAGTGGTATTTTTTTCTTGGTATGTGGATGGAGTCCAAACTGGAAAGTTCATATTAATAAAATAGTGGATACATGTAAAAGTGGACTTGATGTTCTTAAATGTCTGGCAGGCTGTGATTGGGGTGCTGATTACTCCTACTTGCAAGATATTTATAGAGCTCTGGGAGTGTAGCCTACAGATCAGCAGCAGTGTTGCTGTTGATCCAAGTTGTTGTTGGATGTAGTCCAAGGTCAAGCTATAAGGGTGTGTGTTGGAGCAGTGAAATCATCACCGATTACCTCCTTACAGGTAGAGATTGGGGAAATGCCTTTGAGACTCTGTAGGTTGACCCTATCAGCGGTGTACTGGGTAAATGTTAAAGTTCAGGAGCAAAGTTATCCTGTGTCATCTATTTTTCATGTTCAGGCTGACTGCTGCCGAGATGGCTTTCAAAGTTTTGGATGTCAAAGTACTGATGAGTTTACGAAAATTAACTTGCACAATCTGAGCTTTTGTGACTCACTACCAAAGTGGATGTTTCCTGGGACTGATATAGATCTATTCATACATGACCATCTGTCTGTAGACTCTGATGGTCTTTCGAAATCTGCTTTGGTTAACCGATACATAAATCAATGCTACTTGGGAGTCTTACATATATACTGATGGGTCTAAGATCTAAGACCAGATCTGATTTTAGAGGTTGTCCAAGCACTGTTTAGACTACAAATGCAAAAAGTGTCTGTTACCTTTGGGTACCCGCTCATGTAGACGTGGTAGGGAATGAAATGGTGGACATGATGGCTAAGCAGTGTCTGAAATGACAGGATTGTGAAGTAAATCTCCCTCTAAGTAAGTGAAAGTGCTAATCAAAAGACATGTGCTAATATTGTGGCAAAGTGAGTGGAAGCAGGGGTTAAAAGGTTGATATCTTTATAACATTCAGTCAGAGGGCAGAAGTGGTTATTTCCCGTCTTCGCATAGGGCATACATTAATTACACTGTATCTCATTAATAAACATGAAAAAGAAATGGGCCGTTATTACACGTTAAGGGAGACACTAGAACATGCCTTGTTACACTTTCTGAAACATTGTTGACTCTGAACAAGATGGTTTAGGTTTGGCTCCAGGTGCAGTCACACACTGAGTTTGTTTGTGGGATTAGTAAAACAGCGTTTTACCCACCTGTACATAACATATCAGGGATTTGTTCTTCAGCATACACTACAGGACATACCTTTATACACTGGAGAATAACTTAATGCTTGAGATCTTGTGGTGTAATGATTGGGTTGACGTCTCTGAAGAAGATGTCTTGGCTTCGACTTCTGGTGGGGTCAGATACTGAGTTTCTTTTTGAGATTTGGAAGACAGTACAGGACAATGTTTTACAGAACAGGGATTTTGTCTGCAGTACACATTAAAGAACTGTTTCATACACTGGTGAATAACTGGAGGCGGTTGAACTTGTGGTGAAGATGTTAGGGTGTTGACTCTGAACAAGATGGTTTGGGTTCGATTCTTGGTGGGGTCAGATACTGAGTTTGTTTGTGGGATTTGGAAGACAATAGAGGGCAGTGTTTTACATACCTGTACATAAAAGATCAGGAATTTGTTCTGCAGTACACTACAGAGCTTTAAAAACTTGTGAATAACTTGAGGCTTAAGACCTTAAACATGTGTACATTAAAGAACACTACAGGACAAAGTTTTATACACTGCTGAATAACTGGTGCAGTGAGACCTTGTGGTGTAGTAATTGGGTTGTTGACTCTTTAAAAGATGGCTTGGATTTAATTCCAGGTGGGGTCAGACACTGATATTCTATGTGGGATATGAAAGACACTACAGGGTAAAGTTTTATAAAGGATTTTAGCAGGAAGTACACAATAAGGGGCAGAGTTTTATACACTGGTGAATAACTGCAGCAGTGTGACCTTGTGGTGTAGTGGTTGGGCTGTTAACTCTAAACAAGAGGGTTTAGGTTCGATTCCAGGTGGGGTCACATCCTAAATTTGTTTGTGACCTTACGGCACAGTGTCATACAAAACAGACATTTAAGCTGCAGTACACAATACATGACATGGTTTTATACACTACTCGATAATTTTTTATTTCTAATTTTTCCCATTTTCTCCCCAATTTACACGGCCAATTACCCAACCCACTCATTAGGACTCCCCCTATCACTAGTAATGCCCCAACACACCAGGAGGGTGAAGACTAGCACATGCTTCCTCCGATACATGTGAAGTCAGCCACCGCTTCTTTTCGAGCTGCTGCTGATGCAGCATTGCTGAGCAGCCAGCGCGCTTGGAGGAAAGTGCAGCGGCTCAGCTCTGATACATCAGCTCACAGACGCCCTGTGCTGCAGACATTACCCTAGGAGTGATGTGGGGAGAGAGCGCCATCTACCCACCCAGAGGGAGCAGGGCCAATTTTGCTCCCTCTGACGCCGGCAGCTTGATGGCAAAGCTGCATGAGCTGGGATTCGAACCTGCGACCTCCTGCTCATAGTGGCAGCGCCTTAGACCGCGGTTTTATACACTACTGAATAACTGAAAGCGAATGACCTAGTGGCGAGTGGTTGGATTGTTGTCTCCAACAAGATGGCTTGGGTTTAATTCATGGATGGGTCAGATACTGAGATTCTTTGTGGGATTTGGAAGACGCTACAGGACAGTGCTTTACACAACAGAACAGTCATGTTAGCTGCAGTACACATTACAAGGTAGAGATTTATACACTGGCGAATAGTTGGTGCAGTGTGGCATAGTGGTGTAGTGGTTGAGTTGTTGCCTATGAACAAGGTGGTCTGGGTTTGATTCCTGGTTGGACCTGATACTGAGTTCCTTTGTGGGGTTTAGAAGACACTTCAGGACCGTATTTTACACAACAGGGATTTTAGCTGCAATTCACACTACAGGACAGAGTTTTATACACTGGTCAAGCACTGGTGCAGTGTGACCTTGTGGTGTAGTGGTTTACCTATGAACAAGGTGGTCTGGGTTTGATTCCTGGTGGGGTCATGAAGTCTAAAGTTGTCTGGTTGCCCTACACCCTTTCCCGGATTCAGTTATCCCCTGCCCTGGTCTGGTTCTTCGGCCACACCCTAATTTAACCTCGAGGGAGATTGAAAAAGAGTACAGATACGAGCTGCTGTCCTTTACAATCTAAGTTTATTCGGGTAGATACATAGTCTTTTATAGCAGTACATACGTGCAATCAGCAAGAAGGGGAAGTCTGCAGCAGAGGTGTGAAAAACATTTGCTTGTTATTATCTAACTTAAGTGTATCATAAGATCACAATGTACGAGAGCATCAGCTCATATCACACATAGAAGAGAACATATGCAAATTACAGTTCAACACTACAGGGCTGTTTGTACGAGCCAGTAGAATCAAGCCATAAAAGGACAAATGGAAAAAAGAGTATATGTGTGGTTTATCATAAAGCAAGCAAGTAGAACATATACTGTTTTTATACCTTAACAGTCCCCCCTTTGAAAATGAATATTATCACACATGAATTGGAAAAGTTCATTGTTGGTGGTTTACGAGCAGGAGTAATTGTCTTTTAGGCGACTGTTCAAATGCAATGCAACATTAAAGAACAAATTCAGGTACCGAAAGTAACAATCAAAAAGAAAGTTAAAACAGGAATTACAACCATAGCCAAATAAAAAAAATCTACTGAATGTACCCCAATATTAAGAGCTCATCTTATAATATCTCAACAGGCTGCACTATACTAAACACTTTGGTGTTTTTGGGGTCTGCCCCTTCCCCGTGCCCGTAGTGCAGGATCATCAGCAGTTGTAGTGATTACTTCCTCTTCAGCGGCTCCGCCCATCTTCTCTGGGATTGTACTAAAAGTAAGATAGTGTAGAGATAGGAGAAGTAGAGATATAGATAGAGATAGTAGAGGTAGATATAGAGATAGTGAGCTAAGGGAAGTAAAAACAGAATATTTCACATGTTATAAATGACTGGAATGAGTCAAATTAGGGGAGGAAGTGGTTAATACTGAAGTTCAGGTCCTCTGTTCCTGGAATCACCTAACCTAAAAAGAGTCAATTCTTTGAATAGTACATTAGCACCTGGGCCAAAAGGATTAGCGGGTCCATCTCTTGGGACTAGCAACCTCCTTTTGATCCAGTTCAGACAATTTCTTTACCAGGTTTGAGGCATATTTGCAGTGCAATACAACTCAATCCATCTCTGAGGACAAGATGGGTGCCGGCAAGCCCTTTGTCCAGGGAGTTGGGAATGGCCGACCAAAAATGGCCTCATATGGTGTCACTGAGTTGTGGAGTTAGGAGTCATTCTAACCTCTCCCAATACAGAAGGAAGCAGGTCTAACCAGCTTCTCTCACTAACTTGCATTGCTTTGTTTAGCTTTTCTTTAATTGTGTGAATTCATTCTCTCTACCACACCCGAGGATTGGGGGTGATAAGGAATGTGCTTTTTCCAATCAATACCTAAAGCTTCATTACTCCTGAAGTGATTTTTGCTGTAAACTGTGTTCCCTGATCTGAATCAATAGAAATGGCTACTAGGGGTGAGCGATATGGCTCTAAAATAATATCACGATATTTCAGGGTATTTTTGCGATAACGATATACTTGGCGATATAGGAAAACTAAATTAAATCATTCATTTCAGGAATATAGTATAATAGTATAACAGTATAATCATAATGTGGCAAAATAAATAATATAGCATAAAATAATATAAGGCAGCAAATAATATTGCAGAATATTTAGTGCATGCATATAAACTGCAAACTAAAACAGTTATACAATAAATACACCTAAAGCTTCACGGTAAATAATAGACTACTTTTAAGACAGAACAGCCCTATTATCACGATATGGATTTTTAATTTCATGATATTTCTGTGTCACGATATATTGTATACGATATAACATTGCCCACCCCTAATGGCTACCTTGTCATGATTTTCTTGCACAGAATTTTGACAACAATTTCAGCATTTTCTTCAGCACATGCAAAAACTTCAGGCCATCTAGAGATTTTGTCTTCAATGGCCAATAAGTATTTGATTTGACCTCCAGCTGGCATGTGGGTGAAATCTACTTGAAATTTGGCAAACATATTTTCAATAGTTGATTTAACCATCTATCTTTATAACATCTGTGAAAATGTCTACTATCTTTGTAAAACTTTGTAAAAATGTCAGAGTAGACCCCCCCCTTCGTGCTTGATGTAAAAATAGCTTCGTGAACGAAGAAAACTAAATAAAAGCAATGTCAACTCTGTGTGTCATAGAGCAGGCCATCTATGATCTATATGAGCTTGTGCTGAGGTTGTTTAAAACAGGATGTCTGTAAATTCTGTTGCGCGCAGCTCTGGGCTTAAAAATATAGACAAAGTTTGTTCTAGCTTAAAAAGGACCATTTCCCCATTTTGCTGCATTCTTTGCGCATTCATAAAAAATAAAGGGCTTAAGGCAGGCCTTCAATAAGAAATGTATTATAATTGAGTGCGAGCTTACCATCGGATCTGAGGAATCCACGATTATACCACGAGGTCATGACAACATGCTTGTGTAAACAGTTTCCCTGCTTATACAGACTGAAAAGTAAGAGCATCCGCATCATGACCTTTGTTGCGAGTGCACATAGCATAAGCACAAAAAAAACTTACTATCCTAAGGTTTAGAACACGAGCCGGTCAAGAAATATACTAAATCGTAATGTAATGGAGTCTGCTGTAGGACAAACTGCGTATTCCGCTGTGAGAATGACCGTGCATTCATGGTGCACCGTGGGTACAGAACAGTTAGAGAAGAGTAGAGGGCGCTGTAATATTGGGATATTAAGTGTGGGTACAGTACAGTTAGAGGACAGTAGAGGGTGATGTTATATTCAGGTGGGTTATTGTGATATTAAGCGTGTGTACAGTACACTTACTGTACGTTCACACCGAACGCGATAAAATCGCTCTGCGTCGCCTGTGCAACAGGCGATGAGTCGCTTGTGGGCGTGTCTCACTCAGAACGAGCTGTCGCTGGTGGGCGTTTTCCTAATACAGCACGTACAGAAACAAGGGTTCAGCCTATCTACACAATTCCTAAACCATAAACAGTCGTACAGACGTTTCACAAACAATAAATCTTTATATATTTTATAACTATTATTAAGTACAATTATTTAACATAATTATTTCATATTACAATAAATGGGTTTACTTAAATATAATACATTATTTTCCTTAATGTAGTAAATCATTCTCTTACAATATATTATATAATATAAATATATTTGTCCATAATTTAAAATATTGTTAACTTAATGTAATAAATTATTCCTTGGATGTAATTAATATGTTTACTTAAATATATTAAATAATCCTCTTAATTTAATAAATAATTCCCTCAGTTTTAATAAATCTTTCTGTAAAATGTAATAAATAATTCTCTCAGATTTAACTAAATCGTTCCAAATTCCATACCTCAGTTTGAATAAATCGTTACGTTAAATGTATTAAATACTTTCTTCAGTTGTAATAAATCGTTATGTTAACTTTAATAAACAATTCCCTTTGTTTCAATAAAAGGTTCTGTTAATTTAAAAAAATATTCTTTAGTTGTCATAAATCTGTTAATTTAATAAATAATTTCCTCAGTTTTAATATATAGTTTTCTATTAAAAAAGGTAATTCTGTAAGGATAGTACTATAGTGGGGTAGCTGCTGGTGTAGTGGAGTATTTTACCTCAGATCAGCTCAGTTCAGTTCAGTTCTCTCCGTTTTGCTGGCGGAATAAATCTTCAGTAGGAACCGAAAATCAGAGCAGCGATTTCAGGCCGAACATATGAGAATCTGTTTCTGATTGGTAGTCGCCGCCGCGCGTCGCTGCTCATTTGCATAAAGTTAAGTTCTGGTCAACTCTCTCGCGTCGCTCAAACCGCCCGCTTCGCATCGCGTCGCGTCGCTGCCTGTCGCCCAGTGTCGCTGGCTCTCATTGAAAATGAATGACTTCCGGCTGCTTTGTCGCTCGCGTCGCGTTCGGTGTGGACGCACGGTTAGAGAACAGTAGATGGCGCTGTAATAATGAGGTGAGTTATTGGGTTATTGAGTGTGGGTACAGTACAGTTAGAGGACACTAGTAGGCGCTGTAATAAATCAAGTGAGTTATTGTGATATTTAGTGTGGGTACAGTACAATTAGAGAACAGTAGAGGGCGCTGTAATAAAGAGCTGAGTTACTGGGATTTTGAGTGTGGGTACAGTACAGTTAGAGAACAGTAGATGGCACTGTAATGATTAGATGAGTTATTGGGATATTGAGTGTGGGTACAGTACAGTTAGGGAATAATAGATTGCCCTGTAAAAATCAGGTGAGTTATTGAGATATTGAGTGTGGGTACAGTACAGTTAGAGAACAGTAGAGGGCCCTGTAATAATCAGGTGAGATATTGTGATATAAAGTGTGGATACAGGAGAGTTATTCCAGTAACTCAGCTGATTATTACAGCAACATCTACTATTCTCCAACTGTACTGTATCCAAAATCAATATCCCAATAACTCAGCTGATTATTACAATGTTCTCTACTGTCCTCTAACTGTACTGTACCCACACTCAAAATTCCAGTAACTCAGCTCTTTATTACAGTGCCATCTACTGTTCTCTAACTGTACTGTACCCACACGTAATATCACAATAACCCACCTGAATATTACATCACCCTCTACTGTCCTCTAACTGTACTGTACCCACACTTAATATCCAAATATTACAGCGCCCTCTACTCTTCTCTAACTGTTCTGTACCCACGGTGCACCATGAATACACAGTGATTCTCACAGCGGAATACGCAGTTTGTCCTACAGCAGACACCATTACATTAGGATTTAGTATATTTCTTGATCGGCTCGTGTTCTAAACCTTACGATAGTACGTTTTTTTGTGCTTATGCTATGTTGTCTATATTTTTAAGCCCAGAGCTGCGCGCAACAGAATTTACAGACATCCTGTTTAACAGCCACAGCACAAGCTCACAGGGCCGCCGCTCTGCATACGCAGACAACGCAGCCAGCGTTAGGCCTCAACCATTTTGCAGTTGCAGGGAGCCAAATTGACTGAGAATGAAATGTGTTGAAATTATGACATTATTAAATTTAAAACCCAATGTGAATTATTTATGATACGCTCATCTTTTTTGTCTTTAAACATTGCATGGGGCACCTACTCTACTACTTAAAAGCGGCACGTTATTATTTTTGTGCATAATATAATGCCCCCACCCCTATTGCCTGAAATGGCACGGCTCGGTTTGCTCTGTTGGTTGTTGCCAGATGTGACATTTTCCAGTCCAATAAATAATCAAAAAATGCATGGAGGCGCTAAATCTTGCGCATGTTTAACCATTTTTAAAGTGTATGTGGCCATTCTATACAAAAACTTGTCCAGTGCAATATTTGTGTAAGTTAAAAACTTAAAATAAAATAAACAAATAGGATGAAAAATCGTAACTTATCTGGCAACCTTAGTCCTAACTAAAGTAGCAACGCTACTTGAGTTTGGCAGGAGACAAGTTCACCGCGCGAAGTTGCTACTAAATGGTAATTCAACTATGAAGCGACGGTTTGAGTCTGGAGCTGAGAAGAAGAAAAAGAAGCAGAAAGATGAGGCCCATGCATCCCTTTCTGGTGAGTAACTTCGATGATGAAGGTTTAAATAGTTACGTTGGCTTTGCTGATTTGGTAGCTTTAAACGCTTAACTAGAAACTAATCTGGGTATTGCAAGGCACGTGGCACGTTTGCAAATAGTAGTAGTGTAGTTTGAAGATTTTTAGTGACTTTAATAAAAAATTAATAAACAGAGTAGCCTACCTATTGACTAATGCCGTCAGTGCACTATCCAAATGGTCTGTATGACAGCAGGATCAGACAGCTCTATAGATTTTGACAGGCTGATATAAATACACCACGAATATAAACGATAATTTCATAACCTTTAAGGCTGGCTTGTGTAAATGACGTGTCCACTGCTTAAAATAGACATGCATCGTTTCATTTATTATTTATACATTATAAATAGTACTCTTGTGCTGTTCTTCACTGTTATTGGCCTTACTTATAACGTTGTAAATATTCACAGTTACATGTGTAATTTTAATAAATAGTAAAATTTTGCGTAAACCTTTTGTGTTTGTGTGTGTGTGTGTGTTTTTTTTTTTTTGGGGGGGGGGGCCTCCCTGACCAGTTATGCTTAGGGCCTCCAAAACCTTAGCAGCGGCCCTGCAAGCTCATATAGATGGCCTGCTCTATGACACAGAGTTTACATTGCTTTTATTTAGTTTTCTTCGTTCACAAAGCTATTTTACATCATGAACAAAGGGGGGGTCTACTCTGACATTTTTACAAAGTTTTACAAAGATAGTGGACATTTTTACAGATTTTATAAAGATAGATGGTTAAATCAACCATTGGAAAAATGTTTGCCAAATTGCAAGTAGATTTCACCCACATGCCAGCTGGAGGTCAAATCAAATACTTATTGGCCATTGAAGACAAAATCTCTAGATGGCCTGAAGTTTTTGCAGGCGCTAAAGAAAATGCTAAAATTGTTGCCAAAATTCTGTGCAAGGAAATCATGCCAAGGTAGCCATTTCTATTGATTCAGATCAGGGAACACAGTTTACAGCAAAAATCACTTCAGGAGTAATGAAGCTTTAGGCATTGATTGGAAAAAGCACATTCATTATCACCCCCAATCCTCGGGTGTGGTAGAGAGAATGAATTCACACAATTAAAGAAAAGCTAAACAAAGCAATGCAAGTTAGTGAGAGAAGCTGGTTAGACCTGCTCCCTTCTGTATTGGGAGAGGTTAGAATGACTCCTAACTCCACAACTCAGTGACACCATATGAGGCCATTTTTGGTCGACCATTCCCAACTCCCTGGACAAAGGGCTTGCCGGCACCCATCTTGTCCTCAGAGATGGATTGAGTTGTATTGCACTGCAAAGATGCCTCAAACCTGGGGGGTATTCCAGAAAGCGGGTTAAGTGACAAAACCAGGTAAGTAAACTCTGAGTTAACGGAAACTCCGGATTTTCCGTTCCAGAAACCAAGCTTAGAGAGAACCTGTGTCAGTTACTATAGCAACTTACGCTCTGAAGCTAACCTGCTCGCTGGCAGGTTAACTTACTCCGAACTCAGGGTTACGGCCACTTTTCTCATGCAAGCGGATCCAGTTGATATTGAAGCACGTTACCGTTTTTCCTCGCTGTCAATTTTATACCTAAACAATATTTTAAAGCCACACATTTAAAATATCACGCATCGTGGATCATCCCTCACATCTTTGCAGACTTGCGCTCTGTTTCTTTGCCAATGGGTCTTTTTTGTACAATGTAGGAGACGCTGAACACATAGGCAAGGCAACTGTATGTTGGTCAGTCCGCAAAGTATGCCTAGCTTTAAAACAGTTGTCCAGTTTTGTGGTGTTCCCTGGGCATAAGCCTTTAATGAACATTAAATTACAAAATTATCAGACTAATGGGAAGTAAAAGATGAATAGCTCTGCAAAATTTTATATTTTAGGATTTCCAAGAGTCATTGGATGCATGGATGGAACCCACATTCCAATTAAAGCACCTGCCAAAAATGAAGGGGATTATGTAAACAGCAAGTCCTTCCACAGCATTAATATACAAGTATTGATCATAAATTTACTACTTTTTAAAAAACAAAAAGGACTAATATTAATACATTACAAAAACATATTTTCTCCTCTATTATGATTATATGTGATGCTACCAACATTACTAATGTTGAAGCCAAATGGCCAGGCTCTGTACATCATGCAAGGATTTTTCGAGAGTCTGCACTATACAGTAAATTTGATCAGGCCTATGTTTTTGATTTATTTATTTCCTAAAGAAAAAAAAATGCCAACAAGTGAATTTTCTTGTCCTTATTCTTGGTAAAAACAGATATATACACTTACAGCAACTACTTCACCTTTAATTTATATTCCAGCAACTCAATTTCCAGTCTTGTCTGTTTTATTTGCCATTTTATGTGTTCCTTTTGTAGATCACACTTCTCAATTTGTTTTTTTTTAGGTGAACCTAGTATAAATCTTTAACAGCCATCTTGAAAGAAAGAGACAAAAGTACCATGTTATGCTCAAATAAATAGCTTTGTGTTCAGAATAGTTTTGATATTTGTTGAGACATAAGCATTTTCACTGTTCCAAGCTGAGCTTTGGAGGTGGATGGTTCCTCATCAGATTCCTGATAATCAGTCACATTCTGTTATAGGACAGTCACACACATTACTATGTTTAATCAAATGAAATATTATAATCAACATATTTAACATAGTGTACCTCCATAGGCCTCACGGGATCATCCCATTCTGAGGCAGAAGAGATTGTTTCATCATCCTGAATTTAGATTTTTTTTGTTAAACACTGATATTCATTCACATCAAGTAAGATTTGGGAACATTAAGATAACTTACAACTGCAGAAGGCTCATTTAGTTGCATCATTTTAGAAGCATTAAACATGTTAAGAATATCAATGCAGTTCACAGTTTATGAACTTGTAGCGGCTCAGTGGTTTAATACCTGGTGCTAATTGAGATGTTGAAATATTTTTTAATTGGGCGCCAGTTATTAAATTAATTTAATTAGATTAATCAATTAATTAATTAATTAATTAATCAAATTAATTAATAACACAAGACATCTCAGGGTGTGGTTTCTACAGGTAACAGAAATTTTCATAACCAAGTTATCCAGAAAAACACACTGAAATTACAGGTTTTGTAAAATAAAAATATTTTATTAAATCACACAGATATGAGTAAATAATTCATTAAAAAGTCATAATGTAGCCATTAGATATCAAATCATAGTGTAGAATAATAAATGAGAAATAAAAGAACAAACACGTTATAATGCTGACATGAAAGGAATAGAGATTAATAGAACTATTAAGTGAATATTTCTAAATAAGGGTCTAAATGTAATGAGGTCAAACTAATCAAATGAGAACACTAAAATAAGTAGATAAGTAAGATATTTTACGGCCTACAAAGATCATCCCTTTCGCCAAATAACTAAAAATTAATCTATACTAAGAAGAGAGTTAAGAACAATAACCAAACTAGACTTGACCAACCAAAACACCAATTACTGAGAGAAATACCCAAACTGCCTTACTCTGAGACGTCTACAAAGGGGGGTCCCCATCGGTTCGGTCCGCTGTTTAAACCTCTTGTTCGGCTGACATCCTGCACCCCTAGAAGGTCCGGTGTGGACCCATCCGCAGGGTAAAGATGGTGCTCTGGTGGGCCAGCGGCGCACCTGGACGACACCCGCTTCTAGTCTCTGCACAGGGAAGGCCTTCCCTGGAGCTGGATCGGCTGGCGTACTCTCTCGGTGATCCGTCGGTTGGTCTAGTTGGTTTACTGAACTATATTAACTATCTTGGCAAGCAGGAGAACTCCGTAGATCATAAAATAGCCTAGTTATTTAACCTAGGATAGCTAATATTAATATACTTGAAGATTAAATGCACTAGTCTAAGAAAACTAACTTAAGATGACTACACTAACGGTCTATCCTTTTTCCATCTCAACTACATCTTCTTCTCCTCTCCTCAACTCCAAACTGAACTGAACTGCAAACTCCTCCAACTCTAAACTGGCAACTCTAAACTGGCAACTGAGTTTAACTATTAGACTCTGTGGCCTGTTTGGCCTTCGAGCTATGATTGGCCCTGTGGCCCAAGTGTCTGTGTTTTGATTGGTCTAGGAGCAATTTCAAACTTTGGTGGGGATTCACAAAGGGCCATAAAACCCCCCCTCGCTCACATGGTCAGCATGCTTCAGAATTTTTCTAATAGATCAAACCAAAAGAAAACTCAATTAAACAGTGGATCAAAATACATTTTTCAGCATATCAGTTTGTGATGATAAATTCAGGAAACACAATCTTACAATTGAATCACAATAAATGTAATATATATATATTGCCCACAAACAGTTTTGTAATACTCAAGATAATCTTAGAAATACAATGATGGATGGTACTCTGTCAGAAAGAGATCAAGAGTCATGTTATTATTTAAACCCAATTAAATCACTTAAAAGATAATACATGGTTAAACCACTGATAACCAAATAAAGCTAAATTATCAAATGCTAGTTAAACCTTGTTGATTCAGACTTGAATGTGTAGGAGAATTTAATCAGGACACATCCAAACACATATACCATTATCTAGTAAACATTCTATAAAACACCTTTTTTATATAGTCAATATATATGTATTTTAAGCAAAATCTTCTCAGTGAGAAATTCCTCTTCTCTGCTGAGTGTTTAGATAAGCGGCTGTCGTCGGAATTTACGACCGTGGGGGAAGTTGGTGAAGTTGGTGTTGGGAATGTAATTTCCAAGCTAAGAGCATTCATTTTAACTTCATGAATCTTATTTCTAAGTGGTTGCAGAAAGCACAAACCCCTAAATTGGTATAATATATTTGGTGAATTTACAATTTCCAAGGCATTCATTAAGTTTTGAACCCTCTCTCAAGTCCCGTAGTCCCGTCCTTGTCCTGGTGATTGTGCTGTTGGCAAAACCACAATTGTGCACAGTTCCAGATGTTTAAACATTAACGGTCCTAAATCCAGATTTACGACTGACAGCGTCTGAAGGAATGTCAAAAAAGAATTTAAAAATGTTTACCCTGACTTGCATTTAGGGTTCTCGAGCGAGGCTGAGTGAAGAAATAGTCAGGAAATGTCATTTTGAAATTTAAGGCTGTTTGAAAAAGATAACTCCAAGGCTTTTAGAGTGTTCTGGGGGTTGAAGTTTCCTTATAGGCCGTAAAGTGGGGGTAGTGTGTGTGTCTGTGTGTAAGCAATGAAGAAATCCTCTGGTTAATCCACTACATTCCCCCCCCATCGATCGATGGGCCACTGGACGTTGGGTCATCGGTCGATGTCAACGTGGATTTCTGTAGACAGAGCATGTTAGGGTACATCTTTCATGCAATTGGTGTCTTGTTGGTCATGCTTTCTTAAGACAATCTACTACAAGGTAGCTGACAGAGTTTTTGGTCTAATAGATTTCTCTGATGATCAGTTTTTTTTGTTGTAGCTATTGGCTTTTGGTTCTGAATAGAATAGTTAATTTAATGTGATAGTGTGGCAACAAGCATATGAAAGGATCACAAATAGTTTGCTAGCTATTTGTTCCTTTATAACTTTATCAAGACAACCTACCCATAAGGTATGCTTCAATAATTAGCCACTACTTAGTCAACAATTGAGAACAATATAGCGGAGCAAACATAGTCAGAAGGGAAACAAAATATGTTTTGGGCACCTGAAGAGAGAGAAGAAGAAGAAAAAAAAAAAAAAATTGGCACCCCCCTTTCTCCACGTATTTATTATACTGCTATGCTAATGGTTTGAAATGGTGATTCAAACTCTAGGTTTAACAAAATATCCAATTTGTTGTGGGTTATGCTACTCGGATAGGTGAGTTCCAGACAGTGAATGTGTGGTACGTTCTCAATTTAACAATTGCGTCAGGTCAGAATATGGTGGACAATGAACACTCAGTGTGTCTAGGTATTTAGCCCCGTATTATGATTTAACCTAGGGCATTATTGGTCCCGACTTGTCCCATGGGGCTTTTGCATAGTTTAATTGGGTTACAGTGAACTTGTTTGAGAATCGGTTTAATAACACACTGACGATGCGGGATTTGGTTCCAGATGCGAGGCAGTTTGTCTGCCCCTGCATGAGGACCAAACCAATGAGACCTGAGCTCGCGAATTGTTTTGCCAGTGCTGTGCTGGGACCTCACCAGTAGCTTGTCAGCAGTGTAGCACAATGGTTGGTATCCAAGCGTGCTTTTTCCCAGTTTTGGGTGTTTCCGCAGTTCTCCGCTAGAACGGTGAGATATACCAACACCTGAGAAAGTGTGGTTCAGCGAAAAAGTTGTGGCCTGAGCCATTTCAATAGGGTCTGGGGGACGTCCCCTCCATCTGGCAAATGCACCTGCCACAGTGATGCGATGTTTGTTCCTTCGAACAAATTTCATGAGTCTTTCGACCCAATCCATTTGTGGAATTGGCCATATACCACACAGATCTTCTGAAGATTGGGGATGAAAACACACTAGCCTTTTTCCAACAAGTGGCAGATATGTCAATTGTGGGAATGCTTGGTGTGTTTCCCCCATCATTTTGTGGTCCACCCATGGGTGATCGAGGGCCTGGGCCAGGCTCTCCCCCCCATGGCGCTGAGGCACCACGAATGAAGATGAAGCGTGTGTATCTGGGGCATAAACAAACAGGCCCTTGAGCATCCTGAAAGACGCACAGTAAGTGGCAAGTGGATCAAGTTGAAATGCCAGTGTTCTGAAAAAAGTGTTGCCACATGCCCCAATTGTCATGTTAACTTTCCATTTGATCTGAGCATTCCGAAAAGCACATCCATCTGTGTAGATGGTGGGAATGTTTTTACATTCATAAGAATCCAAGGGACTGTGTTTGTCTGGAACCACTGGTGCAGGAACAAGAAGAGAACAATCCTTTTGGTGCACGAACAGAGGATCACAGTTAGTCCGTGGCAAGGAACCTGCAGGTGGTCTATGAACAGCTGACTTGTCAGCCCATGGAACAAAGATTTCACCGTTGACCGTTGTGTTAAGAGTGAATGACTTTCCAGCTTTTGGGTTGTACTCATCTACAGCCATAGAGGGAGTCAATGCCCATGAACAGGTGTTTTGTTTTAGAGTCATGCTAGGGGACTCTGAAGATGGTGGTTTCAGAATCCTGACTGTGAGCTTCTCATTGATTCCCGTGGAATTTGAAGGTTCAATGAGCTTGTGTGGCTCAATGTTGCTAGCAACATGATAGCATTGAACTCTATCCTGTGCCTTAGGACAGGGCAGGGGTTCGCAAACCTGTGCCCAGATTCTACGATGCTGAAAGTCAATCAATGGTTTGAACCGGTCAAGGAGGTCTTTGCCAAAGAGCAATGGGACGTTCTCCAATGGAGAAATGTGAATTGGATGGGTGAGGCTCATTGGACCGATGGCAACGTGCACCAGGGCTGCAGAATGCAGAGTGATACCAGTGTGCGAATATGGTTGAAGGTGAAGAGCACACTTTTTCAGAGGTATCTCTTTGTTGTTTCGGCGGGCTGTCGCCCTCACCTGGTCAAAAAGTGAATTTGACATTAAAGAAATGTCTGACCCCGTGTCCAAAAGAGCTTCATACCCGAACACATCTTCCAGCCAGGTGGCTAGGTAGAATTTTGGTGTTGAACCTTTCTCGGTTAAGAAACCCAAGAATTGTTTAGGTGGTGGATCCTCCAGGCTGAGGAAAGAAGCTTCCTCAGTGTGGTTGTTTTCAGCGTCTGGCTGTACAACCAAGGCTGCATTGGGGTGGATGGATTTCGCACCCCCCCAAGCAGGTTGATCTGGAGCTTGGACAATTGGCAAGAATTCAGATTCAGCATTGTCCTGCTTGCGTATTTCGTTACGAAATTGTCTGAGCAGACTGCCGTCTTTAGTGCTCAGGTTAGTTGGATATGTCTCATCCTTGTGCCCTTTAGGTGGACACCAACGTTTGTGGTGCTTTGGGCTCTTTCTCCTGAGCGGAGATTGAAGTTTGCTGGAGCTCTGTGCTCGAACATGGTGCTGTGAGTGTTCGCCATTCCAACTGCGTTTTATCCTACCTTTCCTTCGATAGGAGGGCTTTTGGTCACTTTGCTGGGCCCAATGTAGGGACGAGCGACGCCAAGAGTGGAACACTCTCTGGTTTTTGTGGTTTAACTGGGTCTTAGGTGGCATTGGAGCCTTGTGTGCCCCTTTTTGCTTGACGTGGGAGGACTGCTCATTAATTATCAGGACGTCATTTGACTCTGATTTTTTATTAATGTTTTGTTGGAACTTAGCAAATCCTCTGAGAGCCAAATCACGCAGCTGCCGGCTTGTTAGCGTACGAGGGCAGGCTGCGACTCCAAAAGAGCGACTGGTGGAGGGATGGAGGTTTCTCACGAACAATGTTTTGAAAACTTCCTCTTCCTCCATTCCAGGCTCATTTCTATAGCCGAAATAAGCTAGCCTGAGGCGGTGATAGTACTGTAGGGGTGTTTCCTGGCGTCTCTGCTTAATTGCAAGAGCTGCAGCAAGGCCGGTTTGAACAAGGTGGTTGGAGAACTCATTCTCCAAAGCCTTGCAAAGAGCAGGATAATCTCTCTTAACCTGGGGTGGTTGGCGCTCAATGAAACGTCCAACTTCCCGACTAGAGGACACCTTAATGAGGTAGATTTTATCATTTACCGTGGCCTTGGGGAAACGGCGTAAGAAGAAGTCAATGTCGCGAAGATACTGGTGGACATCATTAGAACCGTCCGGTTCTGGTTCAAAGCGTGGGATGTTACGCGCAATTTTGTCCAAATCTCTATCAGAGGGTGCTTGAGGTTGCACAGAGGTCCCATGTGGCTGGGAACGCTGAGTGAACCTTGGTTCTACTGGCGCTTCAGCACCTTTAAGGGAGACTAGAGGGATTGTATTTGTGGATGGTTGTTGCTTAGGATCCCCAGGGGTTCCTGATTTACCAGCTGGATTGATGGGGGAGTCTCCCTCCATCATCAGCTCAAATGTTAACTCTGTTTGGTCTCGAGTTAATTTGACTGCATTGTTAGCATGTGCTAATTCAGTTTGTAGCTCAACCTGTCTTGCAATAGCATGTTTTAGTTTTTCCTGTGACTGAGCTGCAAGTTGGGTAGCTATGTTGGCTTCCTTTTGAAGCAGCTGCACTTCGGTTTTGAGGTCTCTTTGGTTAATTTCAGACTGTACAGTTTTGTTCTCTAGGTCTGCAACTCTATCATTTAAAGTCACAATCTCTGCTTGGAGATTTTGAATGGTTTTGGAGGAAGCAGCAAGTTGATCCTGTGACAACAGCAGTTGTTTCCACAGTATTAGGGAAATCGGATCCACTTGTTGCTTGCCCTCAAGGATTTTAGATACACACTCATTGAGGCTTTTGGCAATTAGTGCATGGAGACCCCCACTGTCCATTTGTTGGACTGGGATGGTAAGTCCTGGGGGTAGACCAGCTGTAAGCTCTAAAAGAGCTTTTTCGGTGGCACACATTTTGATTTACGTAAAGCACGTGGAATCAAACAATTTTGATGACAAACAAGTTTATTTTATGTTCGAGTCAATTAGCATTGTGCCTTTTCTAAGAAGAAAATCTGTTAAAAGTGGGCGACCTAAGGTTACAATTAGTAGATTAATTTTAAAAGAATAGTTAGATTTGTTGTCAGTGATGCTAGTGAACAGTTTAATAACTGTAGGGCACTATACACAATGTCTAAATCTAAATATGGGTATATTTATTAACTATGTACAGGATGGGAGAATTTAACTATGTATTAAGCACAGGTGTGCTGGGTATATGGTTGAGTAACTGATAACTGGATAGGTTTTTTTTTTTTTTTTTTTTTTTTTTTAATGGTTAATTAATTAATTAATTTCAATCAGTTATTAATAATTGATCTTAATCGATCAATAATTAAGCTTAATTTATTTGAAGATGGTTGAATTAAATTGAAAATAATTAATTAACAAAAATTTAATTAACTTTACTTAATCAAATTGATTAAAATGACCAGTTAATTATTTTATGTTGTGATTAGTTACTCAATGGAGATAGCTATTTAGCTTGGTTCAATGTAACATAAAGAGTAATGTTTGAGAGAGCAGACCTGAAACTTAAATTTAACTATTTAATATTAACCGATTAAATGAATGCAGTTATTTGTTTACTTATTTACAAACCATTTAACCCAACCACAATGCAAATTCCCTTTATTAACTTAACAAAAAGTTTGTTTGAAATTGGCACCCTCTGGCGACAGAAACTCTAAATGCACTCTACAGGATGATAGCAATTACACAAGTACAACACCAGGTGGCGACACAGCTATATGGCTAAGTGGCTCCCTCTGGTGGTCAAACAAATGAAATGCACCTTTCTGCACTGTATGCAGTTAACCAAATCAAACACCAGATGGCGATGTGGCAGTGTACCCCCCCTAGTGGTGAGGGGTAGTAAAACACCCTTTGAGTTTGAGTGTAAATAGTCAGGCTGTCCACCAGATGGTGGCAGAGGCCGACTGGTGGGAGTGGTCACGCCCACTGATGATGCCACGTTAAGGACCGCCCCTTGGGTCTGGGACCTGGTCAGCAGATTTGACTGACTCAGTCGACTGTGAATAGCAGAGGAGAAGGACACGGCTGTCCGAAAGTTTAACACAGCAGCAACACACTTCACAAGATGAGCAAAGAGGATTTACATCCTGGCGTGGTTAGTTTAATCACGCACACAATAAACTTCCTGCCACTCAGGGTGGTGTTACGTAAAAGTTAGCTACTCTTTTACGCACGTGGAAGTGTCCAGTACTGCAGGATTTTACGGATTTCGCGCAAAAACCGGCAGTTTTAACTGGAGCGCGGAGTCGATGAGCCGGAGATCCGCGACTCAGGGCTGCGCGAAGGCCTTAGATCAACACTGGCAAAATATGTCTATTTTACCGGAAACAGTTCGAACTTTATGTAAGTACACACGTATATACACGTATATACACCCGGGTTTAAGGTTGCCCACACACGGCGGTGTGTCAACCAAGCTTATTTTACAAATAAGAGTAATGTTTTCAAGAGCGCTCGCATACCACACACATAACTGTACACGTTATACAGACAAACAGGGGACCGTGCGCGCGACGCGCACACACAGCGGGGGACTGGCCAGTCCTGAATTGTAAACAAAAACACGTGTAGCACATGTGCGTGTGTTTCTAACACGCTGGGTTTATGCAGTTAACTCCAGCTAAGCCAGCTAGCCAGCAGCTAACGCATTTAATAATAACAACAAAATACACTTTATTCTGCAACTTACAGCGCTATTTTCTAGAACTGGTTATGAAATGTGTATATATTCTGGTCTCGCGGCGGAGAGCCAATAAGAATATAATCCTGCCCCACGTTGGCGAGCCAATTATGTAGCGGCTCAGTGGTTTAATACCTGGTGCTAATTGAGATGTTGAAATATTTTTTAATTGGGCGCCAGTTATTAAATTAATTTAATTAGATTAATCAATTAATTAATTAATTAATTAATTAATCAAATTAATTAATAACACAAGACATCTCAGGGTGTGGTTTCTACAGGTAACAGAAATTTTCATAACCAAGTTATCCAGAAAAACACACTGAAATTACAGGTTTTGTAAAATAAAAATATTTTATTAAATCACACAGATATGAGTAAATAATTCATTAAAAAGTCATAATGTAGCCATTAGATATCAAATCATAGTGTAGAATAATAAATGAGAAATAAAAGAACAAACACGTTATAATGCTGACATGAAAGGAATAGAGATTAATAGAACTATTAAGTGAATATTTCTAAATAAGGATCTAAATGTAATGAGGTCAAACTAATCAAATGAGAACACTAAAATAAGTAGATAAGTAAGATATTTTACGGCCTACAAAGATCATCCCTTTCGCCAAATAACTAAAAATTAATCTATACTAAGAAGAGAGTTAAGAACAATAACCAAACTAGACTTGACCAACCAAAACACCAATTACTGAGAGAAATACCCAAACTGCCTTACTCTGAGACGTCTACAAAGGGGGGTCCCCATCGGTTCGGTCCGCTGTTTAAACCTCTTGTTCGGCTGACATCCTGCACCCCTAGAAGGTCCGGTGTGGACCCATCCGCAGGGTAAAGATGGTGCTCTGGTGGGCCAGCGGCGCACCTGGACGACACCCGCTTCTAGTCTCTGCACAGGGAAGGCCTTCCCTGGAGCTGGATCGGCTGGCGTACTCTCTCGGTGATCCGTCGGTTGGTCTAGTTGGTTTACTGAACTATATTAACTATCTTGGCAAGCAGGAGAACTCCGTAGATCATAAAATAGCCTAGTTATTTAACCTAGGATAGCTAATATTAATATACTTGAAGATTAAATGCACTAGTCTAAGAAAACTAACTTAAGATGACTACACTAACAGTCTATCCTTTTTCCATCTCAACTACATCTTCTTCTCCTCTCCTCAACTCCAAACTGAACTGAACTGCAAACTCCTCCAACTCTAAACTGGCAACTCTAAACTGGCAACTGAGTTTAACTATTAGACTCTGTGGCCTGTTTGGCCTTCGAGCTATGATTGGCCCTGTGGCCCAAGTGTCTGTGTTTTGATTGGTCTAGGAGCAATTTCAAACTTTGGTGGGGATTCACAAAGGGCCATAAAACCCCCCCTCGCTCACATGGTCAGCATGCTTCAGAATTTTTCTAATAGATCAAACCAAAAGAAAACTCAATTAAACAGTGGATCAAAATACATTTTTCAGCATATCAGTTTGTGATGATAAATTCAGGAAACACAATCTTACAATTGAATCACAATAAATGTAATATATATATATTGCCCACAAACAGTTTTGTAATACTCAAGATAATCTTAGAAATACAATGATGGATGGTACTCTGTCAGAAAGAGATCAAGAGTCATGTTATTATTTAAACCCAATTAAATCACTTAAAAGATAATACATGGTTAAACCACTGATAACCAAATAAAGCTAAATTATCAAATGCTAGTTAAACCTTGTTGATTCAGACTTGAATGTGTAGGAGAATTTAATCAGGACACATCCAAACACATATACCATTATCTAGTAAACATTCTATAAAACACCTTTTTTATATAGTCAATATATATGTATTTTAAGCAAAATCTTCTCAGTGAGAAATTCCTCTTCTCTGCTGAGTGTTTAGATAAGCGGCTGTCGTCGGAATTTACGACCGTGGGGGAAGTTGGTGAAGTTGGTGTTGGGAATGTAATTTCCAAGCTAAGAGCATTCATTTTAACTTCATGAATCTTATTTCTAAGTGGTTGCAGAAAGCACAAACCCCTAAATTGGTATAATATATTTGGTGAATTTACAATTTCCAAGGCATTCATTAAGTTTTGAACCCTCTCTCAAGTCCCGTAGTCCCGTCCTTGTCCTGGTGATTGTGCTGTTGGCAAAACCACAATTGTGCACAGTTCCAGATGTTTAAACATTAACGGTCCTAAATCCAGATTTACGACTGACAGCGTCTGAAGGAATGTCAAAAAAGAATTTGAAAATGTTTACCCTGACTTGCATTTAGGGTTCTCGAGCGAGGCTGAGTGAAGAAATAGTCAGGAAATGTCATTTTGAAATTTAAGGCTGTTTGAAAAAGATAACTCCAAGGCTTTTAGAGTGTTCTGGGGGTTGAAGTTTCCTTATAGGCCGTAAAGTGGGGGTAGTGTGTGTGTCTGTGTGTAAGCAATGAAGAAATCCTCTGGTTAATCCACTACAAACTATAAACTAATAAATGTAACGAACATGCCTTTAACATAATGAGGTGTGTCCTGGGGGGTTGATGGCTCAGATGAGCTCCCTCCAGTGATTCCATGAGTGATGGGCCTCCTATACTGTTCTGTGAAAGTGCCAGCTCCTCTGCCTGGGTAAAAGGTGGCGGTGGTGCCCCCCCTCCTGTTTTTCTTACCTCAGCCTTTTTCCTATTAGCTACAAAACCATAATCAACTGTAGGGCAAACTAAGCTTGATAAAAGTAAAAACATTAGGTAGTTGTGTACAAGTCATACCACTTTGGACTATGTTTTTATATTTCATCTTCACTTGCTGCCATGTGCGTTTAATCCCACTTGGATTACACCTAGGTTTATAAAAAAAAAGAAAAGGGTACAAATCAAGACAAATAAGAATGTTTAAATAATAATAATAACTTAACAATTAAATTAAACAACATTTAAATTTTTTTCATGTCTTTTCACTAAGTGTATTGTTGTGAGTTTTTAATTTTTATTTTAACTCATGCATTGACCGTCATCTATTTTTGCCCAAGCTGACTCATTTGATTTGCTGCTGCTGCTGAATTGCTTTTATGTCTGAATATGATTTTATACTCTGCATGCGCAGACATTCATATTTCCTGCTCAATAGGGGTGAAATATGATGCCTTGTGCTTTCCGTCATTCATTTTCATGGTCAATCTCTGTTTCAGCGCTCCGTTGAGAATGCCTGTTTGTAGGTAACCGTGAGCGCGCTACAGCTGGGTTTAACCTAATCAGAGTTGAGTAACCTAACTCTGATCAGCTGCTGTGGAACTGAAAACTCTGAGTATGACGCGGTGAGGTAAGTCAACTCGGAGTTCAGGGTTAGGTTTGGAGTTGAACCCGGTTTCTGGAATACCCCCCTGGTAAAGAAATTGTCTGAACTGGGTCAAAAGGTGGTTGCTAGTCCCAAGAGATCCTTTTGGCCCAGGTGCTAATGTACTATTCAAAGAATTGACTCTTTTTAGGTTAGGTGATTCCAGGAACAGAGGACCTGAACTTCAATATTAACCATTTTTCCCCTAATTTGACTCATACCAGTCATTTATAACGTGAAATATTCTGTTTTTACTTCCCTTAGCTCACTATCTCTATATCTACCTCTACTATCTCTATCTATATCTCTACTTCTCCTGTCTCTACACTATCTTACTTTTAGTACAATCCCAGAGAAGATGGGTAGAGCCGCTGGAGAGGAAGTAATCACTACAACTGCTGATGATCCTGCACCACGGGGAAGGGGCAGACCCCCGGCAGTTTCTCAATACACAAGTACACAAGTCTGTACTCCCGTACTTGGTAAGTACGGACTTGGGAAGTTCGGATCGCGAGTGCGGACTCTCAAGAACGGGAGGAAGCGGGACGGTTGTTGTGTAATTGGAACAGCTGTGCACTTGAAGACGTCAGAAAGCGATGTTCCGAAAACATAAGAACACATTTCCACCTAGCCGCTTTCTTAACAATAAACCACATATCTGAAGTCTAAACCCCTACATTCTCGCCTAAAAATAACTTAAAACATTGTTTAAGCACACAGCAGTACTGTTTTGAAAACGTACAGGTGCTTACAGTTATGTACCTTCTCCTCCTGCATTACGCTGATACTGCTGTGAGGTGCATTCTGGGTTATCGGGCTGTAAGAAGTCACACAAGTCACCTTCCTAAACTTCACCTAAAGTGGGAGGAGCAAGAATACATCCGGGTATTAGTTGTGTACTTGGCAAACTATGATCTTCTGAAATGGAACAGTACTTGGGCTGCGACTGATGACATTTCCAGAGCCCACAAGAACACAAGTACAGACAAGAACGCAGATTGAGAAACGGCCCCCAAAAAGTGTTTAGTATAGTGCAGCCTATTGAGATATTATAAGATGAGCTCTTAATGTTGGGGTACATTTAGTAGATTTTTTTTATTTGGCTATGGTTGTAATTCCTGTTTTAACTTTCTTTTTGATTGTTACTTTCGGTACCTGAATTTGTTCTTTAATGTTGCATTGCATTTGAACAGTCACCTAAAAGACAATTACTCCTGCTCGTAAACCACCAACAATGAACTTTTCCAATTCATGTGTGATAATATTCATTTTCAAAGGGGGGACTGTTAAGGTATAAAAAACATTATGGCTTGATTCTACTGGCTCGTACAAGCAGCCAATATTCTCTTCTATGTGTGATATGAGCTGATGCTCTCGTACATTGTGATCTTATGATACACTTAAGTTAGATAATAACAAGCAAATGTTTTTCACACCTCTGCTGCAGACTTCCCCTTCTTGCTGATTGCATGTATGTACTGCTATAAAAGACTATGTATCTACCCGAATAAACTTAGATTGTAAAGGACAGCAGCTCGTATCTGTACTCTTTTTCAATCTCCCTCGAGGTTAAATTAGGGTGTGGCCGAAGAACCAGACCAGGGCAGGGGATAACTGAATCCGGGAAAGGGTGTAGGGCAACCAGACAACTTTAGACTTCATGACCCCACCAGGAATCAAACCCAGACCACCTTGTTCATAGGTAACAACTCAACCACTACACCACAATGTCACACTGCACCAGTGCTTGACCAGTGTATAAAACTCTGTCCTGTAGTGTGAATTGCAGCTAAAATCCCTGTTGTGTAAAATACGGTCCTGAAGTGTCTTCTAAACCTCACAAAGGAACTCAGTATCAGGCCCAACCAGGAATCAAACCCAGACCACCTTGTTCATAGGCAACAACTCAACCACTACACCACTATGCCACACTGCACCAACTATTCGCCAGTGTATAAATCTCTACCTTGTAATGTGTACTGCAGCTAAAATGACTGTTCTGTTGTGTAAAGCACTGTCCTGTAGCGTCTTCCAAATCCCACAAAGAATCTCAGTATCTGACCCATCCATGAATTAAACCCAAGCCATCTTGTTGGAGACAACAATCCAACCACTCGCCACTAGGTCATTCGCCTTCAGTAATTTACTAGTGTATAAAACTGTATTGTCCTGTATTGTGTACTGCAGCTTAAATGTCTGTCTGTTTTGTATGACACTGTGCCGTAAGGTTTTCCTAATCCCACAAACAAATTTAGGATGTGACCCCACCTGGAATCGAACCTAAACCCTCTTGTTTAGAGTTAACAGCCCAACCACTACACCACAAGGTCACACTGCTGCAGTTATTCACCAGTGTATAAAACTCTGCCCCTTATTGTGTACTTCCAGCTAAAATCCTTTATAAAACTTTACCATGTGGTGTCTTTCATATCCCTCATAGAATATCAGTGTCTGACCCCACCTGGAATTAAATCCAAGCCATCTTTTAAAGAGTCAACAACCCAATTACTACACCACAAGGTCTCACTGCACCAGTTATTCAGCAGTGTATAAAACTTTGTCCTGTGGTGTTCTTTTATGTACACATGTTTAAGGTCTTAAGCCTCAAGTTATTCACAAGTGTTTAAAGCTCTGTAGTGTGTACTGCAGAACAAATTCCTGATCTTTTATGTACAGGTATGTAAAACACTGCCCTCTAGTGTCTTCCAAATCCCACAAACAAACTCAGTATCTGACCCCACCAAGAATCGAACTCAAACCATCTTGTTCAGAGTCAACACCCTAACATCTTCACCACAAGTTCAACCGCCTCCAGTTATTCACCAGTGTATGAAACAGTTCTTTAATG
This sequence comes from Astyanax mexicanus, assembly GCF_023375975.1. Classification (NCBI taxonomy): domain Eukaryota; kingdom Metazoa; phylum Chordata; class Actinopteri; order Characiformes; family Acestrorhamphidae; genus Astyanax; species Astyanax mexicanus. The sequence continues at coordinate 11,400,711 of NC_064431.1, read as the reverse complement.
TGTACTGCAGACAAAATCCCTGTTCTGTAAAACATTGTCCTGTACTGTCTTCCAAATCTCAAAAAGAAACTCAGTATCTGACCCCACCAGAAGTCGAAGCCAAGACATCTTCTTCAGAGACGTCAACCCACTCATTACACCACAAGATCTCAAGCATTAAGTTATTCTCCAGTGTATAAAGGTATGTCCTGTAGTGTATGCTGAAGAACAAATCCCTGATATGTTATGTACAGGTGGGTAAAACGCTGTTTTACTAATCCCACAAACAAACTCAGTGTGTGAATCCTGTCGTTTCAGACACTGTTTAGCCATCATGTCCACCAGGAAACATCCACTTTGGTAGTGAGTCACAAAAGCTCAGACTGTGCAAGTTAATTTTCGTAAACTCATCAGTACTTTGACATCCAAAACTTTGAAAGCCATCTCGGCAGCAGTCAGCCTGAACATGAAAAATAGATGACACAGGATAACTTTGCTCCTGAACTTTAACATTGACCCAGTACACCGCTGATAGGGTCAACCTACAGAGTCTCAAAGGCATTTCCCCAATCTCTACATGTAAGGAGGTAATCGGTGATGATTTCACTGCTCCAACACACACCCTTATAGCTTGACCTTGGACTACATCCAACAACAACTTGGATCAACAGCAACACTGCTGCTGATCTGTAGGCTACACTCCCAGAGCTCTATAAATATCTAGCAAGTAGGAGTAATCAGCACCCCAATCACAGCCTGCCAGACATTTAAGAACATCAAGTCCACTTTTACATGTATCCACTATTTTATTAATATGAACTTTCCAGTTTGGACTCCATCCACATACCAAGAAAAAATACCACTTTTACTTCTTCCAGTTCCTGATCATTTAATTTCAGCCAGAGAGGGAGTACCATACGCCGTTTTGAGAAACAAATTGTCTGTGTCCCAGCCACAGACAGTCTGAACCCCCAGGCATCAGCCCAGTTTTCTACTAAAGTCAAAGCTTCCTGCACTTTTTGAACAATGAAAGGAAGATTCCTGCCTCTCTTCCACAGAGCCCCATCATCTGCATAGAGCGACTTTGATATACCAAGATGTGGTCATTGATCATAACATTGAAAAGCAAAGAGCTGTAAACGCTTCCCTGAGCTGACCCATTTTCAATATAGTATCATTTAGCCAATTTTGTACACACCCTGACCTGCATTGCCCCATTACTTAAAAAATCCATAATCTAATTATACATTTTCTTCCCAATCCCTAGTTTAACCAGTTTTATGAGCAATCCCTCCATTCATAGCATATCAGCCTTCACAATTCTGATTCTATACAAATTACAGGGCCCATTGTCATCCTACCCCTACAGAAGCCACTTTGACAATTTGAAGGAAAAAAAACCTACTTTCCAAATAGTGAGTCAGATGAGATGTGAGAGAGATAGGTCTATATCCGGTTGGTGAAGAAAGATCCTTACCGGGTTTCTTGCAAGCTTCCATGCTAGAGGAAATTAACAGTCCACCCTTATTTCAGTTCATCCATCCAGAGTCCAACACACTACTGCCAGGCACTTTGCGTAAACAGTATACAGGAATTATGCCACCTTTCCGTATTCATAATCCTATTCCATTTTTCGCCCACTGGAATATATCAGGCTTGATCGGACCTCCAGTATGTTCTTGTCATTTTAATTGTTTTTCTTACCACTGCCTGAGCTCTTTTGTATGCAACCAAGAGTTTTCCTAACTTTCCGCAGAGCTTTATTACGAGCATGTACCACCACAGAACATTCTTCTGTCCACCAAGGGACTGCTTTCTTATTCACAAATGGCTTTGAAAAAAGGGATCTTTCTTCGCCGAGTCATATAAAATAGCACATATCATATCATTGCAGCAGTCCACATGCCCTATCTGTTCCCATTTGTGCAACCTTTGATCACACAGTTTAGAAAATGTATCTAACAGTTCACTTTCCCAAAATTCCACCTCTGCAAGAACTCTCTCCTCACCCTATCAACCTCAATGCCAAATTCACAAACAATCGGGAAGTGATCACGTCCCGATTTCCTGCTAAGTAAGAGGAGGCTAGTGTTAAATCCAATACCGTAACATTATTATTAAAAATATTAAGTCTGGTACCCCTACCATCATTAAGACAGATTAGATATTTCTAAGAACAAACCATTGTCATCCGTGTTACTATTGCCCCACAAAGTGCATTAAAATCTCCACACCGCCTTAGACTGACCTGGTCCACCCAGACTGTATAGCACTTCCATGGACAATTAATTACAAGGATTGTAAAAATTCACCAGTCTAAATGTGTCCCATATTTCAATTGCTACACACTCATGATCCCCATTTAATGTGAGTGGTCTAAACTCTATGCCTTCCTTAATAAAAGTAGCCATTCCCCCTTCACCCCGGACCCTATCCCTACGAACTACAATTTACCCACTAAGAATAAAATTCAAGCAAGGTTTCAGTCATGTTTCTTGTGCGCAGACCAAGTCAGGAGTATGCTGTCTGCTAACTATATATCTTTTAAATTCCTGTCCATTGGCCACTAGACTCCGAGTAAAACCAGGAGACTTTTATTAGTCCTTTCCAGCCTGGATACCTTTCCAGCTAATTCTCAACTTACTGATTCCCAACTTTTAAGAACTAAAAAGTTTTTGTTGCCGGCCTCAAGGCATAGGGGTACCTGAGCCGTGCACAAAATGACATCATAGCCGTGGATCTCTCTCTCTCTCTCTCTCTAATGACAAGAAAGAACCCAGCACACAGGTTAATGTGTTGTCAGCCTGAAGCAAAAGGTTTATTCTGAACCTACTTTACTTTATCAGTTTACTGCATGTTTTTAATGAAATCACATTTTTTACATACATGAAATACTTGGTAGCTTTTTTTAGATGCATTTTACATCAAACCCATATTCCAAGAGTATAATATGATGCTCTCAAACCCTTCAAATGCACAAAATACAGAAGGCAATTTTAACATCACTTTATCACTGGTTCCCATTTATAAAAAATATAAAAATTTAAAATAAGTAAGCAGATTTCAAATATAAGGTTAATTTTGTAGCTGACACATTTTCCTAGAACACTTCTTGCTTGGAACACAACTTAACCATAAAACACAATACAAAGAACCTCATGGTCTCCATGGAGGATGCCATTTTAGAAACTGTTGCACTGGAGTAGCTAAACTATGTAGCTGAAACACTACTTTGGAAAATACTGCTGTTACAAAATCCTAAAACCATAAAAATACACTTCTTTAAAAATCTTAAACATGTGTGGTATCAAATGCTTTAAATATTTTAGTAAAACATTGGGCTACAGCACCAATAAATGTACAAAAAGCTAGGTTCTACTTAAGAACTGATTAGAACAGCCTGTTTGAAGCTAAATGTCTAACACACTTTTTATCTTCTCTTTCACTTGATATAACTCAACCTAAAACACACTAAAACATGACACAGAGTTTCATGAACATTTTAGTGAACAGTTGCACCACTAAAAATGTGTATAAAGACCTTTCTTACCTCTACAATGACAAGAAAGAACCCAGCACACAGGTTAATGTGTTGTCAGCCTGAAGCAAAAGGTTTTTTCTGAACCTAATAAGCTACACAGGCTGTAGTTAGTTTCCTTGCCACTGCAGGCTAAGAGCGCCATCTACTGGGTGAAACGAAAACCACACACTAGCCAAGCCAGCTGAAAGCTGGGGAAATTAACATTTTGAAGTGCCGTAAATACAAACAATAGTAGAAAGATAATTATACTTCATTGTAATGATACTAAATGTAATCCCAAAATAAAATTAAAAAAGTTTTGGGTGCCTATTATTTTTACTGAAAATAACGTATCCTTTTTTTCAGCCTATTACATTTTCAGCAGACCAAACAATAATCTTGATGTTTTCTGTTCTGCTGACCATCTGTGTTGTATAATTAACCACATTAGCTATGAACATGACAAATTTGGTCTTTTCAACAAGCAGCGTTTCTAGAGGAAGCACACTACATGCCCTACATTGCTTAGGAAAACTCAATTCCAGAGGCCCCGCTTTTTCCACTTCTTCCAAAGCCTCAGCATAAGTTACTCTTTTAACAGCTCTGGCAAGACAAAACTATGCAACTATTTCTCAGCCTTAATCTTCCAAAAACAGACTTTATTATATTCAAAACACAAATGAACCCAACCACTTAATAAATGTTGAAAACTACATATTAGCAGTGTTGGGAGTAACGGCGTTACTTTTTTCAGTAACGAGTAATCTAACTAATTACTCTGACTGTAACTATAACGCCGTTACCATTTTCTGACACCCCGTTACTGCACGCTACTTTAGCCGCTCTATGAACTTTTTTTTTGTTTTAACATCGCTTTGCCCTGGTTAATGCCTCCTCTTTCCACCGGAGTCAAGCTATCCGCGCTTCTGAAATTCCTAGTCGAGTCATCCGCGCTTTAAATTTAGGTGCGCGTATACGCGCGATTTTACGGTAAACCGACGCGCAGGCGGAGAGCACGCTAAAAAACACAGAGAAGGGGAGACCGACACGTTTCAGTCGGTAAAATTAATTCAGACATACATTAAGCCCAGAAACGAGAAGAAAACGGATTAAAATAACTCACCTCACTGTAGATTTTGTGCAGTACATTATCTATTTGATATAATACCATAACAATCCCATCAGTGTTTAAGAGAAAGAGAGAGAGAGTTTTATATTGTGTGGGTACAGTACAGTTAGAGGACAGTAGAGGGCGTCTTAATAATCAGCTGAGTTATTGGGATATTGAGTGTGGGTACAGTACAGTTAGAAAACAGTAGAGGGCTCTGTAATAATCAACTGAGTTATTGGGATACTGAGTGTGGGTACAGTACCGTTAGAGAACAGTAGAGGGCCCTGTAATAATCTGCTGAGTTATTGTGATATTGAGTGTGGGTACAGTACAGTTAGAGGACAGTAGAGGGCGTCTTAATAATCAGCTGAGTTATTGGGATATTGAGTGTGGTTACAGTACCGTTAGAGAACAGTATAGGGCCCTGTAATAATCTGCTGAGTCATTGTGATGTTGAGTGTGGGTACAGTACAGTTAGAGAACAGTAGAGGGCCCTGTAATAATCTGCTGAGTTATTGTGATATTGATTGTGGGTACAGTACAGTTAGAGGACAGTAGAGGGCGCTGTAATAATAAGGTGAGTTATTGGGATATTGAAATTGGTTACAGTACAGTTAGAGAACGGTAAAGGGAGTTGTAATAATCAGCTGAGTTCTTGGGATATTGAGTGTGGGTACAGTACAGTAAGAGAACAGTAGAGGGCCCTGTGATAATCTGCTGAGTTATTGTGATATTGAGTGTGGTTACAGTACTGTTAGAGAACAGTAGAGGGCATTGTAATAATCAGCTGAGTTATTGGGATATTGAGTTTGGTTACAGTACACTTAGAGAACAGTAGAGGGCCCTGTAATAATCTACTGAGTTATTGTGATATTGAGTGTGGGTACAATACAGTTAGACGACAGTAGAGGGCGTCTAAATAATCAGCTGAGTTATTGTGATATTGAGTGTGGTTACAGTACAGTTAGAGAACAGTAGAGGGGCCTGTAATAATCTGCTGAGTTATTGTGATATTGAGTGTGGGTACAGAACAGGAATAGGACAGTAGAGGGCACTGTAATAATAAGGTAAGTTATTTTGCAATTGATTGTGGGTACAGTACAATTAGAGAACAGTAGATGGCGCTGTAATGATCAGCTGAGTTATTGGGTTATTGAATGTGGGTACAGTACGGTTAGAGAGCAGTAGAAGGCCCTGTAATAATCTGCTGAGTTATTGGGATATTGAGTGTGGATACAGTACAGTTAGAGGACAGTAGAGGGCGTCTTAATAATCAGATGAGTTATTGGGATATTAAGTGTGGGTACAGAACAGTTAGAGAACAGTAGAGGGCCCTGTAATCATCAGCTGAGTTATTGGGATATTGAGTGTGGGAATGGAACAGTTAGAGGACAGTAGAGGGCGATGTAATAATCTGCTGAGTTATTGGGATATTGAGTGTGGGTACAGTACAGTTAGAGAACAGTAGAGGGTGCAGTAATAATCAGCTGAGTTATTGGGATATGGAGTGTGGTTACAGTACCGTTAGAGGACAGTAGAGGGCGTCTTAATAATCAGCTGAGTTATTGGGTTATTGAGTGTGGTTACAGTACCGTTAGAGAACAGTAGAGGGCCCTGTAATAATCTGCTGAGTTATTGTGCTATTGACTGTGGGTACAGAACAGGTAGAGAACAGTAGAGGGTGCTGTAATAATAAGATGAGTTATTGGGATATTGAGTGTGGGTACAGTACAGTTGGAGGACAGTAGAGGGCGTCTTAATAATCAGATGAGTTCTAGGGATATTGAGTGTGGGTACAGTACAGTTAGAGAACAGTAGAGGGCCCTGTAATAATCTGCTGAGTTATTGTGATATTGAGTGTGGGTACAGTACAGTTAGAGGACAGTAGAGGGCGTCTTAATAATCAGCTGAGTTATTGGGATATTGAGTGTGGTTACAGAACAGGTAGAGGACAGTATAGGGCGTTGTAATAATCTGCTAAGTTATTGTGATATTGAGTGTAGGTACAGAACAGTTAGAGAAAAGTAGAGGGCCCTGTAATAATCTACTGAGTTATTGTGATATTGAGTGTGGGTACAATACAGTTAGACGACAGTAGAGGGCGTCTTAATAATCAGCTGAGTTATTGGGATATTGAGTGTGGGTACAGAATACGTAGAGGACAGTAGAGGGCGCTGTAATAATAGGGTGAGTTATTGGGATACTGAGTTTGGTTACAGTACAGTTAGAGAACAGTAGAGGGCGTTGTAATAATCAGCTGAGTTATTGGGATATTGACTGTTGCTACAGAACAGGTAGAGGACAGTAGAGGGCGCTGTAATAATAAGGTAAGTTATTTTGCAATTGATTGTGGGTACAGTACAATTAGAGAACAGTAGTTGGCGCTGTAATGATCAGCTGAGTTATTGGGATATTGACTGTGGGTACAGAACAGTTAGAGAACAAGTCAAGTCAAGTCAAGAGGCTTTTATTGTCATTACATCTGAGTACAGGTACACAGTGTGATGAAATTACATTCCTCCGGAACCATGGTGCAACATAGAACAACAAGCAATAGACAACATAAAGTGCAGGAGTGACGACAGTGCAACATAAAATTATAAAATTATAACACTAAATAACAATAAATACAATAAATACAAAAGACGAGACAATTTAAAGACAGGACAGTGCAGTACCGATACGGTATAATAAAGTGTATAGTGGGGATAAGGTGCAGAGATGTGTGACATACTGTAACATATAGAACATATATAATCACAGCAGTTACTGAGGTAGAGTTTATAGTTTTTAAGAGTGCAGCAAACAACAAAGTCATATCAGCCTCTGTGTGCTGACTGGGTGTGTGTGTGGGTGAAGTTCAGTTCTTTGTGAGTGTAAAGGGGGGGGGTGTACAGTTTAGTTTTGTGTAAAGGGGAGGGGGGTGTACAGTTTAGTTTTGTGCGAGTGTGTTGGGTGAGTGGTGGGTGGGGTGGGGGTTCAGTTCTGTCTCTGTGCGTTGAGAAGTCTGACTGCCTGGTGGATGAAGCTGTTGCAGAGTCTAGTAGTGGAGGCTCGGATGCTCCTGTATCTTCTGCCGGACGGCATCAGAGCGAAGAGTCCGTGTGAGGGATGGGTGGGGTCGTCCACAATGCTGGTGGCTTTGCGGATGCAGCGTGTGGTGTAGATCTCAGTGATGGAGGGAAGAGAGACTCCGATGATTTTCTCAGCTGTCCGCACTATCCGCTGTAGGGTCTTGCGGTCTGAGGTGTTGCAATTCCCAAACCAGACGGTAATGCAGGTGCTCAGGATGCTTTCTACAGTGCCTCTGTAGAACATGGTGAGGATGGGGGGTGGGAGATGTGCTTTCCTCAGTCTCCGCAGGAAGTAGAGGCGCTGCTGGGCTTTCTTGGTTATGGAGCTGGTGTTGAGGGACCAGGTGAGGTTCTCTGCAATGTGAACACCGAGGAACTTGGTGTTATCCACAATTTCCACAGCAGAGCCGTTGATGTTCAGCAGGTGGTGGACACCTGGAGCTCTCCTGAAGTCAACAACCATCTCCTTGGTTTTATCCACGTTAAGAGATAGGTTGTTGGTTCTGCACCAGTCCGTCAGCCACTGCACCTCCTCTCTGTATGCTGACTCGTCGTTCTTGCTGATGTGGCCAACTACAGTTGTGTCATCAGCGAACTTGATGATGTGGTTTGAGCTGTACTTTGCAGTACAGTCATGAGTCAGCAGAGTGAACAGCAGTGGGCTGAGCACACAGCCCTGGGTGGCGCCGGTGCTCAGTATGGTGGTGCTGGAGGTGTTGTTTCCAATCCTGACTGATTGTGGTCTCTCAGTCAGGAAGTCTAAAACCCAGTTGCAGAGGGAGGAGTTAAGGCCCAGCAAGCTCAGTTTTCCTATCAGATGCTGAGGGATGATGGTGTTGAATGCTGAACTGAAGTCGATGAACAGCATTCGAACATAGCAGTCTTTGTTGTCCAGGTGGGTGAGAGCCAGGTGGAGCGCAGTAGAGATGGCATCGTCTGTTGATCTGTTTGGACGATACGCAAACTGCAGAGGGTCCAGTGAGGACGGGAGCTGTTTTTTGATGTGCCTCATGACCAGCTTCTCAAAGCACTTCATGATGATGGGAGTAAGTGCAATGGGACGGTAGTCATTAAGGCAGGACACTTGAGACTTCTTCGGCACAGGGACGATGGTGGTCGTCTTGAAGCACGTTGGCACGATTGCAGTACTCAGAGAGATGTTGAAAATGTCAGTGAGAACATCCGTGAGTTGTTCTGCACATCCTCTGAGCACTCTGCCAGGTATGCTGTCTGGTCCTGGGGCTTTCCGTGGGTTGACTCTGAGTAGAGTTTTCCGCACATCAGCTGAGGACAGGCACAGTACCTGGTCGTTTGGAGGAGGTGTAGTCTTCCTTGCTGTCGTGTAGTTCTGTGCTTCGAACCTTGCGTAGAAGGAGTTCAGTGCATCTGGAAGGGAGGCATCACTGTTACAAGCAGGGGAGGGTGACTTGTAGTTGGTGATGGTCTGGATGCCCTGCCACATGCGCCGAGTGTCAGTAGTGTCCTGGAAGTGGGCGTGGATTTTCTTTGCGTAGGTGCGCTTTGCCTCTCTGATCCCCCGGGAGAGCTTGGCTCTAGCTGTTCGGAGGCCAGCCCTGTCCCCTGACTTAAAGGCCTTGTCTCGGGATCTCAGCAGCGCACGCACCTCTGCAGTCATCCACGGCTTCTGGTTGGGGCGGGATGTGATGGTTTTGGAGACAGTAACATCCTCAATGCACTTGCTGATGTAGCCAGTCACTGAGTCTGTGTACTCCTCCAGGTTGATGGAGTCATCAGAAGTAGCAGCTTCTCTGAACATGTCCCAGTCAGTGTGCTCAAAACAGTCCTGAAGAGCAGAGATGGCTCCTGGAGGCCAGGTTGTAACTTGCTTCTTCTCTGATTTGGCACGTCTGATGAGCTGTCTGTATGCTGGGATGAGCATGACAGAAATATGATCAGAGTAGCCGTAGTGGGGGCGGGGCTCTGCTCTGTACGAACCGGGAATGTTAGTATACACACAATCGAGCAGGTTAGCTCCACGGGTTGGAAAATCCACATGTTGGTGAAAGCTGGGCAGCAGAGCCTTCAGACTACTGTGATTGAAATCACCAGCAACAATAAACAGTCCGTCGGGGTGTGAGTTCTGGAGTTTGGAGATAACAGTGTACAGTTCTTGCAGAGCGTTAGCATTAGCACCGTTAGCATTAGCATTAGCACTGGGTGCTACATACACTGCTATTATGTAGCTATAGCTTATATGGCTAAGCTCTCTGGGCAGGTAGAATGGCCTGGCTCTGACTACAGCAAACTCCACCAGCGGCGAGCAGTAGCTGGAGATCAGCGCAGCGTTGTTACACCATGCTGTGTTGATGTAAACACACACCCCACCTCCACGTACTTTGCCCGAGAGGCCGGCGTCGCGGTCCGCGCGGTAGCTTAGCATGCCGCTCACCTCAATCGCGGAGTCTGGGATGGAGTCCGTTAACCACGTCTCCGTGAAAACGAACACACAGCAGTCTCTGAACTCGCGCTGGGATGTCCGCTGGAGCCGGAGATAGTCAATCTTGTTCGGCAGGGAGCAAACGTTGGAGAGAAGGAGAGATGGAACCGCTGGCCGGCTGGAGTTAGCCATTAGCTTAGCGCGGACTCCGGCTCTCTTACCGCGCTTTCGGCTCCTCGCGCAACGCTTGCGGAGAGACCTCTTCCGGCTAGCAGGCTCAGGAAACGCCGCGGATCTTAGCAGGCCTAGCGCGCGTAGCTCCGCTCGTAGACCGTCTGTAAGTACAGATTTTTGTTGATTTTGCAGGTCTAGCAGGGTCTGTCGGTCGTAAGTTGTTCCAATAGCGAACTTTTGCATGATTGCGAACAAACAAAACAAAAAACAAACAAAAGCACCGTGTTTTGCTTCCGGAGTGGCCGCTGCGACTGCTCGCGCCGCCGACAGGAAGTAAGGACAGTAGAGGGTGCTGTAATAATCAGCTGAGTTATTGGGATATTGAGTGTGGTTACAGTACCGTTAGAGAACAGTAAAGGGCCCTGTAATAATCTGCTGAGTTATTGTGCTATTGAGTGTGGGTACAGTACAGTTAGAGAACAGTAGAGGGTGCTGTAATAATCAGCTGAGTTATTGGGATATTGAGTGTGGTTACAGTACCGTTAGAGAACAGTAGAGGGCTTTGTAATAATCAGCTGAGTTATTGGGATAATGAGTGTGGGAATGGAACAGTTAGAGGACAGTAGAGGGCGCTGTAATAATCAACTGAGTTACTGGGATATTGAGTGTGGGTACAGTACAGTTAGAGCCTAGTAGAGGGCGTCTAAATAATCAGCTGAGTTATTGTGATATTGATTGTGGGTACAGTACAGTTAGAGGACAGTAGAGGGCGTCTTAATAATCCGATGAGTTATTGGGATATTGAGTGTGGGTACAGTACAGTTAGAGAACAATAGAGGGTGCTGTAATAATTAGCTGAGTTATTGGGATATTGAGTGTGGGTACAGTACAGTTAGAGAACAGTAGAGGGCCCTGTAATAATCTGCTGAGTTATTGGGATATTGAGTGTGGTTACAGTACTGTTAGAGAACAGTAGAGGGCTTTGTAATAATCAGCTGAGTTATTGGGATATTGAGTGTGGGAACAGAACAGTTAGAGAACAGTAGAGGGCCCTGTAATAATCTGCTGAGTTATTGGGATATTGAGTGTGGTTACAGTACTGTTAGAGAACAGTAGAGGGCTTTGTAATAATCTACTGAGTTATTGTAATATTGAGTGTGGGTACAATACAGTTAGACGACAGTAGAGGGCGTCTTAATAATCAGCTGAGTTATTGGGATATTGAGTGTGGGTACAGTACAGTTAGAGAAAAGTAGAGGGCCCTGTAATAATCTACTGAGTTATTGTAATATTGAGTGTGGGTACAATACAGTTAGACGACAGTAGAGGGCGTCTTAATAATCAGCTGAGTTATTGGGATATTGAGTGTGGTTACAGTACCGTTAGAGAACAGTAGAGGGCCCTGTAATAATCTGCTGAGTTATTGTGATATTGAGTGTGGGTACAGTACAGTTAGAGAACAGTTGATGGCGCTGTAATGATCAGATGAGTTATTGGGATATTGAGTGTGGTTACAGAACAGGTAGAGGACAGTAGAGGGCACTGTAATGATCAGCTGAGTTATTGGGATATTGAGTGTGGGTACAGTACAGTTACAGAACAGTAGAGGGCATCTTAATAATCAGCTGAGTTATTGGGATATTGAGTGTGGTTACAGTACAGTTAGAGAACAGTAGAGGGCGTTGTAATAATCAGCTGAGTTATTGGGATATTGACTGTTGCTACAGAACAGGTAGAGGACAGTAGAGGGCGTTGTAATAATAATGTAAGTTATTTTGCAATTGATTGTGGGTACAGTACAATTAGAGAACAGTAGTTGGCGCTGTAATGATCAGCTGTGTTATTGGGATATTGACTGTGGGTACAGTACTGTTAGAGAACAGTAGAGGGCTTCATAATAATCAGCTGAGTTAATGGGATATTGAGTGTGGGTACAGAACAGGTAGAGGACAGTAGAGGACGCTGTCATAATAAGGTAAGTTATTTTGCAATTGATTGTGGGTACAGTACAATTAGAGAACAGTAGATGGCGATGTAATGATCAGCTTAGTTATTGGGATATTGCGTGTGGTTACACTACAGTTAGAGAACAGTAGAGGGCCCTGTAATAATCTGCTGAGTTATTGTGATATTGAGTGTGGGTACAGTACAGTTAGAGGACAGTAGAGGGCGCTGTAATAATAAGGTAAGTTATTTTGCAATTGATTGTGGGTGCAGTACAATTAGAGAACAGTTGATGGCGCTATAATAATCAGCTGAGTTATTGGGATATTGAGTGTGGGTATAGTGCAGTTAGAGGACAGTAGAGGGCGTCTTAATAATCAGCTGAGTTATTGGGATATTGAGTGTGGTTACAGAACAGGTAGAGGACAGTATAGGGCGTTGGAATAATCTGCTAAGTTATTGTGATATTGAGTGTAGGTACAGAACAGTTAGAGAAAAGTAGAGGGCCCTGTAATAATCAGCTGAGTTATTGGGATATTAAGTGTGGGAATGGAACAGTTAGAGGACAGTAGAGGGCGCTGTAATAATAAGGTAAGTTATTTTGCAATTGATTGTGGGTACAGTACAATTAGAGAACAGTAGTTGGCGCTGTAATGATCAGCTGTGTTATTGGGATATTGAGTGTGGGTACAGTAAGGTTAGTGAGCAGTAGATGGTGCTATAATAATCAGCTGAGTTATTGGGATATTGGGTACAGTACAGTTAGAGGACAGTAGAGGGCGTCTTAATAATCAGCTGAGTTATTGGGATATTGAGTGTGGTTACAGTACCGTTAGAGAACAGTAGAGGGCCCTGCAATAATCTGCTGAGTTATTGTGATAATAAGTGTGGGTACAGTACAGTTAGAGAACAGTAGAGGGCTTTATAATAATCAGCTGAGTTATTGGGATATTGAGTGTGGGAACGGAACAGTTAGAGGACAGTAGAGGGCATTGTAATAATAAGGTGAGTTATTGGGATATTGAAATTGGTTACAGTACAGTTAGAGAACAGTAAAGGGAGTTGTAAAAATCAGCTGAGTTATAGGGATATTGAGTGTGGGTACAGTCCGGTTAGAGAGCAGTAGACGGCGCTGTAATAATAAGATGAGTTATTGGGATATTGAGTGTGGGTACAGTACAGTTGGAGGACAGTAGAGGGCGTCTTAATAATCAGATGAGTTCTTGGGATATTGAGTGTGGGTACAGTACAGTTAGAGAACAGTAGAGGGCCCTGTAATAATCTGCTGAGTTATTGTGATATTGAGTGTGGGTACAGTACAGTTAGAGGACAGTAGAGGGCGTCTTAATAATCAGCTGAGTTATTGGGATATTGAGTGTGGTTACAGAACAGGTAGAGGACAGTAGAGGGCGTTGTAATAATCTGCTAAGTTATTGTGATATTGAGTGTGGGTACAGAACACTTAGAGAACAGTAGAGGGCTCCGAATAATCAGCTGAGTTATTGGGATATTGTGCGTGGGAACAGAAAAGTTAGAGGACAGTAGAGGGCGTTGTAATAATCAGCTGAGTTATTGGGATATTGAGTGTGGGTACAGAACAGGTAGAGGACAGTAGAGGGCGCCGTAATAATAAGGTAAGTTATTTTGCAATTGATTGTGGGTGCAGTACAATTAGAGAACAGTAGAGGGCTTTATAATAATCAGCTGAGTTACTGGGATATTGAGTGTGGGTACAGAACAGGTAGAGGACAGTAGAGGGCCCTGTAATAATCTGCTGAGTTATTGTGATATTGAGTGTGGGTACAGTGCAGTTAGAGAACAGTAGATGGCCCTGTAATAATCTGCTGAGTTATTGTGATATTGATTGTGGGTACAGTACATTTAGAGGACAGTAGAGGGCGTCTTAATAATCAGCTGAGTTATTGGGATATTGAGTGTGGTTACAGTACCGTTAGGGAACAGTAGAGGGCCCTGTAATAATCTGCTGAGTTATTGTGATATTGAATTTGGATACAGTACAGTTAGAGAACAGTAGAGGGCTCTGTAATAATCAGCTGAGTTATTAGGATATTGTGCGTGGGAACAGAAAAGTTAGAGGACAGTAGAGAGCGTTGTAATAATCAGCTGAGTTATTGTGATAATAAGTGTGGGTACAGTACAGTTAGAGAACAGTAGAGGGCCCTGTAATAATCTGCTGAGTTATTGTGATAATAAGTGTGGGTACAACACAGTTAGAGAACAGTAGAGGGCCCTGTAATAATCAGCTGAGTTATTGGGATATTGAGTGTGGGTACAGTACAGTTAGAGAACAGTAGAGGGCCCTGTAATAATCTGCTGAGTTATTGTGATATTGAGTGTGCGTACAGTACAGTTTGAGGACAGTAGAGGGCGTCTTAATAATCAGCTGAGTTATTGGGATATTGAGTGTGGGTACATTACAGTTAGAGAACAGTAGAGGGCCCTGTAATAATCTGCTGAGTTATTGTGATAATAAGTGTGGGTACAGTACAGTTAGAGAACAGTAGAGGGCCCTGTAATAATCTGCTGAGTTATTGTGATATTGAGTGTGGGTACAGTACAGTTAGAGGACAGTAGAGGGCATCTTAATAATCAGCTGAGTTATTGGGATATTGAGTGTGGGTACAGAACAGGTAGAGGACAGTAGAGGGCCCTGTAATAATCTGCTGAGTTATTGTGATATTGATTGTGGGTACAGTACATTTAGAGGACAGTAGAGGGCGTCTTAATAATCAGCTGAGTTATTGGGATATTGAGTGTGGTTACAGTACCGTTAGGGAACAGTAGAGGGCCCTGTAATAATCTGCTGAGTTATTGTTATATTGAATTTGGATACAGTACAGTTAGAGAACAGTAGAGGGCTCTGTAATAATCAGCTGAGTTATTAGGATATTGTGCGTGGGAACAGAAAAGTTAGAGGACAGTAGAGAGCATTGTAATAATCAGCTGAGTTATTGTGATAATAAGTGTGGGTACAGTACAGTTAGAGAACAGTAGAGGGCCCTGTAATAATCTGCTGAGTTATTGTGATAATAAGTGTGGGTACAGTACAGTTAGAGAACAGTAGAGGGCCCTGTAATAATCTGCTGAGTTATTGTGGTATTGATTGTGGGTACAACACAGTTAGAGAACAGTAGAGGGCCCTGTAATAATCAGCTGAGTTATTGGGATATTGAGTGTGGTTACAGTACCGTTAGAGAACAGTAGAGGGCCCTGCAATAATCTGCTGAGTTATTGTGATAGTAAGTGTGGGTACAGTACAGTTAGAGAACAGTAGAGGGCTTTATAATAATCAGCTGAGTTATTGGGATATTGAGTGTGGGAACGGAACAGTTAGAGAACAGTAATGGGAGTTGTAAAAATCAGCTGAGTTATTGGGATATTGAGTGTGAGTACAGTCCGGTTAGAGAGCAGTAGAGGGCGTTGTAATAATCAGCTGAGCTATTGGGATATTGAGTGTGGGTACAGAACAGGTAGAGGACAGTAGAGGGCCCTGTAATAATCTGCTGAGTTATTGTGATATTGAGTGTGGGTACAGTACAGTTAGAGAACAGTAGAGGGCTTTATAATAATCAGCTGAGTTATTGGGATATTGAGTGTGGGAACGGAACAGTTAGAGGACAGTAGAGGGTGCTGTAATAATCAGCTGAGTTATTGTGCTATTGACTGTGGGTACAAAACAGGTAGAGAACAGTAGAGGGCGCTGTAATGATAAGATGAGTTATTGTGATATTGAGTGTGGGTACAGTACAGTTAGAGAACAGTAGAGGGCCCTGTAATAATCTGCTGAGTTATTGTGATATTGAGTGTGCGTACAGTACAGTTTGAGGACAGTAGAGGGCGTCTTAATAATCAGCTGAGTTATTGGGATATTGAGTGTGGGTACATTACAGTTAGAGAACAGTAGAGGGCTTTATAATAATCAGCTGAGTTATTGGGATATTGAGTGTGGGAACGGAACAGTTAGAGGAGAGTAGAGGGTGCTGTAATAATCAGCTGAGTTATTGTGCTATTGACTGTGGGTACAAAACAGGTAGAGAACAGTAGAGGGCGCTGTAATGATAAGATGAGTTATTGTGATATTGAGTGTGCGTACAGTACAGTTTGAGGACAGTAGAGGGCGTCTTAATAATCAGCTGAGTTATTGGGATATTGAGTGTGGGTACATTACAGTTAGAGAACAGTAGAGGGCCCTGTAATAATCTGCTGAGTTATTGTGATAATAAGTGTGGGTAGAGTACAGTTAGAGAACAGTAGAGGGCCCTGTAATAATCTGCTGAGTTATTGTGATATTGAGTGTGGGTACAGTACAGTTAGAGGACAGTAGAGGGCATCTTAATAATCAGCTGAGTTATTGGGATATTGAGTGTGGTTACAGAACAGGTAGAGGACAGTAGAGGGCGTTGTAATAATCTACTGAGTTATTGTGATATTGAGTGTGGGTACAATACAATTAGACGACAGTAGAGGGCGTCTTAATAATCAGCTGAGTTATTGGGATATTGAGTGTGGTACATACAGTTACAGAGCAGTAGAGGGCGTTGTAATAATCAGCTGAGTTATTGGGATATTGAGTGTGGGTACAGTACAGTTAGAGGACAGTAGAGGGTGCTGTAATAATCAGCTGAGTTATTGTGCTATTAACTGTGGGTACAGAACAGTTAGAGAAAAGTAGAGGGCCCTGTAATAATCTACTGAGTTATTGTGATATTGAGTGTGGGTACAGTACAGTTAGAGGACAGTAGAGGGCGTCTTAATAATCAGCTGAGTTATTGGGATATTGAGTGTGGGTACAGTACAGTTACAGAACAGTAGAGGGCGTTGTAATAATCAGCTGAGTTATTGGGATATTGACTGTTGCTACAGAACAGGTAGAGGACAGTAGAGGGCGCTGTAATAATAAGGTAAGTTATTTTGCAATTGATTGTGGGTACAGTACAATTAGAGAACAGTAGTTGGCGCTGTAATGATCAGCTGAGTTATTGGGATATTGAGTGTGGTTACAGTACTGTTAGAGAACAGTAGAGGGCTTTATAATAATCAGCTGAGTTATTGGGATATTGAGTGTGGTTACAGTACTGTTAGAGAACAGTAGAGGGCTTTATAATAATTACCTGAGTTATTGGGATATTGAGTGTGGGTACAAAACAGGTAGAGAACAGTAGAGGGAGCTGTAATAATCTGCTGAGTTATTGTGATATTGAGTGTGGGTACAGAACAGGTAGAGGACAGTAGAGGGAGCTGTAATAATCTGCTGAGTTATTGTGATATTGAGTGTGGGTACAGTACAGTTAGAGGACAGTAGAGGGCGCTGTAATAATAAGGTAAGTTATTTTGCAATTGATTGTGGGTGCAGTACAATTAGAGAACAGTTGATGGCGCTGTAATGATCAGATGAGTTACTGGGATATTGAGTGTGGGTACAGTACAGTTAGAGAACAGTAGAGGGCCCTGTAATAATCTGCTGAGTTATTGTGATATTGAGTGTGGGTACAGTGCAGTTAGAGGACAGTTGAGGGCGTCTTAATAATCAGCTGAGTTATTGGGACATTGAGTGTGGTTACAGTACCGTTAGAGAACAGTAGAGGGCCCTGTAATAATCTGCTGAGTTATTGGGATATTGAGTGTGGGTACAGTACAGTTAGAGAACAGTAGAGGGCCCTGTAATAATCTGCTGAGTTATTGTGATAATAAGTGTGGGTACAGTACAGTTAGAGAACAGTAGAGGGCTTTATAATAATCAGCTGAGTTATTGGGATATTGAGTGTGGGAACGGAACAGTTAGAGAACAGTAAAGGGAGTTGTAAAAATCAGCTGAGTTATTGGGATATTGAGTGTGGGTACAGTACAGGTAGAGAACAGTAGAGGGCCCTGTAATAATCTGCTGAGTTATTGTGATATTGAGTGTGGGTACAGTACAGTTGGAGGACAGTAGAGGGCGTCTTAATAATCAGATGAGTTCTTGGGATATTGAGTGTGGGTACAGTACAGTTAGAGAACAGTAGAGGGCCCTGTAATAATCTGCTGATTTATTGTGATATTGAGTGTGGGTACAGTACAGTTAGAGAACAGTAGAGGGCCCTGTAATAATCTGCTGAGTTATTGTGATATTGAGTGTGGGTACAGTACAGTTAGAGGACAGTAGAGGGCGTCTTAATAATCAGCTGAGTTATTGGGATATTGAGTTTGGTTACAGAACAGGTAGAGGACAGTAGAGGGCGTTGTAATAATCTGCTAAGTTATTGTGATATTGAGTGTGGGTACAGTACAGTTGGAGGACAGTAGAGGGCGTCTTAATAATCAGATGAGTTCTTGGGATATTGAGTGTGGGTACAGTACAGTTAGAGAACAGTAGAGGGCCCTGTAATAATCTGCTGATTTATTGTGATATTGAGTGTGGGTACAGTACAGTTAGAGAACAGTAGAGGGCCCTGTAATAATCTGCTGAGTTATTGTGATATTGAGTGTGGGTACAGTACAGTTAGAGGACAGTAGAGGGCGTCTTAATAATCAGCTGAGTTATTGGGATATTGAGTTTGGTTACAGAACAGGTAGAGGACAGTAGAGGGCGTTGTAATAATCTGCTAAGTTATTGTGATATTGAGTGTGGGTACAGTACTGTTAGAGAACAGTAGAGGGCCCTGTAATAATCTACTGAGTTATTGTGATATTGAGTGTGGGTACAATACAGTTAGACGACAGTAGAGGGCGTCTTAATAATCAGCTGAGTTATTGGGATATTGAGTGTGGGTACAGTACAGTTAGAGGACAGTAGAGGGTGCTGTAATAATCAGCTGAGTTATTGTGCTATTGACTGTTGCTACAGAACAGGTAGAGGACAGTAGAGGTTGCAGTAATAATAAGGTAAGTTATTTTGCAATTGATTGTGGGTGCAGTACAATTAGAGAACAGTAGAGGGCTTTATAATAATCAGCTGAGTTATTGGGATATTGAGTGTGGGTACAGAACAGGTAGAGGACAGTAGAGGGCCCTGTAATAATCTGCTGAGTTATTGTGATATTGAGTGTGGGTACAGTGCAGTTAGAGGACAGTTGAGGGCGTCTTAATAATCAGCTGAGTTATTGGGATATTGAGTGTGGGTACAGTACAGTTAGAGAACAGTAGAGGGCCCTGTAATAATCTGCTGAGTTATTGTGATATTGATTCTGGGTACAGTACAGTTAGAGGACAGTAGAGGGCGTCTTAATAATCAGCTGAGTTATTGGGATATTGAGTGTGGTTACAGTACAGTTAGAGAACAGTAGAGGGCTTTATAATAATCAGCTGAGTTATTGGGATATTGAGTGTGGGAATGGAACAGTTAGAGAACAGTAAAGGGAGTTGTAAAAATCAGCTGAGTTATTGGGATATTGAGTGTGGGTACAGTCCGGTTAGAGAGCAGTAGATGGCGCTGTAATAATGAGATGAGTTATTGGGATATTGAGTGTGGGTACAGTACAGTTGGAGGACAGTAGAGGGCGTCTTAATAATCAGATGAGTTCTTGGGATATTGAGTGTGGGTACAGTACAGTTAGAGAACAGTAGAGGGCCCTTTAATAATCTGCTGATTTATTGTGATATTGAGTGTGGGTACAGTACAGTTAGAGAACAGTAGAGGGCCCTGTAATAATCTGCTGAGTTATTGTGATATTGAGTGTGGTTACAGAACAGGTCGAGGACAGTAGAGGGTGCTGTAATGATAAGATGAGTTATTGGGATATTGAGTGTGGGTACAGTACAGTTGGAGGACAGTAGAGGGCCCTTTAATAATCTGCTGATTTATTGTGATATTGAGTGTGGGTACAGTACAGTTAGAGAACAGTAGAGGGCCCTGTAATAATCTGCTGAGTTATTGTGATATTGAGTGTGCGTACAGTACAGTTTGAGGACAGTAGAGGGCGTCTTAATAATCAGCTGAGTTATTGGGATCTTGAGTGTGGGTACAGTACAGTTAGAGAACAGTAGAGGGCGTTGTAATAATCAGCTGAGTTATTGTGATATTGAGTGTGGGTACAGTACAGTTAGAGGACAGTAGAGGGCGTCTTAATAATCAGATGAGTTCTTGGGATATTGAGTGTGGGTACAGTACAGTTAGAGAACAGTAGAGGGCCCTTTAATAATCTGCTGATTTATTGTGATATTGAGTGTGGGTACAGTACAGTTAGAGAACAGTAGAGGGCCCTGTAATAATCTGCTGAGTTATTGTGATATTGAGTGTGCGTACAGTACAGTTTGAGGACAGTAGAGGGCGTCTTAATAATCAGCTGAGTTATTGGGATCTTGAGTGTGGGTACAGTACAGTTAGAGAACAGTAGAGGGCGTTGTAATAATCAGCTGAGTTATTGTGATATTGAGTGTGGGTACAGTACAGTTAGAGGACAGTAGAGGGCGTCTTAATAATCAGCTGAGTTATTGGGATATTGAGTGTGGTTACAGAACAGGTAGAGGACAGTAGAGGGCGTTGTAATAATCTGCTAAGTTATTGTGATATTGAGTGTGGGTACAGAATAGTTAGAGAAAAGTAGAGGGCCCTGTAATAATCTACTGAGTTATTGTGATATTGAGTGTGGGTACAATACAGTTAGACGACAATAGAGGGCGTCTTAATAATCAGCTGAGTTATTGGGATATTGAGTGTGGGTACAGTACAGTTAGAGGACAGTAGAGGGTGCTGTAATAATCAGCTGAGTTATTGTGCTATTGACTGTGGGTACAGAACAGGTAGAGAACAGTAGAGGGCGCTGTAATAATAAGATGAGTTATTGTGCTATTAACTGTGGGTACAGAACTGTTAGAGAAAAGTATAGGGCCCTGTAATAATCTACTGAGTTATTGTGATATTGAGTGTGGGTACAGTACAGTTAGAGGACAGTAGAGGGCGTCTTAATAATCAACTGAGTTATTGGGATATTGAGTGTGGGTACAGTACAGTTACAGAACAGTAGAGGTCGTTGTAATAATCAGCTGAGTTATTGGGATATTGACTGTTGCTACAGAACAGGTAGAGGACAGTAGAGGTTGCAGTAATAATAAGGTAAGTTATTTTGCAATTGATTGTAGGTGCAGTACAATTAGAGAACAGTAGAGGGCTTTATAATAATCAGCTGAGTTATTGGGATATTGAGTGTGGGTACAGAACAGGTAGAGGACAGTAGAGGGCCCTGTAATAATCTGCTGAGTTATTGTGATATTGAGTGTGGGTACAGTGCAGTTAGAGGACAGTTGAGGGCGTCTTAATAATCAGCTGAGTTATTGGGATATTGAGTGTGGGTACAGTACAGATAGAGAACAGTAGATGGCCCTGTAATAATCTGCTGAGTTATTGTGATATTGATTCTGGGTACAGTACAGTTAGAGGACAGTAGAGGGCTTTATAATAATCAGCTGAGTTATTGGGATATTGAGTGTGGGAATGGAACAGTTAGAGAACAGTAAAGGGAGTTGTAAAAATCAGCTGAGTTATTGGGATATTGAGTGTGGGTACAGTCCGGTTAGAGAGCAGTAGATGGCGCTGTAATAATGAGAGGAGTTATTGGGATATTGAGTGTGGGTACAGTACAGTTGGAGGACAGTAGAGGGCGTCTTAATAATCAGATGAGTTCTTGGGATATTGAGTGTGGGTACAGTACAGTTAGAGAACAGTAGAGGGCCCTGTAATAATCTGCTGATTTATTGTGATATTGAGTGTGGGTACAGTACAGTTAGAGAACAGTAGAGGGCCCTGTAATAATCTGCTGATTTATTGTGATATTGAGTGTGGTTACAGAACAGGTAGAGGACAGTAGAGGGCGTTGTAATAATCTGCTAAGTTATTGTGATATTGAGTGTGGGTACAGTACTGTTAGAGTACAGTAGAGGGCTTTATAATAATCAGCTGAGTTATTGGGATATTGAGTGTGGGTACAGAACAGGTAGAGGACAGTAGAGGGCCCTGTAATAATCTGCTGAGTTTTTGTGATATTGAGTGTGGGTACAGTACAGTTAGAGAACAGTAGAGGGCGCTGTAATGATAAGATGAGTTATTGGGATATTGAGTGTGGGTACAGTACAGTTGGAGGACAGTAGAGGGCGTCTTAATAATCAGATGAGTTCTTGGGATATTGAGTGTGGGTACAGTACAGTTAGAGAACAGTAGAGGGCGTTGTAATAATCAGCTGAGT